>NC_139559.1:83644140-84221640 GCF_965112155.1 Podarcis liolepis | reverse complement strand
TGCATATTCAAAAGAGGAGGGTTAAGCAGTCCCCGCTCCCACCCCCCAATACACTTCAATTTGCCTTTTTCCAAAACTTGCTTTCCTTGGAAGAAGCAGGTGCATGTAATAACATAGCACCCAAGCCACCACCGTTTGCCATGTAACACTGCACGCTACTGTGTTAATAGTGCTGACGGAAGACATAGTCCAGCTGCAGTGCAATAATTGTTGATACTTCTGCAACTGGTGGAAGCACAACAATTTGTAATCCCATAAGGCCCTATTCCCTCACTGGGAGCTGCTGAAGCTATTTTGACTTGTCACAGTTATGCAGTAACTAGGCTCTTGGTGCAGGCATGGCTGGGACTTCCTTGGACTTTTAGTGGATTTTTCAAATCAAATGTTTTATTAACAATTGGTCTGTTGCTTTAAACTGTTTTAAGTCTATTGTTATAAATTATGAAGCAATGCTCTCCTAGTGAATCGGATTGTACTCGACCAACCATGCTAACATTCTGTTCAGGTGTGGTTATTATTAGCATTTTCAAATCCTGGGGGAAACCCTGCTATGTGGCATTTTATTGAGAAGCAGCTGTATTTGATGTTCTGATTAACATTTGAGATAGGCTTCACACCAAACTGTCGACTTTGGGTTTGTTTTGAAGCAAACACATGTATGTTGCTGTGTCTCAAGGCTGTATTTTCATTCTTTTAGACTGAAAACATTCCTGTAGTAAGAAGACCTGACAGAAAGGATCTACTTGCATACCTAAATGGGGAAACATGTGAGTTAAAAGTTATTTAACTGTTTCATGTTTTCACTAATCTGTTTTTCCTCCTTGGTCTAAAAATATAGGCTGTAGCCACTGCTGCGGTGATGTTTGTGTAATTGGACTTCTCTTTCTCCGCTCTCCTTAGTTCACCCTCAAAATCTTCTCCAGAGGGTTGGGGGACCCTCTTGAGCAGATATGGGGAGCACGAAGGGGCTTCAGGGGGAGGAAAGGAAGGAGATGTCCCACTGTATAAGGAGAATTCTGCACAACATTAGATGCAGGTGAAGGGTGAAGGGTGAAGGGTGATGATCTTGGATTTCATCAGATGTTTGGAGGCCTGGTAAAGGTAAAGGGACCCCTGACTTTACTGTCCAGTCGTGGCCGACTCTGGGGTTGCGGCGCTCATCTCGCTTTATTGGCCGAAGGAGCCGGCGTACAGCTTCCGGGTCATGTGGCCAGCATGACTAAGCCACTTCTGGAGAACCAGAGCAGCGCACGGAAACGCCGTTTACCTTCCCGCCGGAGCAGTACCTATTTATCTACTTGCACTTTGATGTGCTTTCGAACTGCTAGGTTGGCAGGAGCAGGGACCGAGCAACGGGAGCTCACCCCGTCGCAGGGATTTGAAACACCGACCTTCTAATCAGCAAGTCCTGGGCTCTGTGGTTTAACCCACAGTGCCTGGTGCCTCTTTCCAAAATGAATCTGAAGCTTAATTAGTTAACCAGATAAGCTAAAACGAAATCTAGATCATGTTGTAAATAGGGGGGGGGGGTGTTTACAAAAAGAGAATGATTGGTTGCCTGAGTCTCTTGGAAACAAGCAGCACAAAGACCTGAATAAAACTGTTGTCACGAGTGTCAACCAAAATCACCAAGTAGGGAGCTGTCGGTGAAATTCTTATTGGGGGATGCTGATCACATTAGTTACTTTCTGACCAACCAAAGTTGCAGCGAGCAAAGACATTTCTTGTACCTTTTAGCATGGCATGGTTACTTTTGGGGCTTGTCTATTTTATGTTTGTATATCTTAAAAGCATTCATGATTTATTGATCTTATTGTATATTTTTAGCAACATCATCGAGCATAGACAGGAGTGCACCGCTTGAAATAGGTCTTCAACGATCTACTCAAGGTATAATTTAGTTCTCAAGTATTACAACTGCACACTTTTTGAAGGGCTGCCTCATTCATGTATGTTAATTGCCTCTTTTTCTTGTAGTTAAAAGAGCAGCTGATGAAATACTAGCAGAAGCAAAGAAACCAAGAATAGAGGTAACCTAGTAATATTTTTCCCGAAAGGTTTGTGGGACAAAGTGGGTTTACTTTATCTGTCTTTAAAACAACTCAGAGAAGAGCCTGTATTCTCATAATGCTTCCCATTGATATTCATGATAGTTGGAAGGACTCAGTCCTTGTAATCTCTGAGTTAAGGATTCTAAATGACAAAACTTAGAATGTAAAAAAAAAATTGTTCAGGGTCATGCAAATGGCTTGCGCTAACTTTCAGCTTTTTGATTTGCTTTTATGGATGGCTGATCCCATGCTATATTAAAAACAAACTGCTTTTGGAACTCTCCTCAGTTTTTGAAAGCAGTTTTTACCACACAGCATTGGGGTGAAGAGGAACTACTGATTTAAAGAAAAAGCAAGCACAAAGCTCACATAAATTTACAGGACTTGTGATCATATTTAATATTTGGGAGAGCTCAGTGGAGAACTCTGTCCAGTAGTTTGTGAAAGGTAAAGCATGAACTGTAAGCCATGTTATGGAAGAAATAATTGCTAACACCACTCCAAACAGGTTTTTTGGTGTGTAGGGTTATAGCTTGGACATTAAACTGATTTTTAAAAAAATAATTGAATGGGTAACATAAAACTGGCTGGCAAATCTATACTATTGGGGAATAGGGCTGGACAATACCTTGGCTTTCAGCAGTGTGCTTTACCACCAGCTTAACATCGCAATATACTCATATATTGCAATTTCTGAAATAAGGATGGAGCTATGGCTGTTGGCTGGCTTCATGGTTTTTCCTGCATTGGGATTTTTGCCAGTACCTGCTCTTGTGATTTGCTGCCCCCCTGCAGGAGGCAGAGGACAGCTGAGCTGGCAGAGTTAACAGCGGCTGCTGGAATTGAGAGAAGCATTACCTGGCTTCACAGTTTCCCCTACATTGTGATTTTTGCATTGCACGCACACATGCATGCACAAACACACATACACAATCATTTGTAATATATTGTCAGGTCAAAAATTATGAAACTGATATCGCGATATGGACTTCAAACCAATTTTGGATGATATATTGATATATACCCCAGTGCTACTGGGGAACAGCAGTGAATAGACATGCCACGGACAACCAATGCAACTGTACAACTGTACATAAACTGTTGGGATACTGCCAGGGAGATAACGTCCATCTGAGCCCCAAGCCGGCTGCCGGACGATCCATCGGCCTCCCGTAGTCACGCAGATCCAGCAATTAGGGGCACAAAGTCTTAGAAATAGATTGGCTGCATTCTTAGGCTGGTGCACCCTCTTTCAGCAGAAAACACAGCCAGAAAGCTTGCACCGCAGAAGAGCATATTCTACAGACTTTATTTAGCGTTGAACAGAACAAAGAAAAACATGACTGTTCTGAGTCAGTGACTCCAACCGACTGACTGAAATCGAAAGGAACAGCAAGCATAAACATCCTGTGAATAGAACATGCGCAGACTCTGTGACTCACAAAGCCTGCTCCCTTTTAAGGTGGAACGGAAATATCCTAACATAAACTCCCTTATTTCAGTGGTTTGTGGACTTGGACTCCTTGTGGCTTTTGGGGCTGACTAAATGTTTCCCAGTTTCCTAAGGGGTAGCTTTGGGTGGCTTGTGCTGTAGTTTCTCTGACACTTGGCTTATCCTTGTAGGAAGCAAAAAAAAATTCTTAAAAACACTGCTCTTCTTCCTAGGATGAGGAGTGTGTGCGGCTTGACAAAGAGCGGCTGGCAGCTCGACTGGAGGGCCACAAAGAAGGCATTGTGCAGACGGAGCAGATCAGGCAAGTCTTGCTTTGTTTCTGATAATTGCTAATTCAAGAATTGTGATAATGCTCTCGACATGTAGGCCTTTCTAAAATGTGACACAGCAAAAATGGCCAACCATTGAAAAAACGTTACCTGCAGTGTAACTGCAGGGACAATGTGAGATTTGTTGCTAACTTTTTCATGGAATATTGTTAATAGGGAAATGGAAATACGCAAGAGAAGTAGTCAGTGTTTAATGGTATCTTGTAGAAAAGGCACATGGACTTAAAATGTAGTGCATCTTCCGTATGAAGAGAGAGCCTGGCATTCTTGGTGTTCCTGCTACTGGCTATGCAGCCTGATCTTAATCACGTTTACTCCAGTGTTGTAAATC
Organism: Podarcis liolepis; assembly: GCF_965112155.1. Taxonomy (NCBI): domain Eukaryota; kingdom Metazoa; phylum Chordata; class Lepidosauria; order Squamata; family Lacertidae; genus Podarcis; species Podarcis liolepis. Next base: position 84,217,476 of record NC_139559.1, on the reverse strand, counting down.
CCACAGAATTCAGTGGGACTCATTTTTAAGTAAATAACATTGAGCTGCAGCCTGACACCTGGAAAACAGGAGAATTGCTGCTCACCTCTGGGCTTCTTAGCTTCATTCCTACACCTATAAAATGGAGCCAAGGAGATTTAGGATTTTAAAGCTGGTGAATTGTTTGTGCTGTTTATGAAAGAGAAACTCTGTATTTGGAGATTAGAAAGAATCTATAGGTTCCTGGTTAATTCATGTAACTCAAAGTTTGACCACAGTACAGAGTTTTTAGGTATAAGGACTTACTTTAGCTTATCCGAGAGTCCATGTGTACCACATAGGAAAGCACCAGACAGGATAGGTAAATTTCCCAATCCATCTCAGTGGATTCCGTGATACTATGTGCATGTGGGCACACAGAGCTAAGGGCAGAAGATTTGCAAACATACATCTTTTTTCCTAAAGCTGTATTCTTCACCTACAGATTAATTGCAAAACACATGATAGCAGTAAGAAGTACGCTGCCTTTTTTGTATAAGAAGCTCATGAAAATTGCTTAAGAAATTGCTGTTTCCTGTTTCTCGGGCAGGGGGAGAAGTGTTGCTTGCACAGCTGGGTGAAATCAACAGTTTTCCAGCAAAAAGGAGGAAGTATTCTTTCACATTTGTGTGTGAGAGAGACTTATTTACAGTTAAACATTGTTTCAGGTATAATTTTAAATTGCAGTTCAATTTGTATTGAAGAAATTACTTGTTTAGCAATTGTTCGAAGGTCAGGGATAAGATCATTGAACTTGTCATTTGAAATCCAAGAGCTGTGAAAGTCCAGGAGGTCAAGGCCATTTTGTCTAGCACTAAGGCAGCAGCACCAGTCTTAAGACTGTAGAAAAGGACAACTATTTGTACTGTGTTTCTGGTTTTCCTTAGGTTTGTATGGAAATCCCCCCCCCCCCAAGTTTTCCACTTGACAAAGGGAACTCAGAGAAACCACACATAATGTGAAACATGAGCTTACCGTTGCATGAAAATACATACATTGGCTGTGTTTGTATGTAACAATAAGTGGTACGTCATTTAAACCATGGTTTGTTGAACAAGCCAGGATTCAGCTCACAGACATTCAAACAAACCATAGTCTGTTTCGGCTAATAATTGGCCTGTTGCCTGTCTTCTCTCTCTCGCCAATCCATGCTACCCACAGCCTCTCAGCTGCTATGGTGAAGTCATCTGCACAGTGCACAGAACTGCCAAGCATTATTGCTTCACCATTACCATTGGCAAGAAACACTAATGCATTCCTCCAAGAGTATCAGTCACTTTTGCCACAACTTTAAGAAAGAAAAAAAAGTCCTACAGTATTTCTTGCTTCCCTCTTTCCCTTGTAGGCTTATTAGCCCACTTTGTTAATCATTTCCTTCCAGTCTACCTTAACTAGTGTCTTTCCTATTGTGGCCAATCCTTAAATAAGAAACCTTTCCCCCAGTACTAATATTTTACTGTGGAGCAAGCACAATAACGGGTACAGTGGTACCTTGGTTTAAGAACAGCTTAGTTTATGAACAACTTGGATTAAGAATGCTTCAAACCCGGAAGTAGGTGTTTTGGTTTGTGAACTTTGCCTTGGAAGCAGAACATGTTTCACTTCCTGTTGAGTATGTTCTATTTGTATATTGAGTCCCCCGCTGCTATGGGAAAGCACACCTTGGTTTAAGAACTCTTTGGTTTAAGAGCGGACTTCCGGAACGGATTAAGTTCGTAAACCAAGATACCACTGTATTAGCAATAACCTGAACCCCTAGGACTTAAAAGGAAGCTGTTGCAGAAACAGAGTTTAGAGGCAAATGGTGGTGGTTTTAGGTCACACTGTCCTAATTGCATCTGATCCTCTGCTAATATAAGAAAGAGTGCTTAGGCGTGGATAAAAGTTCCTATGTCCCTGAAAAGAAAAACCCTCACAAGAGCTTGCCAGTGGAGAGGTGTGTGAGGTACAGCCAGCTATGCAAAGTAATATTTGTGAGCTTTCTGTAAGTACCAAGCCTGGTGGGGCTTGCTGAATGCCCCAATCAGCTGATCAGCATTTCTAGCAAGCCTGCTTTGGGCAGGAATTGGCTGCTGCACAGATGAGGAACTCCAGAGTGTAGCCAATCCCACTAGGGCTTTCTGTCACTACCAGTCAGCTGACTTGTGTTGACAGGAAGCATCACTTTCCAACAATTGGGAGCACACTTTTAGGCTTCTGATTGTTCCTTTGCCGCTGTATCTTTACCTGCCCCACAACTGATGTCTCATGGGATGTCAGGTATGGGGCAGGTGTGTGTGGTTTGGTGATAATGGCCTTGTGGGCAAATTGGGCTTCAACTGAGGCCTCATTTGGCCCAGTTGTTGGAAGTTCTCACTCTCTGTCTCCTCCACATCCCCCCACCCCATGAGCTTAAGGACACAGCATAAAAAGAAAGATGATTGGGAGAGACAAGGAAAAAAGCAAGTCTAGGCAATCATTTTTTGTTACAACTATCAACTGGAGTGGAAAGAGTTTTAAGGAGAAGAGGACCCAAAAGATGCTGATCTCTCATATTATCCGCATACAGTGGTACCTCAGGTTACAGATGCTTCAGGTTACAGACTCCACTAACCCAGAAATAGTACCTCGGATTAAGAACTTTGCTTCAGGATGAGAACAGAAATCGCAGCATGGCAGCAGCGGGAGGCCCCATTAGCTAAAGTGGTACCTCAGGTTAAGGACTGTTTCAGGTTAAGAACGGACCTCCAGAACGAATTAAGTTTTTAACCCGAGGTATCACTGTAGTCTTAATGCTCACATACATAGTTCTAATCTGTAGCTTAGTGTTATGTCTGAATCAGATAACAGTGTCTGGAAGGAAGGAAAGAACGAAAGAAAGAAAGCCAAACTTGGCCCTAGGGCTGTAAATTAGTTTTATCTCAGTCTCTCAATATTGATACTTTTGAGACTTTTACAGTAAAACCTTAAGACCATGATTTATTGAGCTTGAAGATTTATGTGGTTTATCACTGGGACATTCATTTTATACCGTTGTTGGTATAAAATGCTGGTTTGTAACTCTGCTCAATCTTTTCTAGATCCTTGTCCGAAGCCATGTCTGTGGAAAAAATCGCTGCTATCAAAGCCAAAATCATGGCCAAGAAAAGGTCCACCATTAAGACTGATTTGGATGATGACATAACTGCTCTTAAACAGCGAAGTTTTGTCGATGCGGAAGTTGATGTAACTCGAGACATTGTCAGCAGGGAAAGGGTATGGAGGACTAGAACGACCATTTTGCAAAGCACAGGCAAGGTAAGGACTTAGCATATTTGTGTCCCATCAACTGACAGATGATTCTATGTCTACCTTTGATGTTCAGTAAGAACAACGGTCATTTTAGAGTTTGAACGTAGTAGTGCAAATATATGTGTGTACACATAGCAGACCAGTCCTATGCGTGTTTTCTCAGATGTTTGCAACTACTGTATGTTCACTTGTACTTTCCCCACATAAACATGCATATGGCTGCAGAGTAAGAACTGTCAATATACACCTCTGCAAATTTCCCTAGAAATTGCTTGTTTCTCAATTATTTCTTAGTCTCAATCATAGTTGAACCATGATTTGGTTGTTATCGTATGCATTTATTCATATCCTAACACTCTTCAGAAGACACACCTTTCTTCTTTTTTAGCTTTTTGGTCTTGCTTAACGTCATAAAATGACACCAGAGTCTATAAAGTATGAAAACCCCTAAATGTTTTACCTTGTCCTGCTCCTACAGCTGTTAACTCTTCTAGTTCAGTAAGGTACCAATGTTTTGCATGGTAAGTCTTAGGCCAGTACAATCCCTCCTCCTCCAATCTGATTTGAGACTGGATTCAGTGATTCGGATCAGCCCTGAACTGGGACGATCTGGGCACAACCCACAAATCCTTTAAAAAGAAAAAAAGGAAAATTGTGTTTCTAATACCATTCTATATATGAGAAATAAACGGGGGGAAATACAAAGATCACAAAAAACCTCTGAAATAGAAAATAAATAACAATTTTAAGATTGTAAAACATAAACTGAAAACCAGAAAGTATTCCTCCTCCAACTTCCCATCCTCTCCTTCCATGGTTCTGTTTCTCTATTCTTTTTCTCGCATTTTCTTGGTTCGCCCCATCTATCGCAACTACAGTGGTACCTCTAGTTACGAACTTAATTTGTTCCAGAGGTCCGTTCTTAACCTGAAACTGTTCTTAACTAGAGTTGTGCACACAATTTCCATTCTCATCCTGCGGCAAAGTTCTTAACTCGAGGTAATTCTTCCAGGTTAGCGGAGTTTGTAACCTGAGGCGTTTGTAAGCTGATACGTTTGTAACTCGAGGTACCACTGTACTCGCATACGCATTAGTTTTTTCTTACCATGCTGAAAATCTCACCATCCTGCTAGGTTAATTGTTTGTTTATAATACTTTTCATATATTCAAGAAAAAATATCCAGTCCTCCTTATATTTTTCATCATTTTGCTTTCTTATTCTAGTGGTCATCCCTGCTAACCCTGCATATTCTAACAGTTTAATATGCCATACTTTTGTTGGGATCTTGTCTGTTTTCCATTTTGGGGCTAGTAATACACATGCAGCTGTTGTCGCATAGAGGAACACTTCTGTTGTGATTAACCCCAGCAGCTATGCTTCTGAGTTTTTAGAGAAGGGTTTTTTAAAAAAAAAATTTTAGTTCATTATGGATCATTTCCCAGTAGTTTTTAATTATATTACATGCCCACCACATGTGGTAAAATGATCTCTCTGCTGTCTTACATTTCCAGCAATTGCCCATTGATGACCCACAAATCCTGATCACATTGCAAGAGGGGGAAAAAACAGAAATTCCATTGACTTCCATTGGAAAGCCAAAATGGCTATATTTTGCTCCCCGCCCCCCCATAGGTGCATGAAATTTGGAGATATGGTAATTCATCAATAAGGGATTAACACTTCAAAGTTTCAGATGCTGGAGTAAACATGATTAAGATCAGGCTTCACAGCCAGCAGCAGAAACGCCATGCTATTTATTTATATGGCGTGTGCACTATATTTTATGTTCACGGACCTTTTCTACAAGGTATCATTAACTACTGACAATTTCTTTTGTCTATATCTATATTCCTGTTAACAGTATGTTATGAAAAACGAATTTCACACTGTCCCTGAAAGTACATTTCAGACTACACTGAGTTCACGGTTTTCAAGAGTTGGCCATTTTTTTGCCAGTACACATCTCAAAATACATAGAAAATGTATGATATGTTTTAACAAGCTACTGTACAAAAGCCTGACAACAACAGCAACACCTTCTCTGTGATCTGAACTGAAAATGCTTGTTCCAAACTGTGACTCAGTGGAGGTGTGGTGACGTGACATAGGCCTGGCCCATACCTATTGGAAAGGTTGCAGAGGAGGAATCTCTGCCAGGTGTTTTAGAAGAGTGGTTACTTGACTTGCCCATTTGTCTTGATGTGTAAACAAATATGCACATGTTGAATTTTGATGATTGTGGGTGCAGAAAGAATAAAGCAGGATGTTGGTTTTATGTAACACTGGAACCAGGATTTCATAGATTTGGTCATGAAGTTCCAGATGCTTTCTTCTTTGTCTCATCTTGAGCATGATTTCTCCCTTGTTGGGAATTGTATGAGTTTGGTTTTGTTTGCCTCTGATTTTAAAAAAAGCCTGTTATGCTTCTAAACTGACTGTGTTCTTGAAGGTAAATATTAAGACTCTACTACCTGCAGTGATGGGACGCGGGTGGCACTGTGGGTTAAACCACAGAGCCTAGGACTTGCCAATCAGAAGGTCAGCGGTTCAAATCCCCGCAATGGGGTGAGCTCCTGTTGCTAGGTCCCAGCTCCTGCCCACCTAGCAGTTCAAAAGCACGTCAAAGTGCAAGTAGATAAATAGGTACCGCTCTGGCGGGAAGGTAAATGGCATTTCTGTGCGCTGTTCTGGTTCGCCAGAAGCGGCTAAGTCATGCTGGCCACATGACCCAGAAGCTTTATGCCAGCTCCCTCGGCCAATAAAGCGAGATGAGTGCCGCAACCCCAGAGTCGGTCACAACCGGACCAAATGGTCAGAGGTCCCTTTACCTTTACCTTTACCTGCAGTGATGCAGCATTGGCTTTCAAACAGTGCAAACAGAGTGACATTCTTTTTTAACAACAACAACAACAACAGTGTTGTTGTTAGAAAAGAATGTCATTCTATTTGCACTGTTTGAAAGCCAGTCTGAACACTGGGGAAATCTCTGGGGGACTAGTGCTGTGTCTGTGAGATGTGGCTTTGAATTTAAATGCCAGTATGCTGTAGTGATTAGAGTGTCAGCTTAGGAACAGAGAGACCAGGGTTCAAATCGCCACTCAGCCATGAAGCGCACTTGGTGACCTAGGGACAGTCACTGCCTCTCAGCCTAACCTACCTCAGGGGATTAAATGTGGAAGTGGGGGGGAGGGCATGTATGCTATGTTGAGCTCCTTGAAGAAAAGGTGGAACATAATTGCAATTTTAAAAAATAATGAATCTTTTAGTACATATGAAGCTGCGGTTTTGCCAGGATCTATGACATTGAGGTCTTGCCACTCTAATCACTGTATCGAAAACAAAATGTATGCCAAAGAGCAAGCTATGCTGCTCATGCCAAGCCACAGGAGTTTGAAATATTGACATGTTGGTTCAGATATCCTGGCAGCAATGTCTACAATTTAAAGACCATGTTCTGAAGAAGGAATGTTGCAGGGTCCTTGATATAGTCTGTTTTTGGTAGATGTGTATTTTACCTTAAACTAAGACTGCTGTGGTCTAAACCACAGAGCCTAGGGCTTGCCGATCAGAAGGTCGGCTGTTCGAATCTCCGCGACGGGGTGAGCTCCTGTAAACAGCGTTTCCCTGCGCTGCTCTGGTTCGCCAGAAGCGGCTTAGACATGCTGGCCACATGACCCGGAAGCTGTACGCCGGCTCCCTCGGCCAGTAAAGCGAGATGAGCGCCGCAACCCCAGAGTCGTCTGTGACTGGACCTAACGGTCAGGGCTACCTTTACCTTTAAGACTTAAAACATGGGAGAGTGGAAGTTGGATCAGGGCCAACTGATAAATGAGTCTGGTTTGTAGATCACTGGCCACTGTTCTTAACTGTTTTTTCGTGATAGCAACAAAAGGATGCTCCTCCCTCTTAATTTAGACTTGACCTGGGGAAGATCCATGGTTTTTGATTTGGAAAGTAAGTTCCCTCACCATCTCCCTTAGTTATTATTCTGTGCTACTTTGCCCCGAGCCACCTATTTTCTACTTGGTGGACTCTTGTTTCTAGTAAAAAGAAAATTCTATAAAGCTGAAGTCTGCCCATCCCTGACTTAAACTGTTAGTAGAACAAGATGTTTTAAATGTTTGGGGCAAAGGTTTTGAAAGTAAGCTGAAATTGCTTTGCACAAAATGTACCAGTACATGGTAGGTTGCCTGCAATGTGTCCCTTACTTGGTAACATCTAGTGGCAGGCTCATCAAATGATGAGAATGTGCACTGAAATACTGCTATAATGATGGAGTACAAGTTGGGAAGTGTTGGGCGCTGCTTGCGTCAGTATATCCACATTATTTCTGACAAACGTTATTGTGGCGTCTTATAGCAGAAATATATCATAAGCAGTCCTGGGGAAGGGGCAAAGCAGGACAGGTTTTTTGTGGGTAAAAGGTATAGCCGGTGAAGTGAGGAATTGCATTATGATATGGGCAACCATAAGCATAGTTAATGTTAAGCACGAATGAACTGCATGCCGGTGATCACTGCTCAATTGTGAGTGGCAGTGGTTGCTGCTCATGGTTTAGTGAAAGACAAACCATAAGTTAGGTTCAGCTGGCAGGACAAGCAAAGGCTCCCAGCACAGAGTGGGGATATTTGAGCAAGGTGTGTTTACACCCTCAAATTATTTCGAATTTGGAAGCTATAAAGCTGCTAATGTATGAAATATATTTGCAGAGAAAAATAAAAAATGTTCAACACTGTATTATGTGTTCCTCTTTTCCTTTCCTTTTTGTATTGTTGCTTTTCCTCTTTCTATTACTAGCCTTTGCTCCTAATTCCATTATTGAATATTTGGGCCTTCAGGTATTAGTAGGGGTATGCACACCTTATTCATGGCTCTCTAGGGCAGTTCCCTTTAGAATTTGATCATTGTAGCTTTATCCAAATTCTTGCCCTTGAATACTAGATTTCATTCTTTTCATTTGTTAACTGGAACATTTCAGGTGACCTCTAACGGACCCGCAACATTTTCTTTCTCGTGTCAGTAAGCTTAACCTTGTTTCGCTGCAGTGCCTGACAGTGAGTTAGTTTGTTCAAAGAGAACTTCATTCTCAAAGCAGTCTCTGTAGTAGCTAATAATGCAAGAATTCTGAATTCTCAAAAGGCCGCCCTTATAGTGAAGGTGCTGGGTTGCCTTTTAAGATGCTGAGTTTTTTTCAAATCCACTTTGTAGGTCTGCATCTCAAAGCTCTAAGGAATACAAAAGAAGAATCCCCTTTCTTCTCCTCACAGACAGTTTTCTGAATGAGCACTAGATGGTGGTCTTGTTCCACACATGATAAAATTGTTCACTTGATGGAGTCTGAGAACCAAAGGAATCAATGTGCACTTGGAGCTCTAAGAATGATTTTTCCTGCTGTGAGCTCATTCCAATGACAAATTTCAATAATGTTAACATGTCCAACATTTTGAGTTAGGAGTCTCATGCATGTTTAGATCAAGGCAATTTGACGACCAGGGGGGGAAAATTCAATTTAAATCATTGCTATAAATTAAGTTTTCCAATCAGTATATATCCTGAATAAAGTACATGAATTAGTTGCTTAAGCAATGAAAGTGTATTGGTATGACACTAAATAGTCTTTATTTCACCTAGGAGTCCGCAAATTCTGACTACTAGCACTAGCCAGCTTGTGGTCCTCAAGCAATTTAATATTTACATTTCAAAACAGATATCTGTTTCACCAGGCTATGAATAACTCAACCTTGATTTAGGTCAAGGGTTTTGAGGCTTTGCCTAACCCAGATAATTTTGGACTACAACTCCCATCATTCCTTGCCATTGGGAATGCTGGGAATTGAAGGCCATTATCATTTTGAGAGGCACAAATTACCCATCCCTGATTAGATTTATGAGTACATGAAATGACTTTATGGAGATTTTCAGAAGCAGTAACCTGTTGGCATCTTGAAGACTGAACATTTTAAAGGGGGGAAAATGGTGTTATATATTGTAGTAGATCAAATACGTAACAAACAGAAAATTCTTAATCCTGTTTGTAGAATATGTCACACTTTAAATAAACATAACCTGAATCCCGTACGTAGGGAGGGGAGTAATTTATGTTTATATTTATACCTTAAATAATAATACTATTGCAATGCTGTTTAGTATGGAAAATAAATAGTTAAAACATTAAACAATTTTTAAAAACACATAGAACATAATAAATCAGGTTTTGTTTTGTTTTTTTTAAAAAAAGACTGAATTCTGAGCTTTAGAAAGTTAAATATATTTTTCAACTGTACACTGCAGGTTTAGCAAATGAGTTTGCCCATAGGCTTGATTGCAGAAGTGATAAAGCCCAATGGGGGGGTTGTATGGCAAAATTTCGTTGGTATTCTGGAACAGCAGAAGTGCTGGATGGGGTTATAAAGTAAAGGACCCCTGGACGGTTACGTCCAGTCAAAGGCGACTATGGGGTTGTGGTGCTCATCTAGCTTTCAGGCCAGGGGAGCTGGTATTTGTCCACAGACAGCTTTCTGGGTCACGTGGCCAGCATGACTAAACCGCTTCTGGCACAATGGGACACCGTGACAGAAACCAGAGCACACAGAAATCCTGTTTACCTTCCTGCCGGAGCGGTACCTATTTATCTACTTGCACTGGCGTGCTTTCGAATTGCTAAGTTGGCAGGAGCTGGGACAGAGCACTGGGAGCTCACTCCATCATGGGGATTCGAACCACCAACCTTGAAGTCAGCAAGCCCAAGAGGCTCAGTGCTTTGGACCACAGCGCCACCCGTGTCCTGGATGGGAGTAACAAATTGCAGCTCTTGCTCTTGTCCTCCCCACTTCAAGTGGCGTGGGGTGCCTGAAGTGTCCAGCTTTGGTGGCCTAGCTGTTGAAAATACACTTCAGCCTTTCCCTTGCAACACACGAGTGTGCCCTTGCACACAGTTTGGAAGTCAGTGTACTGAACTATTTTGTGTAAGTTGCTACGCTGCCACCATCTGTTGCCACGTATGTGTGTACTTACTGAGCATCACTTCATTCTAGGTCTAATTGTCTGGAGCAGATGCTTATTTGTTGCACGTAAATGTGCCCAGGCATAACAGATGGACATTTGTTGTGTGTGTGTGTGATGCTACTACAATAGTGTATTCAGCTGAAGAAATGCAAATAGGAGCTTCTCAGCCTACAGGCAGTGGAGCACATGTTGGCCTGCCAAGAACTTCTCAAACCACGCAAAGCTTGAGCCTCCTTATTTCCAGCCACTTATGTATTCTGTGACTTCAGCCAAAGATCTTCCCCCTCCTGCACAGTTACTAGTTGTTGCTGAAGATGCCATCTGACTGTAAGGCCATAAGTATTGGAAATTGCAGATTGTAGGAAAGTGGGTGGAAAAATAAAATACGATATAGCTTAAAGCAGGTTCATGGTAAGAGAACTTGTTTAGCAATAATAATAATAATAATAATAATAATAATAATAATAATAATAATAATAATAATAATTTATTATTTATACCCCACCCATCTGGCTGAGTCTCCCCAGTCACTATGGGCAGCTCCCAATCAAGTGTTAAAAACAATACAGCGTTAAATATTAAAAACTTCCCTGAACAGGGCTGCCTTCAGATGTCTTTTAAAGATAGGATAGCTGCTTATTTCCTTCACATCTGAAGGGTGGGAGCCACTACTGAGAAGGCCCTCTGTCTGGTTCCCTGTAACCTCACTTCTCGCAATGAGCAACTTGTCAGACTTCATTTTAAAGCAGTGCTAAACAGATTATTTGGAAATAAACTGGGCAGGAGTCATGTTCCTGGCCATTTGGAAGGAGTGGAGGAGGAGCTGGACGCTGTGCTCAACTTTGCTAAAGTTAATACAAATCATGCTAAACTATTGCTTAGGGTTACATGCGGATGAGCACATGCTTCCAGTTCTGTTGAAGTAATTTCCAGCTCTAGGTTTTGAGTTGAACCTGTCTACAGTACAGAAATAATATCCTAATACAGTAGGTTGCCATAAGCAGGTACAGTGGTACCTCGGGCTACATACGCTTCAGGTTACATACGCTTCAGGTTACAGACTCTGCGAACCCAGAAATAGTACCTCAGGTTAAGAACTTTGCTTCAGGATGAGAACAGAAATCGTGCTCCGGCAGCGCGCTGGCAGCGGGAGGCCCCATTAGCTAAAGTGGTGCTTCAGGTTAAGAACAGTTTCTGGTTAAGAACAGACCTCCAGAACGAATTAAGTACTTAACCTGAGGTACCACTGTATTGGAATCCATTTTGAGGGGCAAAGCACAACTAAAATAATTCTTTAAACCCTTGAGTTAAAAAGCATTTTCCTCATTTTAAAAGAAAACTAGAAAATTTCAAAAAAGGGCTAAAAAAATACACCATTTCCCCATTTCTCTTTCCCATCTCATTAGCTCCACTGCAGTTAATGTCGGTGCCAAAAGTTCATAGAATCATAGAGTTGGAATAGACCACAAGGGCCATCGAGTCCAACCCCCTGCCAAGCAGGAAACCATCGGAGCACTCCTGACATATGGTTGTCAAGCCTCTGCTTAAAGACCTCCAAAGAAGGAGACTCCACCACACTCTTTGGCAGCAAATTCCACTGTCGAACAGCTCTTACTGTCAGGAAGTTCTTCCTAATGTTTAGGTGGAATCTTCTTTCTTGTAGTTTGGATCCATTGCTCCGTGTCCGCTTCTCTGGAGCAGCAGAAAAGAACCTTTCTCCCTCCTCTATATGGCGGTTAAGTTGCTTAACCGTGATTGAAATAGAAGAGCAAAGCTTCTTCAGGGAGGAAACTGAGTGTGCATTCCCAAGGGCTGGCTCTTTGTTTGCTAACTGCAGTAAGCAAGGTTGCTAGCTAGCATTATATCTGCACTGGGCCTTCTATTAAAAAATACAGTTCATTTAGAGTCTTTTAAATGGGGTATAGGCTTGAACTGTCCATTCATTTCTATATCATTCCAGCCGCTTCTGAAGATGACTTTATGCAGCAGACTTGAATGAGATGGTCAGGTTTTGGTTTTTTTAATGGAATTACTACCGCAAGGGGCCCTGGGTTACTCTCGTGTAGTCTTAAAGCACACATCAATGTGCAAGACAGGCACATTACTAAGAATGTAGCACACTTAGAACTTTGCAGCTTGTGTCTGTTTTTTGATGCTTTAATGTTTCCATACTTAATAGGAGAGAACCATTTTGCATTATAAATGTTTTGCAGGGAGCTCTGCTACTGAATACATTCATTATTACTTAGAATTATCGGTAATGGAGGACATCTGTTGTGTACATATGCCATTCAATATGAAGTGCATCTTGAGAGTTGATGTAAATTTGTTAAATATGTGCCCTTTTAAATATGACTGATATTAGCATTATATGCTGCTTTTAAACAGCCTAATATGGTTTACTTATGCTGCCTCATGCTGAGCTCCTTTTAATAGGGTTAACATAGTAATTTTCTTGGTTTGAAAGGCCTATATTATGTTTTTCTTGCTTCTTACACATTTGCGCACATCCCGAGTCATTTGTCTAGTGTACCTAGCTTTTTATGCTTTAAGGCAAGATCCAATACTAGTCATGTTTGGAGTAGACCCATTGCAATCAACATACCTAAGTAATTTACAACTAGATTACCAGATTACTAGTATTTTCGCCCCGCATCCAGGTTTATTTACCCTCCTTTTATGCTGCCAGGCGGTCAGGATATAGTTTAGTTACAGAACATTTAAATTTTAAAATCTCTCAAATATATATTCTAGTTGAAACTCCCTTTTTGTGGATGCTCTTTCCTTAATTGTTGGCCACCTCTGTACGAGAAAGAGCTGTTGATATTCCTGATGGTGGAGAGTAAAGCTTCCAGAAAAAAATATACAGTGGTACCTCTGGATACGAACGGAGCCCCGTTCGCATCCTGAAGTAAACGTAACATGTGTCTGCGGGTCACGTTTCGCCGCTTCTGCGCATGTGCGTGACGTCATTTTGAGTGTCTGCGCATGCACGAGCAGCAAAACCCAGAAGTAATGCGCTCCGTTACTTTCGGGTCGCCGCGGAGCGCAACCCGAAAATACTTAACCTGAAGCTACTTCAACCCGAGGTATGACTGTATTCTGTCCGGTTTTCAAATCTTTAATGGAGTTTGAATCAGAGCCCCAGATTTCAGAGCCATGGAGCATTTGAGTAAGCCCTTTGCTACCAACTATCTTTAGGGATGGTTCAGTCAGCTGACCTTCCTTTTGGTAATAGGATTTCATCAGTGCCCCTATGGTTTTCTATGCTTTGATTTTTACTGTCTTCATATGACACTTCCACGAGAGGATTTCAGTAAAGAGTGCACCCATTTATCTAAATGAGTGAGTTTGTTCTATGGCCTGCTGATCCAAGCATCATCTCTACGTAGGTCTGTGTCTGCCAAAAATCATAATGTTGGTCTTAAGAGTAATTTGTAGCTAGGCTTTCCTGTTTACAGTATGTGCTATACACCTCCAAGAGATTTTTGAGGAAAGAGAGAGGGGTACTAAATAATCTGCATACATCAAGATTGAGATCTTTCTGTCTCTAATTACTGGAGAGGGGAAGTTTGCATTGGCTAAATAGGCACCAAATCATTAATATAAAAATTAAAAAGAGTGGGAGCCAGAATGCAATCTCACTTTACTCCTTGTGATGTTTTAAAATCACCAACCATACCACCCTTTAAACCTACTCTGAGCCTCATTTCTGCATAGCCGTATACTTCGTGGATCAATAGCGGAAGTCTGCATTTGATATTGGCAATTTGAAATTTCTCCCATGTGTTTCGATTAATAGTCAAATCCCGCAGAAAGATCAATAAAGGCTACATAAGGATTTTTCTTAATGTTCTAGGATATATTTTTATAATATGGTTCATAGTAATACATTGATCAGTGGATAGGTAAGGTAAAGACCCCTGGACAGTTACGTCCAGTCAAAGACAACTATGAGGTGTGGCGTTCATCTTGCTTTAAGGGTGAGGGAGTTGGTGTTTGGTGTCCACAGACAGCTTTCTAGGTCATGTGGCCAGCAGGACTAAACCGCTTCTGGTGCAACGGAACACCGTGACGGAAACCAAAGCGCATGGAAACTCCGTTTACCTTTCTGCCAGAGTGGTACCTATTTATATACTTGCACTGGTATACTTTCAATCTGCAAGGTTGGCAGAAGCTGGGGCAGAGCAACGGGAGCTCACCCCATTGCATGGATTCAAACCGCTGACCTTCTGATCGGCAAGCTCAAGAGCCTCAGTGGTTTAGACCACAGCACCTCCCATGTCCCTGTATCAATGAGTATACTAGAGTATTACATGTAATGTAGCGTGGGAAGCCCTGCCTTGTGGAATTCCCTACCAGTAGAAGTTCAATAGGAACCACTTTTGCCTTCTTTCTGATGTCTTCTGAAAACTGTACTGTCTGTCAAAATTTGTATTACTCTTTTTATCCGATCAGTATCTACTGATGTTTTATTGATATTTTATTGATAATTATGGGCTGACTTCATTATTCTTTATGTTGTAACACATAGGAGCATTGGGTGGAGTTCATAAAACCTCTTCGCATGTCATGGAGAGAAAGATTATTGTAATTAATTAGAACGTATGTGCTAGTGCTCATGTAGACACACATTTTATAAAATAGATTTATATCCTGTGTTTCCTCCAAAATGAGCCCAGGGTTGCAAGGGTCATTTACATACAAAGGTCACTAACTAAACTTCGCACCTGCCTTTTCCTCTACTTGTACCAAGCTGAAGGAAGGAAACTGTCACCAAGTGTTAAGAGGAGGGCATTTGTCACTAGCTACTTTGTATTTTCTAAGCATTAAAGTCTCTCTTCCTTTAATACATTTGTGCAAAGAGACAGAAACTGGAAATACACTGGTGCCCTGCAAGACGAATGCCTCGCAAGACGAAAAACTCGCTAGGCAAAAGAGTTTTCTGTTTTTTGAGTTGTTCCGCAATACGAATTTCCCTATGGGCTTGCTTCGCAAGACAAAACGTCTTGCGAGTTTGTTTCCTTTTTCTTAAAGCCGCTAAGCCGCTAATAGCCGCTAAGCCGCTAATAGCCGTGCTTCGCAAGACGAAAAAACCGCAAGACAAAGAGACTCGCGGAACAGATTAATTTCGTCTTGCGAGGCACCACTGTATGTGACAACTCATGTGCATGTGCAAATTGATTAAAAGCTGTTTCACATGCTACTTATTATCACTGTCTGGAAATGTGCAAACGGTAAGAGACAGAAGAGTGGCAGAAAATGTTCAGTGGTTTTGTCAGTTGCATTTCTCAAAATTGTGGCTTCTAGCGATACTTTGTAGTACACTGTATAGATGTAAATTTATATACCACACTTTTCTGTTATACACTGCTTCAGAAGACACTGGTTAACAGATAAATAGTATAACACTCAATCTCTTGTGTTCTAGAACTTTGCCAAGAACATTTTTGCAATTCTTCAGTCCGTCAAAGCAAGAGAAGAAGGACGTGCACCTGAACAAAGACCAGCACCAAATACTGCACCAGTGGTAAGACTTATTCATTCAGTAAGGGAATTTGGGTTTAATTAAAAAGCAAAAGGATTCCGGTACTGAGCATTTAATTGCAAAACAGATATCTTTAATACTGCTTCCCATGTATTTTGTCATGCCAATAGTTTGAATGTCCATATTACAGAAGTGAAGTTTATGTGAAGATTTACACCCTGGAAGAAATTATGTAGACAATTGAAACAGAATGCTTGCTAATTTTAAAAGGACTTTGGCAATGTTGGCCCTTGCACTTTCCTTAAAATTCCAAGTACAGTCAAACCTCAGTTCCCGAATGCCTCGGTTATCGTATGTTTCAGCTCCCGAATGCCGAAAACCCGGAAGTAAGTGTTCTGGTTTTCAAACATTTTTCGGAACTCGAACATCCAAAGCTCTTGCAACTAGGCGGAAGCTGCGCCTTGGTTATTGAACATTTCGGAAGCTGAACAGGCTTCCAGAAAGGATTACGTTCAACAACTGAGGTTTGACTGTAGCAACATTTTTTTTTTAAAAAAAAAGTCCAAAATAAACGTAGGAAGTATACTTGAATCAGTATACTTGTGTGAAATAAAACAGATTT
The DNA here is from genome assembly GCF_965112155.1 of Podarcis liolepis. Taxonomy (NCBI): domain Eukaryota; kingdom Metazoa; phylum Chordata; class Lepidosauria; order Squamata; family Lacertidae; genus Podarcis; species Podarcis liolepis. Next base: position 84,201,072 of record NC_139559.1, on the reverse strand, counting down.
ATTCAAAAACAAGGGCAGCATCCAACAAAATAGTTCTGTTGGTGCAAGGATTTCAGTTTGTGCAATGGAAGTTGCTCTCCATGCAAGCCTTACACCCACCCCAAATCTGCTCCAGAAGCCTAGAATAACCCCCAGAACAGGCTTAGTGTACAGATTGGGAGAAGAGAGGGAGGAGAAATTATATTGTGCAACCAAATGTCCCTGTATTGTATACTGCCCCAAATTCCAAATTGGTGTAGATTCTACTAGCAAGACTCCCTAAAATACTATTATACTGTTTAGTTTTATTAATAGTGGATCTCTTACAGAGGGTACTTTAATTACCACTCTTCCTGGATGGCATTCAGGTTTTGCCTCTGCTGTGGACCTTCGTTGGCCAGATCTCAGCTCTTCTTCTATCCCCCTGCTGTTTCCATGCCTTTCTGTGTTTTCCGTGTCACTTAGTTAGGATAGAGCTTGTTTACCTAGAATCAGCAAGGTGACCAGGACTTAAAACCAATGGCAGCCTGGTGTTACAAAGTAATGACGATGAGGCACAATACCTGGTGGTTGAGTTGGCTCAGATTCCCACTTTCCAAAATTCACATTTCTAGTTGTACCAAAGCACTCTTTCCATTCTCGCCGTAACTTGCATGTAATGATAAGATGACGTCCAGAACTGCGATGGCCACTTGAACATTGAAATGGATGGGACTTTGTTTCACGTACACTGTACCGAATGATTGAAACCATGTTAGTAAATGGCCTATGCAAAAGATGGATGAATTGGAATTTGCTGCCCCATTAGGCTGACAGCATTTCAATTACACTTAGGAAAAGCTTCCACTCCTCCCAAGTTTGTACTTAATCTGTGCATCTCAGTTCCAAATGGTGTTTACTTAGCAATAAACCCCTCTGACTTGGTGGAACCTGTATACCTGTTCTCAGTGTCAGCAATTTTGGTTAGAAAAGGCAAATTGGTTGGCAGTCAATTTTGATTTTTAAGGGTTGAAAGATCAATAAAAGCTACATAAAGATTACTGTGTTCTTAATGTTCTTAGAATATTCCATTCTTTCTCAGGTTTAATTCATAAATTGTTGGATTAGTTTGAGAACTACTGACCCTTGCCATGCCAGTAACATTTCTAAATATTAACAGTGTGGATCAATTTAATAATGGTGTTGAAACCACTTTTATACATCTAATCTGTTTTGGGGTTTTCGGGGGAGTTTTGGTTTAGGAAAGCTACAATGGCACTGGGATCAGGCAACTGGAAAACAGCTCCTGCCTTGCTTTGCTAACTCTTTAAATTGAGCCTCACTTAGTACAGTATGACATTGTGCTAAGTTTAAGATAAGCTTAAATAGCAAATCAGGTGTAATGTGAAGTACCTTTGAATATATTAAAATAATAAGAGTTGAATCCAAATACAGTTTTGTGCTAGTGAACATTTAATGTTCTGTTAGATGGGGAACATGTTTTTTCCCAACTTCCCCAATATGCTGCAACCCTCTGCTTCATATTTAATAGGGTTTCTTGACATGCAAAAACAGCTTTTCAAAGGATGCAGGAGTCTGCAGAGCTAGGAGGAAGTGGTGAAAAGCAAGTGTATTGATTGCATTAAGCAAATCCATTGGATATAACCTAAAGTAAATTCTGCATCATCATTTCACATATTGTAATAATATTCTAAGTGTAAATCTTTTTTTTTAATGACTTACATTAGCATGCCACAAAACTCATACTTTACATTTTTGTTTTCAGGACCCCACTTTGCGCAACAAGCAGCCAATTCCCGCGGCCTATAACAGATATGATCAGGAAAGGTTTAAAGGGAAGGAAGGTAAGTTTACTTGTGTTACCTGTTTTCAGTGTCAGCAATTTTGATTAGGAGAGGGCACACATGATAAGTAAAACAGTACAGTTGTACCTCATGTAATGTACCGGCCCCCTTACAAATGCTGCTGGTTACACGCTCCGCTAACCCAGAAGTAGATGCCCCTTGTTGTGACCTTTGCCCCGGGATGCGAGAGGAAGTCGCGCTTGGTGGCGCGGCAGCAGTGGGAGGCGCCATTAGAGAAAGCGCGCCTCATGTTACGAGCGGTTTCCTGTTATGAACGGACCTCCGGAACGGATTAAGTATGTAACACGAGGTACCACTGTGTGCTTATTTTCAAATCCCTGAAGTTGACCGTGATGATCAGGAACCTGTTTCCGAAAAAGTAGCAGATTAATGGGGGAAATGAAATAAGACATAGCTATTAAGAAGCAAATGGTACTTTTAAAATAGTAAATACCTATATTTGAATCTTATGAATTCCTGATATGTCATATTCATAGTTTCTTTGCTGATAGTACCGATCAGCTAGACAGTTCTGACACTTGGTACTTAAACAATCATCTTTTCTTTATCAACTCTAGAAAAGCTGAGGCAATTATTTCAGTTCTGCTTTCCTGTTAAACAAAAGCCTAGTTTCCTGATAAATTATATCCCTAGAGTGTCTCCATTAATTAATATGTTATTGGGAAGAGTCTCTCTTTCCACCTCTCTCCAGAGAGGTGTAAGAATAAAATATCTCAGACACTCATTTTCTGTCATCTTTCTCTCTCTGTGTGTATGTACCTCTGCGTGTACATACGTGTACCAGTTGCCACCACAATTTGTCATTCTACATTGTGGCCACTGAGTTGTATCCATATGAGAGCCCTCCACTGATGGAAGGTCCCAGCACAACCTCCAAGCATATTGCCACCAGCTCCACAAATTAAGGATCAAGATGATTCTGAGTTGGCACTGCAGATCTTGTCTTCTTAAATCAGGATTTTCACCTGCTTTAGACTGCAATTTCCACTTGTGAAGAGTGAACTCTGATTAGCACTATCATCCACAAACTGCGAGGGACTCATGCTCAAGAGTAGAGGGGTTGCTGGTGATAGGGAGTGCAGAATCTAAGCCCCTTAACTGTAGCTGCATTGTGTTGGCCCCAAATGAAGAGGCCCCAATTGACTGTGCCTCTTCTGCTATCACAAATTTTCGCTGCCGGGTGTTTTATTTTTTCATCTAATGTTCTGTGCCTTGATGTCTTGTGAAATGATGCTTTAAATATAAAGGTAGTTTATACATTTAATAAGTGTACTGAAAGGAACCACAGGCTAGCTGAGCTTGGGTAAACATGGAATCAGACACTCAGAATTTCTTTCCAAATGATTGGCATGCCATACAAGTGGCCGTGTTCTTGTTCATGTGAACAATTATTACAGCTCTAGTTGAATAATTACTGTTCTGCCCATTTTATATGCGCTTTGACAATGTTAGTTAATGTTCTTGGCATCTGTCTGTCTCAAGAGACAATAGAGCACGCCTCTGAGGGTGAAGTCTAATGGCTGCATTAGCAGCACCTAAGTGATTTTCCAAGGATGCACACCTGGGCAGTGTGTATGGAGGTCCTGGGCTGCCCAGATGACAAGACGCCCCTCTCAGCCTCACTGACACGGTCCAAAGGAAAGGAAAGCAATTCATTTGGCACCAGCTTGGTTGCAGGAGTAGCTGGAAAGAAGTGTGCAAGGCACCATCCTATCATCTTAGGGACTCCATTCTGGATTTGTATAGCATTTACTCCTTAGTCTTTTCACCTCCTGAAGATATCCTGCAAGGCAGCAGAAGTTTAGGACTGGAGTTTTCCTTCTCCTGGATATGCAGTGTTCGAAACTACCATTGTTCTAGGCGCATTTTGCGACAGGGAATTTCACTAGCATGAGCTGTTTATGAGCTCTGTGTGCAGTATTGTGCTTAAGATTTCAGATTAAAACTGCAGAGTGGAAGGAAAGGAGGACCTTTTTCTGCCTCCCACTTCCAGCTACTCTCTGAAGTAGAAAGAGACCCTCTTAAGAATATTAGGGGGTGGGCAGGGGAAGGACCAGACCATGTGAAAAATGAACATAATATTTTAGCTGCAGTTCATTCATTTTCAGCTTTGTATTCTTGTTATAAAAATAGCATGCCCAGTCATTCCATTGTTGTGCCCGTAACCTAGGTCTAAGGTGCCATATGGCTCCTAGCTTTCATATATCAGTTTCAAACACTGTAGATGGGCTGCCTTCCTAGGTTGATGGGCCCTACCTGTCCTTCACTTCCCTCTACAGCACATGCAGAAAATGCCTTCTTGACCATTGGTCCCACTATTGGTCTCATCCGCTCAATCCACCAGAGAAGTCCCAAACTCATTGAGCGTTTGAGATCCATCAGCTACCTTTATTTGGTTTAGCCAGTCAGTCAAATCCTTTTCTTAGGTGTGGCTTCTATTGCATGCTGACAGCTTCTAGGAGCCACAGGTGAGAGCTGCGTGCAGCATGGGGACCAAAGGTGGGCAAACTACCCCAGAAGGAGTACAACGTGTTCCCCACCAGAGGTACTACCCCCATATACCCCATGTTAGCTAATATAACAATGCTATATCCTTAAAATGCTCAAAACTGTAGTGTAGAATTACCATTGCTCCAGTATACTGGGCAAAGAATGTTGTGGAATTCAAAATTTGCTGCCCGTAACATATACAGTATGCAACTCCTCTTCAGAAAACCTCATGTTGCCTTTGCACAGTGTGTCTGTGCTATCACTCCCCATGCCTTCTGTAATGGCAATCCAGTTTAGTTAATGCCATGTCCCTTAGTCTGTTGCATGCTTTTCAGGCATGCTTTCTGTTAAGACTGTGTTGTTCAGTTTTTCTAGTTTGAAGAAAACAATGGAGATTGGGTTGCAGAGTGTATTTCCCCCACAGCTGGTAATAGCTTTGTAAAAAGGAAATATTCACATCCTTTCTAAAGCGATTTTGTTTCCTCAAAGATTATAAGAACAGAGTCACGGCTTCATATCTTGTGAATAAAAAGCCCTATGGGTTTAACAGAGCATGGTAATAAACACTGGCAAACCTTTAAGCAGAATACATCAGCCTTTGACAAAGTACAAGCAATTTTTTGGAAATGGTTACTGTCTGATAAAAATAACTCTGTCTCTGTGACACACCAAACATTCAAGTGGAAAATGTGATTAAGCTGCAAAAACAGTAAAGACCTCTAACTATCATCACAAGATATCTATTGCCCTCAGCCTTCTTTCCTTTAAAAAAAAAAAACACCTTCAAAATCTCCTTAATGTTACCCAGGTCTTGTAGCATTGCTGTATACTTAATTTTTTTTTGCTATGATTCTCTCATTTCATACAAATTAATTCTGATAGCTTATTTTTTTAAGCTGCTTTAAAATTTGTTTTTTATGTTCAAAGCTGATTTGAGCATTCATTTATATTTGTATTGAATTATTCATTTTTATGGCATAAGTCGTGTGGTGAAGCAAAAGTACTAAATATTTTAATGAATGCAAAAATGAATGGGGTGAAGAAGAAAATCTGATACAGAAAGAAGAAATTCCATATTGCTCTCAATCAGCAGTTGAATGTCAACCTGGATGTCAACTGATGAGCATTTGCATGTGTTAACTGGAATAGTTGCACTATACTGAAAAATATACATTGCAGGCAGGTAGCGTGCATGCAGATATTGTAGCAGGCAGTTTAGCCGTTTCCAGGGGAAGGAAGCCCCCTGGCACTGCCACCTGTCTTCTGGTGGTAAGGGGAGTAGAGCTGGCTAGGGTTGGGGCTGGGTTTCCTCCCTTACAACCCTGCAACCGGGGGTGGGGGGTGGCTTAATAGACTACATTATAGTGTAAACGTACCTTTTATATGCTCTGGGAAAGAAACAAAAAAGTGTGACTTGCTTTATTGTGTTACTCATTTTTTTGTGATGGCCTGTAACCAAACTATCCAAGGCATGCCTGTATATAGTTATAAACTAACATTATGATGGGTGGGTGTGTATGAAGGAGAGGATTCAAGTATTGCACTTGCCTGTTGGTACAGTGGTATCTTGGTTTTCAAGCATCTCGGAAGCTGAATGTTTCGGTTTTCGAACGCCGAAAACCCAGAAGTAATTGCTTCCATTTTCGAACGCGCCTTGGAAGTCAAACGGCTTCCGTTGTGTGTTTTTCAATTTTCCCAATTGAACTTGCAGCCAGCCCTTTGTGCCTCGGTTTTTGAATGTTTCAGAAGTTGAAAGGTCTTCCGGAATGGATTACATTTGAGTACCAAGGTACCACTGTATTTGCTTTACTTTTTCCAATGAAAATGCATAGAAACCAATGAATTACATGGGTAAAGCAAATAAGCACAATTAAGGACATCATTAGGACTCCCATTAACTCAGTTATTAAGACTCAATCCTTCTGCTCTTTCCGTTGCCTCATTCTGAATTGTATTTCTTGGTCAACCTGGGGTCCTGATGGAATTTTGTAAACCAGCTTACATTCACAAACAATTTATATAGTGTTTAATGTGTACACTGTAAGTTGCCTTTACCATGTTTTTTCCTCACCAGAACTTTGTTAGGCTTACTTTTCCTATTTTTGTGACAGAGAATGGATGCTGAAAGTGTCCAGACTGATTGCCCAACTTAAGTTTGTAATAGGTGGAAAATATAAGCAGTATTTCTGGTGGTCACTGTAGTCTTCAGAAAGTTCATTTCTGTTTAGCATGTAAGGTAGCAGGTAGGAACCCCAAATACCAATTGGATTTTTTTGGGGGGCGGAGGGCTGTGAATCCTAAATTTGTGTGGGCCTCTGTTGGTGAGCCATTTTAGGTCAGGAGTCACCAACATGTATCTGTGTTCACACCTGTTCCTGCAGAGGACTTCCCTGGCGCCTGCAGAATCTCTTCCCCCTACCAAAATAAAGAAGTATTCTTTATGAAAGAAGTATTCCATAGTAGCGAGTAGACAAAGTATGTACTAGGTTGTGGAGTGCATGGATTGACCAGAGCAGTTTCTCAGTTTTGCAGATATGTCCACAAACCCCCAAAGCATGGCAAGCTCTGATGTAGAGTAGGCACTCGGAAAAATCCCTCCATTCCTGCTATGCATCTGTTGACCAGCCTGATCTTCCCTGCCAGTTTGGATTTTTTTTCTTCCTTGCATGGATTTCTGCTCTGTGAAGTTTGAATATTTTATCCTAATCAAGTCCGTTCATGAAGAGCTTTCCTCCATGGATGACACATTCCATTTTTAGTGCCCCTGTCTTCTGATTAAAGAGGAACTTATGTTTTTTCTGCCTGCTCTCCTAACTGCTGGACAGAAAGGAACTTCACAGCAAGGTTTCTAATGGCAGAGATGGACTTGAGCAAGCCTTACTAGGTCAGGTCCTCCCTTCATATAAAGGACCCAACATCTTGGTAGATGAAAGGAGGGACACTGAGCAGGGTCTCTCTAGTACATTTTAAACAGCACGGGTTGTTGTAGAGGCATGCTTAGTTATATGCAGGACCAAGGTTGCAAAGGGTTTTCCAGCATCTCTGATATGACCTGGACTACCAGTTAAATATGTTCCTGCTGTAGCTGTAGAAATCGTAAGTGCCCAAATTCTTAAAGGCTAAAATCCTAATGTAATGGTGGCCAGATTCTTTTTAATAAAACACACACATACACACACACACACACACACACACACACACACACACTTTAAAGCAGGCATAGGCAAACTCCACCCCTCCAGATGTTTGGGACTACAATTCCCATCATCCCTGACCGCTGGTCCTGTTAGCTAGGTATGATGGGAATTGTAGTCCCAAATATCTGGAGGGCCAGAGTTTGCCTATGCCTGTTTTAAAGAGATAGTTTTCTAAACATAGCAAATCTATCCCCTACTCTCCCTTCCCACCCACTTCTTCTTTCATAATAATGTTTCCACTATAATAACTAATAAAAAGTTACAGACTTTCATAAGTACATATAATCCATTCTAGGTGTAAGGTAAATTAAAATTAGCTTGTATCATCCAGGTACTATTGTCAAAGGCCATCAGCCTTGCCATTCGAATTGAGCTTTTTCTGAAAGCGCATCATGAAAATGTCCCATAGTTTGTATAGACATTCCTCAGTATTACAGAGTTGTTGATCATTCTACTATTGAATAATCAACCTAGATTGGATCTTTTTCTTTTTTGTATAATTTCACATGATGTTCTTCTTGTTTAGTATCAAGCAGCAGGGCTGTGAAAAGATGACATTTTCATAGGAATTTTATGTCCTTTTTATGAACCTTTCCCCCCAAATATCTGGATAACACAGCATGCATTGTCTGCAGTCTTGAAAACAGGTTTCTGTGTGTTGGATCTAAAAACTTGTTTGTCATGTGGGCACAGTGGAGGTAGATACATGCGGTAGATATTGTGATATGAATTACTTTGGATGCAGTGAAACATCTCATGAAACAGGTACTACTTTTGCTGTAGTTAGCCACATTTCAGGAATACACAGTGGCAATATAATCTCTTAGCACCTGCCACCAATTAACATTATAATGCATTAAGAGATTTTGTTGCAGTCAGCAAAACCTCTGGCATTGCTTGGCTTGGTGATGATACGAAGGTAGGTGTTCATGAGCATTAGAATATTGCAAACATTGCAGCTTCTGTAAGGGCAATTAAAGATTGGCCTGGGAAAATTTCCCATGCTTACTCCAGTGGCAGAAACACTAACGTGGATGTATAGAGGAAGACAGAAAGGTGAAAGAAAAAGAGGCATGGAGGATGGGTGAAGAAATGGCAGAATCAAAAGCTTCCCCGTTGTTGAGTTTTACTTATAAAGAACAGATTTGTCTCCTCCATACCAGAAATGAGAAATTAGAAAAATTGGTTTGAGACGGTAGAAATGTGTGGTTCTGATTTTTGTTTATGAGCATAGCTCAAAACTAGCCTGCCTCATTGCTTAATTTGTATGCATAGAGGCACCCGGAAAGTACAGCTAAATGAAAAAGCAAATTGCAGATATATGCAACACATTGATTATATATGCACACAGTAATCTTATTACTGTAAAACAAATAGACTGAGCTCTAATGAAATTGATAAAAGCTCTTTTTAAATATATTACAATATTGAACAGATAACTCTTTTGAATCACATTTAAAACAAATGCTTTCTTCCCTTTGCCTCATCTCTGGGCATGGAGAATACCTTTTGTAGGCCAAAAACTGTTCTCACTTGGGGCAGAAAGAGTGCTGTTGTGTAATTTCCGTTAACTCTGAAAGGGCTTGCATGCAAACCCTTCAAACCTGGTCCATTGTTCTTAAATGGGGCAGCTCTGGTTTTAGCAAAGAGGAATACCAAGCCATTTTGTGCTGGCAGGTTGAGGGATATATATCATTGTGGCATGCCTGCTTGTTCCAGAGCACTGCATACTTGCCTCAACCTGTATTGATAGGACAAAGCAGTGGCAGCAGAGCTACAGAAAGCCACAATTCCAGGTTAAAGCATTCTGTGGTAGGTTTAGCTTAATATCAAGGGGAGGGAATAGAGAGGGGAAGGTAAATATATTTTGAGAATCTGTGGTCATTATTTGATGGGCCACTCACCAGCCCACTGACTTCTTGTTAAACACATATGCTTATTTGGACATTAAAAAATGTCCAAATAAGCATATGGCATCTATAGCCGCAAATGATTTTGTGGTAGAGGAAATGAGTACCTGCAATTTGCTGGCTTTTATTCTGCTACTTAAACTGCATTATAGAGGGGACATGAGAGACAGTTCTATCTTTTCATTCAGCTCCTCCCCCCCCCCCCGGGCCATTTACCCCATCTGGGAGCTGTATTTGTAAGATAGTTACTTACCATTCTATCTAAATGAACTATTTGAGAAACATTCAATATATCTCCCTTACTTCCTTCTGCAAAGCACCAGCCTTCTTCCTTCTGTTTTTAAATACCGTACTTGATGTACATGTACTTAGGATAGTGTTCGGCTGCACAATTGATCTAATATGTGTTGAATTGTGTGGGATTTTATTTTTTTAAAAAAAGACAGTTAAATAACATGAGTATTCTAAACAGTCTCTTGCTGATCATCTGTCTTGCTTTACTAGAGCAATAGCATCTTTATACCAATGGTATTTCTTAACGGGCACTTTAATATAGATGAAAAGGCCAAGGATGGAGAACGTGGCCAAACCATGGTTTGGTCCTTAATATCCAACTTGCTTCAATGCTATGATTTTCTTACATGCTTAGCAATAGCTTTGTTCCTTTCTATCTGCTTGGGTGTTGCAAAGAGAAAGGAACTCTGACCCTATTCTAATGTTGCTACAAGACAGTTTTTTGTGATTTAGGTATTTGGGGCAGGGTTCACCTAATGAACAACATCAATGGAAGCATTGCACATAGCCTTCCACTTGTGCAATGAGTTTTTCCTCCTTCTCCTCCTCCTCTTGTGCCCCTGAAATTGGCTCTGATGGGTTTGGGAGAATGCCCAGAACAGCATGCAAAGGGAGGGGAGGGGACTTGGCTGCATCTGGTGAACTGATAAGCTATGCAATCTTACATTCCACCCATAGTGTTTTTTAACTAACTGAGCTTTCTACAAACCATTTCCCTGTATTTGCACAAAGCTGATTTGTTACAAGCCATGACCAAAAGTTCTAAATTTCCTACTCTCGCGTGAAGGGGAGGTGCAGCCCACAAGCCCAAGGCTCACTGCAACAAATTCTCATCACAACAAACCATGACCGCTTTTGATGACTGCGTATGCCCAGTTGCAGTCTTTCTGTACATTTGGCCATGGTTTAATTTTGCTAATAGTAAAGCATGGTTAAAAAAAAAGTACAAGGGGAAATAAAACTAAAATTAAAGCAATGGAAAGTCTGCAGAATGATTTCTGATGATTATGGCTTTTAGTCAGCTGCCAAAGGCTATGTGGATAGTTCAGCTAGAGAGAACATACATTTTAGAACCTGTAAAACTTCATGACCTGTGTTCTACAACATTGCTCATTTGATAGCTATTGCTGTGTTGTGAAGATGGTGGAAAAGAATTATGCACTTGGGGTGGGTCTACCACAGCTGTGTTGGGATCATCTTAGTAGTTGGAGACAAATGCATACCAGTTGCCCTTTTCCCAGTTTGTTTGCATTCTTAAAGCCTTGGATTAAATATTGGAAAGCAGCAGAGGAGGAATTACATTCAGTACTTAATGGAGCCAGTGCTATGGTTGAAAGCTTAGGAATGGGTCATAGACTTAAGGTTGCCACACATCCCTGTTTCTACAAATCAATCCCCTGACAAAATCCATCTATTTAGTAGGAAGTTGAAAAGTGTCCCCGGATTCATTGAAAAAAATCTGGTAACCTTATCATAGACTCTCTCTCTCTCTCTCTTTGTGTGTGCAACTCTTCCCCCTTTCCTGAAGCACATTATTCCAAATATGGAACTTTTGCTGCGATTAAGGGGTACCTCATTATTGACTTAAAATGTGGTTAGGCTGACCAGGTTAGGGCTTACTAGACATATTCAAAGCCTGATTAGCCTTAACTATGTTGAGGTTTTTTAAAATTAAAATGTGTGTAGACTGTCTCTTGGCCATTAGTATATAAAGATGCATTAAGACAAATGTTAAAAGAACAAGTGAAATAAAATTAACAGCACAGCAATAATAACTCAAAAGAGTCAAAATAAAAAAATTCCTTCCAGTAGCACCTTAAAGACCAACTAAGTTAGTTCTTGGTATGAGCTTTCGTGTGCATGCACACTTCTTCAGATACACTGAAACAGAAGTTGCCAGATCCTTCTATATAGTGAGAAGGTGGGGAGGGGTGTCCCTCCCCACCTTCTCACTATATAGAAGGATCTGGCAACTTCTGTTTCAGTGTATCTGAAGAAGTGTGCATGCACATGAAAGCTCATACCAAGAACTAACTTAGTTGGTCTTTAAGGTGCTACTGGAAGGAATTTTTTTATTTTGACTATGGCAGACCAACACGGCTACCTATCTACTACTGGAACTCAAAAGAGTAACAACCAGTTATACCCTCCCAAATGTTGTAAGCTATCAAATGCTGAGCAGAAATTACTTTACCACCTGCTGAAAACTGAGTAATGAAGGGGCTAATCTAGTGTTCCCCAGGCAGTGGGTTCCATAAATAGGCTACTGCCACTAAAAAGGCATGTTCCATGTTCTCACCAACCTACCTTCTTTTCATAGGTGGTACATCAGGGCCCCAGAAGAAGATTGAAAATTAATGGACTGGTTCCTTGTTCATAGAACTTTAGTGCTGAATTTCCCTTTACTGTAGCAAGTAATTTCCCTTTTCTGCACAGTGTAGGGTAACTTTTTGATTCCGAAGAGGAAAGCTGTGGGAAAGGCAAGCAACACCTTAGCTATGTTCAGTTCCATTATGCATGCCTAGGTCCACAGAGGCCTTTGAGTATTTATTTATTGATAAACTCCAGTTTCCAGGAAGAACTTAACTTGTGGTGAGTTTTCTTTTCCTTAATATAGGTCTAATCCTTCCATGGTTAGCTGAGTACAAAGATTGCCTCAGTTGTAAGGAAGATGAGTAGTCTGAATCTTCCAGGCACAATGGTCTAGTGGATTATCTCAAATGGCATCTAGACAACAATTATTGGGGGCATCTGTTTCAGTATAGCAGAAAATTGTATCCCAGCTATTGAGGTTAATTGTATGAATAACGCCAGAGAATTCCTCCAGTAGGTGCAGACCTATTCCTGATTTATAACTGATAAGCAGTTCCTGCCCTTATGTATCACTATTGATTTTTCCATTTACATTTTAATGCTTGCTAATGTGGCCGCAGTTACAGTTTTATTCATGGTAACGTCTAATCTTTATTTTAAGGCAAGTCTGTATTTGTTGTGTGTATGCCTTCATGCATGCTTGTTTATAAGGCTGACTGATTTTGTCTACCTTACAGTGTACTGAATGAAGCTGTATATTAGCAGCATTTGTGCATAAAGGGGTTTTAGGAGGCAATTACTGGTAGTGGTAGAATATATACCCAGCAGAAAACAGGAGCACTTGAATCTATTTTGTACTGTGTAAATCCAGCAGTTCATCTTGCGCTTACTAATTTGGCATAAGCTCTGTGGTCTCTGGCAGAGAGGTCTTTTTCAGGCCTGCTAGTTGAAATGCTTTGCAAAGATATCAAGGATTGAATCAGAGATCTTCTGCATGCAAGGCTTCCTATTGCACCTTCACTAAGTGTATTCTCTCAGATAAATTACACTCCTATATCAACTTTCTTTGACAAGTCACTGTTTTAGTTCTTTACCTATATTTAGATGTTGAAACCATAATTCCCAGTAATGCTTTCAATATGTAAATGACACATATTATGCTCCATTCTGATTTTTTTTGTTAGCACTTTCTTTTGCAGTGGTACTTCAGGTTACATACGCTTCAGGTTACAGACTTCCGCTAACCCAGAAATAGTGCTTCAGGCTAAGAACTTTGCTTCAGGTTGAGAACAGAAATCGTGCTCAGCAGCGGGAGGCCCCATTAGCTAAAGTGGTGCTTCAGGTTAAGAACAGTTTCAGGTTAAGAACGGACCTCCGGAACGAATTAAGTACTTAACCCGAGGTACCACTGTATTGAGATTAAAAAGCAAAACAGTTTCTTTACTAAGAAAAGCAAACAATTCTGCAACCTTTTATAAATTATGCTCATGAGGCAACTTTCATGTTTATTTACCTTGCATAATGGAGAGGTCAGTAAGCTATGCTGATGTCCTCTCCTCTCCAGTCAGGTTTAGACATAACTCCAGTTCCCTGCAAATCATGATGTGTAGACATTAAGATAAACAGATCCTTCATTTGCATCCTGCAACCACAGAATGCTTGTACTAAAGCGCTAGTTTATTTTAGCATTATGCTGTTAAAGTCTGTTAAGGTCAAAATGTCCTTTATTTGTCACAGCTGGTAGCCATCTAAAACCTGTGCCTTCAAGAAACACAGACAAAACCTTAAGTTGAATTTTCTTCCATGTTCACTGAGCTGTAAAAATAGCAGTGGGCATCAGTATGGTGTATCTTGTTGGATATGTGGGAGAAATTTTCTGTCCTCTTAATTTGGGTTTACATAAGCAGACATGTTCATCCAATAAATGCATGGCTAGGGATTACTTTGAACAGTTACTGATGCATGGATTTAAGGAAGAGTAACAAAGTTAAATGCACTAGCATCCATACAGCTGCAAAGAGTAATGCCTCAGTCTAGATAAAGGGCATCCTGAGCTGCTGTAGTTACTATCCGTAGTATCTCTTTACATATGGCTGTAGGCTGCATGTTGCTCCTGAGCTGGCTAGAATTCAAAGGGTATATATATATTTCTAACTTGCATGGTTAGAAAGACATTGTGTAGAACAATGATAGGGGAAATGATAATGGAATGAAAAGACCAGTAAAAAACAAATCAATCCATTATTTCTGCGTTTGAGGGTAACTTATCTTAACCTTATAGTCCCTGCTCAGTTGAAATCTACATATAGCATTGGAAAGTTAAATGCAACTCTTAGAGTCTAAGCCTTAGATCTATGGGGTCTTTCCACAGCATCCTAAGTACTGAGCAAAATACAGGGGCCTGATTTAATCTGGAATTTGTTGTTTAGTTGTGTCCAACTCTTCGTGACCCCATGGACCAGATCATGCCAGGCACTCCTGTCTTCGAATTTGGAATAGAAATACAAATAAATTAGTAGAAGGACCCAGTGTTACTTTGGTTATTCCAAGTGGTTCAGCGTTCTTTAATGTGAAGAAATCTGAGATACTGTACCATTTGAAAGGCCATTCTACTACACATAAAACGTTACTATCTCCTGAATTTTGTTTATATAACCAGTTTTTTCCATTAGGAGTGGTTCATAACTGATGAAACTTAACCTACGTCTTTTGTTTTGCCACCTGACTACTCTAAAGTTGGCATATGAAATGACTTACAAGAGTGTTCTTATTTCATAGAGACGGAAGGTTTCAAGATTGACACCATGGGCACCTACCACGGAATGACTTTGAAATCTGTAACAGTAAGTTTGAAATTTTATCTATTTGTTGTGTGTAGAAATGTTCAGAAGGGATCATATAAGCATCTCTATTAGCTTCCTTCCCTGAGAGGAGACTATGTTGCATGGCAGGGGAAAAAAGCTTATTTCTAGGTTGTATCACATGTGTGTGTATGTTGAATGCCGCCTCCTTGGATGCAGGTGAAGACTGTAGATATTTCAGGACACCCCCCCAACAGAAGCTATAACAGTATGATTTTGATATATACTCTGTCCTACTTCAAAGGTCAAAGTTTAATAAAAGAGGAGTATAAAAGAGGAGGAAGAGCACCCCTTCCAAGCGTCTCGATAGTATATTTTCATGCAGATAGTTTCTCAAAACAGCTGAATGTGGAGCATCTTTAAAATGGAGTTTCATCCTGTGCTTGTCTTAAATTGTCTGCTTTTATGCAAGTGGATTGAGCGCTCGCAAACAAATGCTGTTTTGATATGCCTGCAAGTAGGACAGATGCTACAGAACTAGTATAGAAGCCTCATTAAAGACTTTTGCCATCTGTATGCCTATATAAATCTGATGAATAGATGGCACTAAACTGTCTTAAAAATCTGTGCACCTACTTCTCGTTTGCTCTCCTAATTTGAACATAAAATAATGCCTGGAATGTAAACGTCTCAAAGCCAATTAGAGCTAACTTGTTTAAACTTTCCTCCTATCTAATAAAATTGTTCCTTTAAGTTTTTACTATCACTTTTCAGTCTTTAAATGTGTTGGTCTCTGGTTCAATCTGTAGACTTGCTTGAAAGCAAGTATTTGGTTAGAGGCCAAATCTGCATATTGCGAGGAATACCAATAGAAACATTCATAGGTGTCACTAATAAGCAGAAGGCTTACTATGACAGCCGTTGCTGCCCTTTGATCCACCAGAGGTGTCCACTAACATTAGACGATGGGATGTGCTTTTCTCAGATTTCCTGCAGTTGCCCCTGTGCCACCCTCCAAGTTGCCTATTTTTCATGAGGGTGTCAGTGCGCTTTCAGGACCCTTCTGCAAGTAAGAAACAGCAACATTCTAGGGATGTAGATTGTTTTGATGCATTCATATAATCATTGAGCCCATGGGTTGCTGCAAAGGTGATGGAACTCCATTTCTTAACCATTGTTGCATGCTATATATGTCATCCGGATAGTTCCAGTTTTCTTAGCCTCCCTGCAAATAAGTCTCTGGAACTTGCTGGTCTTCCAATATATTTACTAATCCAACTATCCATGCAAGGCTCTGTTATACTTCTGTTTGTCAAACATAGTAGAAAAAGAAACACTTTATAAAGCTTCTCTGTCTGTTTGGCCACAAGGGAATTCTTTTCTTTCTTTCTTTTTAAGCAAAGGCGTATTTACAAACTATTTTATATGGTGTGTTTGTAGCCAAAGTCAAATGTGGTGATCTGAGACACACAACAAACTGAATTCGTGTTCCCTAAGTGCTACCCTTCCCTAAATCTTTAATGCCATAAAAGCATCACATATAAGGATACTGCTAATTGTGCTGTAACTCGCAGATTCTGTTAAAGGAGAGGGGTGTCCCAGTGTGAACACGTTATCCTTGTGCAGGAAAGGGATGAAGGAAGGCCACAGGTTGAGACCACTTTAGCTTTCCTACCACAAACCTAAATGGAGCAAATTGTCTCAACTAGGAGAAAAGGTTGTGGTGCTTTGTGTTCACCCCTGGAGAGCAGTTTGGCACACAGCTGAACCAGTGAAGGAATGCATATCAATTTACCATTGGTAGCAATAGCTGCAGTATTCTGGTGTTCCTCTCTTTAAAGCAGCAAAATAAATTTACTTTCCTTTGTACCTCCTTCCCTTAGTTTGCTGTGTTGTTCCACTCCTGATTTAATTTTTTATAAGTTTATGTGAAAATTGGAATGCTCTTAGTTTGGGCAGTTGGAAGATGAAGGCAAGATGGGTTATCATTAACTTGAGCTTCAAATTCATTATAATGAAGAATTTTCTAACTCTTTCATAAAAGTAAGTGTCTGAATTTCATCTGCTGCCTTATTATCAGTGGTGAGCTCATGGAGAACTCCTTAGAACTTCGACAGAACAGATGGTGAAGGGCTTTTCTGAAGTAATGTCAGTGAGGATTTTCTTGTTTGTTGCTGGAATAGTTCTTAATTGGCATCCTTAGTCGATACAGAATGAATGGGCATTTTAAATTCTTTTTTGTTGCTGAATGGCAACTTGCATTATTTGTGGAAGTTGCATTTCTCCTTCTATGTTTGGTAAGGAGTCATCTTAGTTTCCTCTATTTCTTTATTTCCTGAAGAATGTCATTTGTGGTTGTGTAGCAGAACACAGTACATTTCAAAATGCTAGGTAATCTTGTACAATCTTTATTCTGTAATGCTGTCTAAAGTGATGTCTTATTCCTCGTATCTCATCTTTTTGTAGCTTTAACTTCTATTGATTCAAATATTTGCTTTAGAGTGGTTTTTTTAAAAAAAAAAAGTTGAGAAAACTGTGATGTTTCACAGAACATGGAGGACAATTTGAAGATGGGTTTTCTCCATGCTGCATGGGAACAAAAGGTTTCTTTTTGACACTGATTTCTATTTCTAGTTAATCCTTACAAAAAGTGTCCTGGGTTGGGCCACATATTTGCTTTCTTATAGGTAAGGAATGTAAGTAAGTAAGTAAGAGAAATAAGCGAGTCCAGGGACCATGTATTAAATGTGTGGCTAATTCTGGGGCCATGAAACTGGGTCTCCCAAGACTCATTCTGGCACATGAGAGAATCACTTTGATGTATTTGAAATTCTTTCTATTTTGTGTTCCAAACAGCGTGTTTCTCTCTCTCTGAGGGACATGTGACTATATTGGGTTGCCTTGAAGACAGAAATTCTAAGATGGGGCATCCAGTGACATCTAGCTGTAGCTTAATAAGAGCTTCTTGACCTTAACTGCTTGACCTTTACAATCCTTAATGAAAAGGAATTGGGTTTTTTTAAAAAAAAGATTCAGATAATTTTCAAATTTTAGTTAGTAAGCTGATTTACATGCTGTATAAATATTGTAACAGTTTATCCAGTAACCAAAAATAGATGAACTGAAAACAATTCAACAAAACATTCAGTGGATTTTAAATTTATTACAGCAAATTTAAATGTTAACTTGGAAATTATTTTTTCATCATTTATTGTAAATATTTTAAGATGTGACAACTCCATAGCATGCACTTCCCTTAAATTATTTAGATTTTAGGGTGCAAACAGCTTGATGAAATGCATGGCTCAATGAAGAAGTTGACCCAGTATGCAGCAGCTGGGGGCGAACAGGAAGCAAATGCTTTTGGTGATCAGTAGGAAAAGGGACTGAAAATAAAATTACCAATATTATAATACCATTACAAAAAAAAATATGATAATGTGGCCAGACTTGGAGTACAATGTACAGTTCTGGTCGCCTCATGTCAAAAAAATGATATTGTAGAACTGTAAAAGGCTAAGAAAAAAGCAACCAGAATGATCAATGATCAAAGGGATGGAGCAACTCCCCTGTGATGGAATTTTGCAAAATTTGGTGCTTTTCAGTTTAGACAAAAAGGTGAGGAAGTGGAAACATAATGGAATATCATGAACATGCTGTGGAGAAAGTGAAGTTTAATGCTGGAATAATCAGGACAGACAAAACATAGCACTTAGTGCTTCTTCACACAGCACATATTTAAACTATGCAATTCACTCGCACAAGAGTGGCTTTAAAAGAGGACTAGACAATTTAATGGAGGGTAAGGCTTTTTTCTACCCCCACTGTTGGAGGCAAATATAATAATAATAATAATATCATAATAATAATTTATTATTTATACCCCACCCGTCTGGCTGGGTTTCCCCAGCCACTCTGGGCGGCTTCCAACAAAATATTAAAATACAATAGTCTGTTAAACATTAAAAGCCTCCCTAAACAGGGCTGCCTTCAGATGTCTTCTAAAAGTCTGGCAGTTGTTTTTCTCTTTGACATCTGGTGGAAGGGCATTCCACAGGGTGGGTGCCACTACCAAGAAAGCCCTCTGCCTGGTTCCCTGTAACTTGGCTTCTCGCAGCGAGGGAACTGCCAGAAGGCCCTCAGCTCTGGACCTCAGTGTCTGGGCAGAACAATGATTTGGAAATACCTGTTGCCAGGAATCACAGATGGCAAAAGTGCTGCACTCAGGCTCTGTTTGTGGATTTCCTTTGGGCATCTTCTGGTTGGCGCATGTGAGAGCATTTGACTACAGGTGGTGACCATTTTGTGTGCATTCAATTGATGTGCGACCACCGATGCAGACATCATTTTCAGCCCCGGAAGGGGGCGTAACGGGCTTATTTGTGACTTCTGACGCACACATTGACCCAGAACACAACCCCGGCACAAACAGGGAGTTTCCTGGACCTTTGGTCTGACCCAGCAGGGCTCTTCTTAAGATCTTGTGAGAGAATTGATCCAGATGCCCGCTAACTCAGATCTCCTCTCAATGGATTGTATGAGTAAACTGGGGGAAGGTAAATATGATTACAGAACACTCTCCAATCTTTTCCAAGTTCTTTTGCAAGAAGGAGGATAGAACTATCCTGAGGTGATACTCAGTACAAGGTGAGCATTAATGTGTTTCAGCCACAGACACCCTCCACGTGGTAATGCAACAGCAAGGTCATTGGAAATATGGACCAATTAATCCTTATTGACCATAGGCTTTGTTGAGTTTGAGGCTGATATATCTGGGCAGCCTATCAGCAGCATACAAATTCTAGCTGGGGGGACTTGCAAAGCATGCTTTGATAAACCCAGGGAAAAATTAGCATGTATTTTATGTTAAATTAAAAAAGAGAGAGTTAAGCTGCTTTATTAACATCAGTGGTACATATGCTGCCATAAATTATTTTGAAGAAGGCAAGACATTAAATAAAGCCTTCTGACAATTTATCTCTACAACAAAGCACAACTGACAGATTTTGGACATAACAATCCTTTCATCTCTTCATGAGTGTGTTACATAGGTCCACTCCCCCCTTTTCACCCCCTTTTATGGACATAATTTTGTAAATTCCAGAGATGACATTGTTGTAGTTTTACAGCATCTTTTGTCCTCTGCAAATATCCTGCTTCTTTGTTAAGCTGCATAAAACTGTCGTAGATAAACCATTCCCTCTAATAGTGAACTCAGGGCTGACTGAATTATAGACAAAAGGGGCCAAGAAACAAGAGGGAAGTACTATCATATTTAGGGAAACCCAGGATTTTCCAAAGGTGAATTTTTAAAAATAAGTCAAGGGGTGGAAAGCAGTAAAAATAGTGTGAAGAGAACCAAAGGTGCTTAGTAACCAGGAATGCTGAGTATCAGGTGGGAAAATAATGGAAAACTGAAGGGAGAAGGCAAGGGAAATAGCCTGTTTAAATCTGGGATAGTTAGCAGGCTGGAACATTGAACATGAGCCCTGTGCACCGCGACATGTTATTGTGGCTTCCACTTTTGCATAGCTAAAAACAGAAAAAAAACAGCCCTACTTTTGAGTTGAAGTGATGGTCTGGAAAAGGTGTAGGACTGTAGCTGAAACCAGGATACAAGTTTCATGTGTAACTTGCGTAATCAGTCTTTTCTCTTTTTTCCTTGAGGAGGTAAGGAGATAATGAAAAAGCAAGCACCCTGTTAAAATTGCTTCCACCTTACCGTTTTGAAATAGTTATTCAAGCCACCAACCTGTATGCTCAGCACTTGCTGTTATTTATTATTCAGTCTAAATGCTGAAGAGTTCACTCCAATGCATAATTTAAGGTCTCTTTTACAGAGTTTCAAAATGCAAAATAATATTTAAGGTGTCTAGTTACTGTTCTTTGTTTTGATGCCATTGGGCCATGCAGCACAGTACTACTAAATTGCAAAAAAACATTTTGCAGGTAGGCTGATCGAAGTTACTGTGGGCAGATTGTTGTGGTCAATAGCCAGTTGCTTTTCAGAAATATCTGGGGTGAAAACAGCAACAGTGTGCTGTGGCACAAATATAAAGGTTCCAGATATAACACCAAGCCATTTTAAATGTTTTAACCATTTTAAGATATTCTTATTGGATGGTATTCAGCTAGATGTACTTAATATTGTGAACAGTTCAAATCAATTTTTGTTTTTATTGAAGTGCGTTGCTGCTTTGTTTGCTAGATTCCTTTGGGAGGAACGGCAGAATTTACTAGTTTGTGCCACTTGGTGTGCTTTCTTCAAGTTATCCCATTTTGTGGAGCTCTGAGCCTTGTAGTACTACCACTACCTTGTTCCTTACCCAGGTGAGGAACAACCACCTTTTGAATAAACCACAGAACCAAGGAGACTATTTCCAAGTCCAGATTTAGGGACCCGGCATTTATTATAGCTATTGCAGTAGGACAGAGCTCACTCAACTCAACGTGCCAGTTGAGAAGGTCTGCCCCGAGGCACTTCAGACCAAAAGCTTATATAGTAGTTCAAACACAGCAAACAAAGAGTCATAAAACATCTTCACATATGTCAGGAAAGGTTACAGGTCATGAGAAGCAAAGCACACATGGATCCACACTGGTATCTTGACCCCTGCATCACCTTGGAGTGGCCCCTTCGTGCCCAGACCATTTGACCATTTTAGGCCTTGGATGTCCGGCATTACCCTGGCAACCTAGCCTCCAGTGAGGGAAGAACATCATAAAATCCTCTTCTTGGGTCTCATAGCTTCAAGGATAACTGATTTACACTCTGGTGCTAAAACATTCTGCCATTTGTACCACTTTCAGGGATAGATAAAGAGATGGAATGTAGCGTAGGAGGGGAACCCACAAAAATCAAGCTTAATACATTCTAAAAGGTTAAATACAATTACAGTGAAACATTGAAACATTATTAAAATAATAAAAATATACACCCGGGGTCTTTAATTCTTATATTAGTACTTGGCTTAACTAACTAGTCTCTTGTTAGACAGGTTATTACTATGTGACCATATTACCCTGAGTTACAGAATCAGAGCAATTTTTAAGCTGTCTTTTCAGTGTGTTCCATGGCTCTTTTGATGTGAACATGGCTCTGATAGAGATTTCATATTGGAAATGGGGTATGTACATGACTTTGATTAAAATTCTAGGCAGGGAACAGAAGCACAATAAAGAAGCTGAACCATTTTAGTGGAAAGCATGTAACACTATAAGCAAACCTCCTTTCTCCTCCAGATGTTGAAATTTAGGTAACATTTATCCATTATGGTTCTGTCTAGGTAGTGTGCAGCCTGTATACTAAAGCTGCTTTGCATTCTTGCTGGGGAACTGTGAATTCATGTATTGTGTCTGTAATGGCCAAGGTTCGTAAAAAGTGTTTTGATTTCAGATTTATGCATTCTTCCCCCTCCCCCATTTCTGCTGCAGCAATGGATTCAGAAAATAAACCACTGCAGTCATTTCAGTATGAATGACAGAACAGGTTTTAAGGAACAAATAAGAATGGAAAATGTGATGGTTTCATGTGTATTGTTCCTACCTAATAAGAAAACACTTCCTGTAAGCCAATTTATAAGCCGCTAGTTATATTTAAGCTTTCTCTTACCTTGATTGTGATTCCTGACTTTAATGGAATTCAGAGACACCAGTTTTGTTTGTAACAACAGCCCCCACAATTAAATCATGACTGAAAATAATGCTAGACCTCTATGCATATTTGAAAGCAGATTGTGAAAGGTGGTTCACCATTTACTGAAGTGCCTGGATTCTTAAAAAAAGTAGTTATAATAACTACACTGTTACTACTTTGCCTTTTGAACTGCAAGAAATGCAGAGGTTTTGGATTGAGCTGTAGGGTTTTGAAGATGCATATTGACAGATTCCTACTGAGATAATGGTGGATTATTTTAATAAGTATGCTGAAAATTCTATACTGCTGTATATTTTTAAAGAGTTCAAAGTGGTGTCCAGAAAGAAAGCATATAACAAAAGCAATAATACATAGTAATATAAAATTCACAATAGTAATAGGTATTGTGGTCCTGAGCCGTTAAAGGCTTTATAGCTCAAAACCAGCACTTCAAATTGGGCCCCAAAACTAATTGGCAGCCAGTGCAGTTGGGCCAGGATTGGTGTAAAACAGGCAAGTCCAACTCCCAAGAGACTGTGATCTACTCCCAGTATGCATGGGGTGGATGGATTGCTTTCCCCCCATAACTTTCTGTACACGATAAGGATCTACCAGGATCAACCGGGGACCTACCGGTTGGACATCCATGGTGTAAAATTTTCAAACAGTCTTGTCCCAGTGAGCGACTTGGCTGCCAAATTGTGCATCAGCTGAAGTTTCCAAACTATCTTCAGAGACAGCCCTATTCACAATGTGTTGCAGTAATCTAACCTAGAGGTTATCGGAGCATAAACAACAGATATTAGGCTATCCCTGTCCAGATACAGGCAGAGCTGGGCTACCAACCAAAGCTGATGGAAGGCATTCCACACCACTGAGGCCACCTGAGCCTCAAGAGACAGCAAAAGAACAAGCCACCTCCTATCCCCCTGATTTAGGGAACCACCCACTAACAGTGCTTCATTCTTATCTGGATTTAGCTACAGTTTGTTGGCTCTCATCCAGTCCATTGGCAAGGCTAGACAATGATCCAGCACATCCAATCTGCAGATGTAAAGGAGAAGGAGAGCTATGTGTCAACAAAATATTGCTGGCAATTACTGAAATCCCATTAAAATTGGCCTTTGTTAATTGATCTGCGGCCAGTTAAACTTACATTCCTAGAAAATGGGGTAAGGGTAGGCTTTTTTCTAATTATCCAGCATGATTGGTGCTACCATGCTCATTTCATTCATGCCTGGATGTTCGTTTCTGTGCCTTTTCCTTTAAGAAACATTGCATTTGCCTATCTGGTGTAGGAGTTCCTGTACGTTTTTACAGTTTACATTTTGAGGATCAACGCATGAACACTTTTTCCATTCATCGCTCTAGCCAAGACGTTTCTTGTTACCAAAGAAGCTCTTTGAAAGATCTGGGAAAGTGTTGATCCTGAATTTCCCTTATTTTGTGGTGCCTTTAATTGAAAGGCTTTAGGAGCCAACTGAAGCTATAAGCTGTGAGCCTTTTCCTTTTCTGAGTTTAACGGGTTTCTATTTTAAAGGTTGCATAGTTGCTAAGTTGATAAGACTTAACTTCCACAGTAGCCTGAGGGGAATGGTTAATATGCAGCAATTTTGAGTTACAGATCAGTTAACTCCTAAAGTCAACTATGGCCCTACCATCATTCAGATAGTGTTATCGTAAAGCTGTCAGATTTTAAATACTTAGGAGAGAGCTCTTATAACTGTTGCCATGGTGATAGCATGAAGGCAACATGGTAGTTTCATCTATATCAGTGTTTAGCCAGATCCTTTTATAGTCATTTAGCTGTGAAAGGATGGTACCATTCTGCAGTCAGGTTACATCTCTTTAAGCTGTGCCACGATAAATTGGGGCAGCAATTAACATTACCCCCTGCAAATGAAAATGTACTTCAACATTAGGTATATTGAGTCTAGTGTGTTCTTGCCTCTCTTTTAGTTTGGTATTCATTGACTGATTTTCTATGTAGATTTGCTTTGGAATTATCCATTCACCTGCTATTATGCTTTCATGTCAGTTTCCTTCTCTAGTATTACCTCTGCTCAGGGTATTGCTAAGTGTGCCTGCAATCAGAGAAATTGCAAAGCGATTTGAGACTTTGACATGGAAATGGACTTCTACCCCTTTCTATGCTTCTTTATGCCCCCTTACCTGATTGGGCAAACACACAGACCTATTAAAATATATTATAAATGTCAAGAAATCATGCTATTTTACCCTGTTAGTTTTACCCTGCTATTTAACCCATCATAGACCACAGTTCTATAGCCTGTTAATCTCCGTAGACAGAGTGCTTCACTAACTTTATAGTTAGGTTCACACCAGTGAATCAGAGGATCATTCCCCTTTTTACAGTGAACATATGGATGAGGTTGCACTTGGAGTGCTATGCTTCACTGGTTTTCATAGTTTAATAATTGGTTTAAAAATACATGTGACATTGGCTTTTATGTACCGTCTCCCAACATCCATTCTAAATTTGGACAGAGTTTCTGTAATATTATTACAGACTTAACCCTTAGTCCTGTGAAGAACACCACAGAAAAAATAGACAGATGTAGAATGCTGCCTTAAGTGGATTGGTCTGTCTTTACCCAGTATGGTCTATTAATGCTGATAGTGCCTCTTCAAGGTCTTAGACAGAAGTCTCTCCCAACCCTGCTACTTATTTCCTGATTTATTTATTTTTGTGATTATACTTGTGATTGCAATTGTCTGTGTGTAAGACTGAAGTATGGATAAGAGACATTCTAGATTTGACTTATTCAGGTAAGCTATCACAATCCTTCAACTTATGCGTGTACTTGTTTTACTGCTTGTGTTAGTTAGCTAACACAAGTTAGTTAGATAGATAGATAAATAGATAGATAAGTTTAGCTAGGTGGTTTGAAACTATGGGCTAGAACATTGTAAGTTTAGGAGACCTTCCTTGAATAATTGCTTATGGCATTAATGCATGCCAAGTACAATATGGCCTATATTATATAAAGAAGCCTTGGTTCTGGCCATAATAGAGCTTCAGCAGATATACCTTGGATTATGTAATTTTATATAAGCATCAAGTATTTTACATTAGGTGGTGGAAGTATATCTGTGAAGAAGATTTGGTTCTTTGATCTTCATTCACTCTGGCCGGTGGCCTCATTTCTTTTCCTGGTTCCTACTTTTTGTCTCTGCTGCCTATTTACCCACCTCTTGCCCTATGTTCAACCTCTGTGTTTGTTTTAGCTCCTTGTTGACTGTTGGTGCCTCTGTTTTAAATCCTGCCAAACTTTTCTATCTCTGCCTCTTGTCTTAACCATTACTATTTCCCCAAATCTCTCTGTTGCTTGTTATTCCTGTTGGATGCCATCTTTCCTTATAATATTGTGAATCCATGATGGTTGGCAGCCATTTAGAACAGCAGGACAATGGGAAAGATTTCTTTGGGGGACAGCAGGTCAGAGCTTGACCTCATCCAAAATACAGTGAGCAAAATTATCCTAGTGTATCCAATAAAAAAGGAGTGCAATGGACTAAGTCTACCAATCCATTTTACTTCTCTCTCTCTCTCTCTCCCTGTGGATGTAATAATATTGTGTGTGCATATTTTTTTTAGACTTAAGTTTGTTTGTTAAGATTTATCTCTCATCCCATGTATCTAGGGTCTTTTAAAGCCACTTTTGTGTGGGCAGCAAAATTCAAGAATAATAAATAATAAGAACAAGAATAAATAATAAATTGAAGCTAGCTTGCTATTTGAACTTGGTGCTATGTAGAGGATATCCTTAGCTGACTTGCAGTAAGGCACACATTGATATTAGATACTCCTCTATAATGGGCATCCCAGAATACCCATCCCAGAGTCACATGGCCTGCTGTTCTTTGTTACTTCTGTTTTCTATGGATTCAGTTTCAGTGAGCTCACCCACCTCTAGATAGCTATCATGTCCTCTAAATTGGTAATGGCTTGGATGAAAAAGACAAGAACAACTATGCCATTGGCATTCTGGTAGCCCAATCCCATAAATTTGTGTAATGTCTCTTAGCCTAAAACATCTTGCCTCCATGTAGAGAGTAAGTGTTGGGATGCCCAGATTGGAATAATAATTCATTAATTACAGTATATGTATTTGGGTTTTTTAATGAGTTGCAGTAAACCAGACTGGGTTGATTTGAACATTAGCACCTCTTATGGCCAATCATATATAATAGGTTATGTTAAAATAACATGTTGTAACTGCACATTCCAATTAATTTGAGAATATTAACTTTGTTTTTGTCTTCGCTTTCTCCTGAGAGCATAATGCTGTAATGAAATGAAGAATAGTCAGAGGTAATCAGAAGTGGCTGAAAATAGAAAAACTATGATCTAGTACATAGAAAAGTCTTGTACATTTTTTGTAGCAAGTGTGAATCATATGCCATATTTTTCCGTCTATAAGACGCCCCCATGTATAAGACACCCCCTATTTTGGGGGACTCAGATTTAAGAAAATCTGAAAAATTCCCATTGTATATACGGAGTATTTTTTCTATGCTGTTACTTTTTTTTCTAATTTTTGCTTTGGAATTTTATTCTTTATTCTTTCATTCTTTTTTCTGTTTTTACTTTTGGAAAATCAATAAATATTTACCGTAAAAAAAAAAAAGAAAAGAAAATGGGAGGAGATGTATCCGTGTATAAGATGCCCCCTAATTTTTGGCATTATTTTTTAGGGAAGAAACCTAGTCTTATACACGGAAAAATACGGTACTTAAGTATGACTGTTACTCTTAAGGTTACTGTTGTTGCACATCATAGTCAGTTGTTCGTTGCAATACATAACTCGCAAAACAATCTGTAGAAAGTTTAAAACCAGTATTAAAATTGGGAAATTTAAGGTTTATAATGCAAGCCTTTTTGTTGAAAGGAGAAGAACTTTGTAGATGCTGAAATAATAAACTTTAATGTAAAACATTGTGGAAAACTTCAAAAATGTACTTTTCTTATTTCAAATGGCATATGGCATATACTAACCCAGTTGTTTATATTAAAAAAACCAGGCCTCCTCAAACATAGTCATGAGTGTTCCTTCCAGTGAACATGCCAGATGGGATTGTGTAACCTCTTGAAGGGTTCCATATTCTGGTTGACTGTAAGCATGTTCCAAACAAACGCCAAGTTCATTTCTCATAGATAGAATAGCCAGTTGTCATATGTCATGGATTGCTGTGCCTAATAAGAGCAACTGAATTATCTTGAAATGGTGTCCAGCAGCAAGGCAGAATAGAAGTTCAGATCGTTTGGCTTAGTGTATAGACATTGTAAATAAAATACAGCCTGAATAGAGTGCATTGGAAGAATCCATGCTTAAAATGGTGACATGAACGAGTGAAAAGTCCATTCACTGAACTGATTCACACAACAATGTGTTCTTTTATTGTTTTTTTAAAAGAGGTTTCCCCCTCCAGTTTACAAACAAGTTGAAAATACAACAGTGGGTGTCTTTAAAAGGGGGTTATACAAATTCATGGAGGGTAAGGCTATTCAGTGGCTATTAACCATGATTGTTGTGTACTGCCCTCCAGTATCGGCCGTCCTATGCCTCTGAATACCAGTTACAGCACAAGTGAGTAGAGTGCTCCTCTCCTGCTTTTAAGCTTCCCTAGGCATCTGATTGGCCACTGTGAGAACAGGATGCTAGACTAGATGAGCCTTTGGCCTGATCCAGCGTATCTCTTGCTTTTTGGACAGCAAAATCTGGAGAACAAAGGAAGGTGGAAGAAAAGGCAAAGAAGTAGAAACTGTGTGTTTGTGAGCGCGTGCGTAGAAAGAGAACTGAA
The DNA here is from genome assembly GCF_965112155.1 of Podarcis liolepis. Taxonomy (NCBI): domain Eukaryota; kingdom Metazoa; phylum Chordata; class Lepidosauria; order Squamata; family Lacertidae; genus Podarcis; species Podarcis liolepis. Next base: position 84,172,761 of record NC_139559.1, on the reverse strand, counting down.
GTTTGATGCCTCACCCAAAAATACAGGAATGGCATACCAATTTTTTTGGGGTGGGAAGAAAAGTTGACCAGATGACCTCATACTTGCCTATGTGCTGCTTTTTCCACTAGGCCTGCTGTTCATAAAAGATATAAAGAATAGTAGCTGTTCAATCCATTGATGTATTGTCAGGGATGCACAGGTTTCGTTAATTTTGAAACTGCAATTGCACCGGAAATTTAAGTTCATGTTTTAAAGAACATGCTCCTAGCTGTTAAAAATATGGCATGTGACGGCAACATCTGTGTAAAGGCATTGGCTTGGATTCAGATTAAGTTAATGGAGTCTAGTTCCTGATGAAATTAAGATGGAAATTCCGTGGGACCTATATGCAACTTAGACTGAGTCTAACCCATTGAAAACAGAAGAGGAAATTTCCAGTAACTGAGAAGAATGATTTTATACTTTTTCTTTATGTTTGTAAATATCCCAAAGGTCTTAGCCCTTCTCCATTTCCTCTTAAATTTTCCCATTGCATCGTTTCACAATATTGCAACTTAGTTGTGATTGTTTTGTTGAAAGAACTCTCTTGGGTTTAATCAGCTTTGATTGTTGCAACAAGTATATTCATTTGGTTTTTCACTATGTTTTATTAAGTACACTATTTTCATTTTGTACAATTAGTTTTGCTTTCAGAAAATAGTAAAATGTAGCTTTGCTCACTGCGGAAATTGGTTTGTCACAATTTGATCACAGTGGCCAACAGATGTAGGCTACCGTTTTAAACAAAAACTGTCCACGTGCTGCTTTCCCCCCTTCTGTCTTCTAGCACATAGGTTCTCTTGTCTGAGAAACTTAAGCCGTATCACACTTGTACACATTAAATAATACCTTAAATTATTCCAGCCTATAGGATCTACTTTAGGTTTTAACTAGAACTCTGAGTTTCAACAACTGAAGCCAAGGTGTAGGCAGACATAGAATTGTAGAGTTGGAAGGGACCACGAGAATCATCTAGTCCAACCTCTGCTAAGAATTAAGGACCAGAACACCTTTGCCCAGCCCAAACCTAAATGATCTGTTCCAGAATTGAGCTCTCCAGTTCCTTCCATCCACTCCTGGTTTCTCTTTCCTCCACCACCTCACCAGTGTTCTTTTTAAAGCTGTTTAGGAAGAGAGGGAAGCTTTTAAATCCTTACTATTGTCAGGCAGTTGAAACTTGGAAACCCTTGCTGATCTCCTGCAGATCACCTAGAAATCTGCCTTCTGCTCACCTTCCATGGATTGTGAAGAAGGTGAATTTGGACTGGGTGTTGTTGTGGAGGAAAGGAGTGTCAGTGAAGAAATCAATTGTAGTACCAAACTTTGCTCCCCTCAAAATCTGGATCTACATTGGTATAGTGACTATCAATGCCTCCATTTTCAGATTTTCTTTTCAAAATCTCTGCAGCTCATTTTTCTTATAGCGAGCTCATCATTCAGCCATCACAAGTGTTCAGTAAGAACCAATGAAGCAATTTTCTCTCAGGCCGGGCACAGAATCGTGATTTTTAATTTGTATGTGCCAGGTAATAAGAATTATACAGCCATATGTAGCTAGATTGATTGTGGGCAGAGAGACACTATTGAACCATATGAGAGCCCCCTGAGAAAAGCAATGGGCATATTTTAATTAATCAGAAGAGCTATGATACAATAAGTGCAACTTTTCCCATCCTTTCTGCCCTCTTTTGTCCTGTTGTGACAGCAATCTTCTAGGAGGGTTGCATCCAGACTTCCTCTGAGTGGAGTTTCACACCTCAGACACCTCCACTGGATTTCCCCTTCCTTTGGGAATCCCCTGTACTGCCTCAAAATCTCCAGAAAGTTAGGAAACACTTCAGAACACTGTTTGAGATGACATGAGGCTATAGAGAATAAATGAAAATCACTTCCTGTTCCTCAAGCAGAAGTCTCCACTTCATTGGAGCCCCTTCTGTGACTGGAAGGAACACCTTGTTTCTGTGGGCAGAACCATAAAGGTACCCCTGCCCGTACGGGCCAGTCGTGTCCGACTCTAGGGTTGTGCGCTCATCTCACTTAAGAGGCTGGGAGCCAGCTCTGTCCAAAGACACTTCCGGGTCACGTGGCCAGCGTGACGAAGCTGCTCTGGCGAGCCAGCACCAGCGCAGCACACGGAAACACTGTTTACCTTCCCGCTACAAAGCGGTACCTATTTATCTACTTGAACTTAGGGGTGCTTTCGAACTGCTAGGTGGGCAGGAGCTGGGACCGAAAGACGGGAGCTCACCCCGCCGCGGGGATTCGAACCGCCGACCATACGATCGGCAAGTCCTAGGCGCGCTGAGGTTTTACCCACAGCGCCACCTGCGTCCCTGGGCAGAACCATATTTAGAGCCTATTTTATAGTGGGGAAGAGGAAGATCTAGAAAACTGTAAATGCATGTACAGTGTAGTCCAATCCTAGCATTCTACAAACTAGCTGAGCCTTTCTACCTACAGTCTAGCAAGGACACATAACTCAGATTGGATAATAGCACAATATGCAGTTTGTGTACACACTACCATTTTATGTACGTACATTCCTGGGTCAGAACTAAGACTTAGAATTATATACAGTGGTGCCTCGCAAGACGAAAAGAATCCGTTCTGTGATTCTCTTCGTCTAGCGGTTTTTTCGTCTTGCGAAGCAAGCCCATTGAAGGATTAGCGCTATTAGCTGCTTTTAGCGGCTTATCTGCTGATCGGATCAGCTGATAAGCGGCTTAGTGGCTTAGAAAAAGGAGGGGAAGGGGAAAAAACAGCAGGAACTCGCATGACATTGTCGTCTTGCGAAGCAAGCCCATAGGAAATTCGTTTTGCGAAGCACCTCCAAAACGGAAAACTCTTTCGTCTAGCGAGTTTTCCGTCTTGCGAGACATTCGTCTTGCGGGGCACCGCTGTATAAGGCTAGGTAACAGCTTGTATTCAAGCCTTATCCTAGACTGAAAGTTTATGGCTTTTATCTTAACTCCCACAATGAACGTTTTTGTGCCTTTGAGAGTTGTTCATATTAACCTAGGACTGTGGTAGATGATGTTGATTTTATTTTAAAATGGCTTGTATTTTGTCCTCAATCTGTAGCATGTGTAATTAATTACAGCGCAGTGTAAAGAATTTGGGGGATATTTGCAATGAGTCTGGGGGACGACAGCCAAATATGGCACCAAATACCATATTTGTAGAATTCATTGGAATGTCAAAGTTGGCTTGGGAATGGTAGTTTTTTAAAAAAAATAGGAATACTTGGTTAATCATGAAGTCTGTAAAAATCATAGTGTCTTCAAATGTAGCTGAGGCATTGAGTGTTGACTTCAGGCAAGCCTCAGGGTAATACTGTCGTGCTCAGAAGTCTCCCTGCCCTCCAGATACTGTGTAAGGGGTCATGTTGGATATCCCCCGAATTCATGTCTTGAACACGTGTTTCTCGTGTCTGGAAACAGAAGCACAGTAGTAGGAACACTAATGGCTGTTTCCATGCTATAGGTTCCAGTTGGATCATCAGCATAGACCCTTTTGGCTGATACTAACAATAGGAGTGTACATAACGCAGTCTCCTACACAATTTTAACTAGCAGGGCTAATCACTGGCGAGTGAGCCTTGTTTTCACTGAAAATGGCATAGAAGAATGGCATCATACAAGAGACATGTCAGGCCCCAACATTTTTAACCTTATGCCAATAGTTGTGTATTTTGCATATTAAATCTGTATATATAGTCCTTAAGCTCAAGACATTTTCCTCTTGTTGTCTGTACAAATTGGCCATCCTTGTTTTGTCAGTTTGTTAAAACATTAGACAAAAATTAGGTATGAAGTGCCAAGATGACACAAGATGTTGCCACATGACAAAGTACCACCAGTGTTTTCTTAGTAGTGACAGGTTTTGTCCCAAATGTAATTCTGTCCCAAAATATTTGAGCCAAGTTTTGACCTAGTTATGAAATTTTGCATCCCACTTTGCCAGCTTTCTTATAGCAAGACTATTAATTTATATGAAACGCAGAGACTCTTTAAAACTGGTGTTAGCATTACTCCCAGAAAATTACACATGAAAAATCTGTGTACTCTGTTAAATGACTCTTAGGCTAGTGGAAGGAATTTCATTTCATTGATACATGATTTCTTCAAATTGCCATGTATGTTTTTCATTACAATTCTGAATACCAAAATGAGAAGTCATTAACGGCAAAAATTGGGAGTAAATCCCTCTTAAAAAAGAAAAATAGTGTGTAATATTTGCGCAGTTAATTTTATTGGCACATAAAATAGCAATTGTACCACCAAACTGTGCATGCTTATTATTGCACATTAACACAAATATCTTGAGACCATCTTTCTCTAATCTCCCAGATTTTGAAAACTTCTTGATTAATACTTCCATCATAATATTATTTCCAAGAGTTAGATTTTTTTCCTTTTAAATTAAAAAAATAATTTTCAAACATCATTAAGTGCTTGGTGTTAAATATTGTCCTTCTCAAGCACATTTTTTTTCCACTATACATGCTTTCAGCCTTTTCCCTTTTCTCTCTTTTTTATTTTTTTTACAAATTGCACATGGAATATTTTTAGGAGGAGGGTGCCTTCTAATGAAGTTTACGATGCCGATACTTGCCCGCTTTTTCTTTTGCTGAGTTGGCACAGGCATTGTGCTTATTCTGTTGTAAATGATTCCAGTATTTGATCAGTTCACTAGGCTGGAACTGATGGGAGGTAATTAGGTGACTGTATTTACAGCTGGAATAAGAAACCCGCCAGTGATTGAAGACAAACTCGTTGGGTGGGGGCATGGGGTCAATTCGCAGCTTGGCAAGGCAGATGCCCACATATACATCCTCTAAGTGCAAACGTCTGATACTCAGTGAGACCTTAAATATTTTTTCTGCTAAATCTCCAGAAAACACATAGCCAGTCCCAGAGCAGAATACAGGGTACCGTTCACTCGGATATAGATCAGGCGGCATATACCACTTGCTATCCTTGTTCCGATTGGGTGCATACCCCCTCATTAGATAGCCCGTAAAGTATTTGTGCCGGAGAGGAAATTCTGGCTTCAGAAGCTTATGTATTAAATACTCTGTATTGACAAACATGTCACTGTCCGTTTTCATAACGTAGGGGACATTGGGGCAGTAGGTTGCCACCCAGTTCATCCCCATCAGTGTTTTGATGGTTAAGTTGTAGTAAGTATCTAAGTATTCTTGTTGGATAATATCGTGGTATTGCCTGCTTTCCTCCAGGATGGCTCTCTGAAGGTATCCATTCAGCTTAACACTTAAACCCAGCAAAAAAATCCGAACAATTTGGATCCCAGGCGCCAAGCTCTCATTTCCCCAGGTTTGTCTTATAGCTTGTCGAGCTTCCACCTGCCCTGGTTCTGCAGCTATGAGCAGTATTAGAAAGGGGCTTTTCTCCTGGCATTTCCCAGGCTCGTTGATAATATACTTAAAGTGATATGACGTCGGATGTCCAGTGCCTCGCATGTTGTAAATGCTCCCATTGGCACTCAGTGTGTTCTCTAAACCAGTAACTCCCTGAGGCGACAGCTCCGTATTGTTGGAATTAGCCATTGCCTGCGGCCTGAGGGTCTGAGGAACTGCATCCTTCCAAATGGTCCTCAATGAGCTGTGGTTTGTTTCGCCTCTCATCGATCTAAATCCCCGTGTAGTGTAAGCCACAGGGTTTTCTTTGAATCCACCTCGGCCAGGCAGCCAGTCATGGTGATTAAAAAACAGGAAAATAGCAAAAAGGAACACGAGGGAGAGTAAGCCAATGAAATGGGTGCGAAACAGAGACCGCTTGGTATTCCAGGTCATCTTGGCAAAGCAGCAATGCCTCCTTCTCCACTGAAGCATGTTGTAAGTATCCAGAAATGGGATGTGAGAATGATTGAAGGAAATGCTTTGTTTTCGGATCCACTGCTATTTTTTGGTGTTCATCTTCCGTTGTGGAAAGCTTGTTAGCGAATCACCAGCTCTGCAAAAGTGAAAGAAGGTTAGCAGACAAGCTTTCAAAGTTTGCCCTTCCCATTGTCAGAAAAACTGCTAAACAAGAGGCAAATCTGAATATTCATAATTGCCATAAGACTTTTAATGTTCTTGGGGCTTCACAAGTCATAGCATCCAAGTTGTCTTGATTACTTACTCCTGTTTAATAAGAGGGCAAGTTTTAGGAAGAGACTTGCCCCAAATCACATGATTGCACCTTCGAATCCATATCCCAACATCTCTTACCCAGTTTGCCATTCTGATGCTTGTCTACATATGAAAAAAAGTGTTGCAAGGGTAAGGAGCAAGCCCTCAGTGTGAAGTGATTTTCTATTCCTCTGGTTTCCAAACTTTATTTCTTTGTGAAATCACTCCAATGAATGCTATTAAACACATGTGTGTATATGCTATTGTTTATGTATATATAAAGTACTTAAAAGAATCGGGGGGTGTCCTATTATTAAAAAAACAAGTTCTTTTACTGGGCATTTTTTATTTTAAAAGCAAGCCCTGAGTTGGTCAGGAAGATGAGCGACTCAGATTGGACCAGCGTACATCAAACGCAAAACCACTGTGAGATTCCAAGGGAAGGGTCAAGTGTAAAGGTCTCAATACCAGATGGAAGGTTTATTGCTAGCAATTAAAACTGATTTGGTATGCGGTTGGTAGTATGGCTCGCAGTTGGAGGTCCTTTATGCAAAATGATTGTGGACTGGTCGTGGGACAGACAGTGCAAGGTTGATTGTAGCAGCGTTCCGTTAGTTACAGAACATTACTTGGCTTGTTTCCATTGGTCCCTGCTGTGTTCAGAAAGTCAGTGTGCCAATGCACCTGACAAAATTAATTTTCAGGGTCCAGTTACCTCACTGCTGCATCCTTCAGCATCAACCAACACCAAACATTCTGATTCACCTTTACTCCTCTTTTAGCCTTTCCCTCTAGCCTTTCCCATTTTCTTTACCTGATTGGTTGTGGTCAAGAAGTTGTGTTCTTAAAGGGATCATTTAGTTACTTATAGCTGTTCCAGTTCATTTAAGATATTGGGTATGTGTGTGCATATAAAACCAACTAACCTCTCTCTAACCCCACTGAAAGAAAGAAAAAGAAAAGAATAGAATAGTTACTTAGTATGAAATCAATAAACTCTGTTAAGATAATATCCCCCCCCCCCCAAGATCCTTTCATTCATGAGCTCAAAACTGTGAAGTCATGTTAGTTTAGAAGATGGTTGGCAGACTTTTTGCATGCTACAGATTATAACCCCAACTTTATAATACATTTCACCCTGCTATTCCCTATTGATATTCAAGAGCAGATTCAACATGGCAGTTTCATGATACTGCATATTAAAACCTGATCACACTATCCTACAAATGAGCCTCTCATTTCATGGTATGAATTAATTTGTGGGTTTTCCCCCAATTAGTTCTAATTTGTTTCAAAATCTTAGGGTTTTGAACAGTGATAGAAGTCTCATATGAAAAGAACATGTTTATGTAAATATGTAATTTATTTAATTTCTTTGCTATCTCTCAGCCAGTTTTTGGATTAATTTATTTTCAAAATTTAGTGTTGTGATTCATGTGTAAAGACATCTTTAGGGTAAATCTTTCAATTTGAAAAAAATGACATTGCAATAGATAATGACATTAAATTATAAAGGAGGGTGACTGGCACAAGCGTGTATTTAAATGTACAATTACATAAAAGTAAAACAGATATAGCATAATTTTAAATAAAAGAGGGAATTAGTGCCTCTAATTTCCAGTCAGCCAAATTAAGAAGCTCTCAGTACAGCATGGAATGCATTGCAAATATTTGAATGTCTTGATGGACGTACTAGTTGTCTTTCTGAACAAAACTCATCATATTAGCCACCACTAGGAGGAGCAATTGGGGGGTTTAGCCTTGAATTGTAGCAGTGCATCCGTCTAAAACTTGCATAGTTTCTGAGCTGCATGTTAAGGTCCTCCAAGCCATTTTCCTTGGAGCAAAAACTATGTTATGAATGACTATTAAAAAGGATTCTCTGGGCATATAAAGGACAAAATGTAGCTTTAAAACTGAGGCTCTGGGTAAGACTGGATAAAATACATTTGTAACAATGCAGTTATAATTATGAATAGCAGATCTCAGTACAACCATGCAAATACTACATTTTGATAGATTTTAAACAAATTGAATGAATCACCGTATGTGAATCCTTGCTGGATCAAAAAATGGATTAACCACTTCAGCCACAATTGTTGGCTGGTTCAGTTTTACTGAGCAATAGGGAAATGAAAATAAGAAGTGTGTTGGACACATGAGAGAGCTGTCCTTAGCAATTCTTAATAGAGCATATTGTGTCCTTAAGGATTCTGTTTGGTGAAGCTTTTCTATATTTAGGATGTGTTTCACTGCTTGAACAGCCACAGCTTTTATTAGGAATGCACTTTAAAAAAGAGAGTTAATATTCTGTTGTTGGCAGTCACCATTTTTCTAAGCATGTCAGCCTGTTATAGTCTGATGACTTCATTAAATGTTTAAACAATTCTGGTAGTGTAATTCTAAGTCAAATTACATAAAGCATTTAGAATTATCCAAGCAGAACTTTATTTCTGTTAGTAAAAAGGAATGTTCTAATATAATTTAGTTATTTTAACTTGATTATGTTATGCTATTATTTAATAACTTGCAATGGTGCACAGTCTCCCGTAATACGTTATACTTTCACCAGGATGTTGGAATGTTACACTAAATCATATAGGTCATATGTACGTATAGATTAAAATTTTGGGTTCTTAGCAAAATACAAAATGTCCATGGCTGGGGACCAAAGACTGTGTGTACCATATCACGCAATCACTGTTTTCAGAGCCCCTGGTGTCCCCTAATATCTACTTCTGAGGGTCAGGAGAAATGAGGTGGGGGATGAAAGCTGTGGAAGTGTAGTGTAAGCTCCCCCCTCGTGCACACGTGCACAAATGCACACACATGCACACACCTTCCACTCACAAATGGGCCTCTTGGGATTCTAGCCTATATTTAGAAGAGTAAAACTTGTATATTGGATTCCTCATTGAGTTTCAGTTCCTCATGCTCACAGTGAATTGCTAACATATTGGCTTGTATGTTCTAGATGGTCATATATTCTTTAGTTTTGGGGAGTCTACTCTTAGTTGGAAGGAACAAATAAGAAGGGGAGCTTTAGATCTGGTGGGCTGTGCAGAGCAAGTGAGTATAACTGTATTATCCAGGGCCTGATAACAGTCTTGACATATCTGCATTAATACTTTTACAGAAGGGGGGGGGGGAGAGAGAGAGAGAATGGTCAGTAGTAATTTTAAAATCCTAACCAGCTCTAGTGAAAACCCATGGCATGCACACTCCTAAGTTTTTGAGTGAGCTTTGTTTAGAATTGTATGATTGTTGTATAATTATATTTTCTATAATGTTTCAACAAAGCTATCAGCATTCTATTTTTCATATTGCTATAAAATTCACATCTGATTGTGTCACATTTTCTCTTCAAAGCAGTCTTTTTAAATCAGGCTTTCTCCATACTTATGCTAGCTTTATTGCATGTTAGTTTTGCCTGGGGTAAAGAAAGAACCATTATGTTTAACACTTAAAATATTTAGTATTGTTTGTTGGGTAGATTTTGGAAGGGAAGCACTCAGGCACTAAAGGACCATTAGGCAGTTGTAGATGCAGGTCTTAATTTTTTACTGCAGATAAGTAACTTGAGATTCCTGTCAGTCCTTTCTCAGTAAGCATTCCAAACAAAACTACCAATCTTGGAAATGATGGGATTTTGGTTGTGCTTGCTGCTTTGTAACTGTTAAACAACACAAATGTCACATGCTGCAAAGAACTTGGGCATATACCCCATTTTGAAGGAAACAGGCTACTATATTGTGGTTTCCTTGTGAGATTCTGTTGGATGTCTGCATTACTTATGGCATCCAAATGATTGTGATGCTTTTGCCAGAAGCTCAAATCACTGCCTTTCTTTGGGGGGGGGGTGTGACTGATAATATTAATCAAATAGCACTCTTCTTGCATGTTAGGGGCTGAGGGAGTAGGTAGTATTGAGCTGGTAGTTGGACAGCCTCGTCTGTTTTGATGGTTCTCAGTGTATGTCACATCATAGCTATTTCACTGGTGATCTTAGATTACAGTAGGTAAGGATTAAATCTGACCTATTTTGATTATCTGATCATTTTGTAAAACCAGGGGATGTAAAGTTAAATTTCTCAAACCTAGACAATCGCTACAGAGAACTACATTATCCCTCTTAATCCCTCTCCTTCTCCCCCTCCTTTCCCAACCCTCCCCAGCCTTCACATTTGAGTATAAGTGACAGATTTATTAACAGATAAGTGTAAAGACAATGACACCCTTCTAAGCTGAATGCAAGAATAGCTCTCCCTAGATTTTTTTGATTTTTTTTCTAAACCCAACATCCATGGAAGCATCAGCCTCGGCTTCTGTAAATTTGGGGCGGTGGGAGTCGGCACTTGGTATGCCACTAACAGCACATGCATTTGAATGAAATATACAATGATCTGACATACCTTCCTTTGTCAAGCCATTTGTGGTGAGAGGATTATGCCCACTGCAAGTAGTTTTGGCACGCCATCCCTTCAGCCAAAAAGATGCTATCGGCCATGCGCACATCTCTCCTCCAGCAGCCTGCTGCCTGCGACTGCTTTTCACGGTATCCAGTGTGTCCATCTGTATGCTTCCTGCTCCGCTACCTTCCCTGCTCACCAGCGTGTTCGCCTTGATTTTTCTCCGGTCATCTTTCAAGAGACAGAAGCAGCATTTCTTGCCTCCATTCCGACTGGTATTGTCTGCTTCTGACAATGGAAGCATTGACGCTTTTACAGTTGGTGTTTCCCTTGCTGGACAATGCAGTGCTCTGTTTTCTCTTCAGTATCCATATTTCTAGTGGCGATGCCAGGCAGAACAGCATGAGCTAGAAGCTGGAACTGTTGGCTTGCATTTGATAACGGGATTTACCCCTCTTCCTTCATTGTTGCTAGGCAGTAACCGAAAGGGATGACTTGAAGCGAGGGGTGGGGGGAAAGCTTTTAGCTTAAGGTTTTGTTCAGCAAAATCCAATCCATAGTTCTTCAGCTGCTGCACAGGCAAGCAGCAGTTTAAATGTGGGCTTTGACAGATGCTGTCTTCTGACAGAGCAGAATTTCACGTCATTGCTTGGCTGGGTCCCACGTGATGGTTTGCATTCATTTGGACTAAATCCGAAGGCAGGCAGAGAGCTTAGTGCTTTTTGCTTCTGTTTGATAAAGGATACACATCTAGTGCCAGTGCAGCACTGGATGAATAAAATGAAAGAAGGTGGTCATAATGGTGATGCACATTCATTGATGTGTGTATTCGCCCCCCCCCCAATACCCTCCTTTATCTTTTGTACTATATCTTAGCACTCTCTAAACGTTTCTTAATGTTGGGTGTTAGCTTATCTTAATCCAAGCACATCGCTGCATTGCCTAAGAACTACAAGCTGTTTAATATAGTGTAGCATTCCTCAGCTGCTGTTGTTTTTTAGTGAATAGTATTCCACAACTTAAAATAGTAATAAAAGCCTCTACTTTCTCTGACCCCTTCAGGGGAACTTTGTGATGATGGATTAGTTAGCAGCCTTTTTAATCTGTTTGTTACTCCATCACATTGTAATTTTATCAGGCATAGAACCATTGATTCAGCACTGCAAAATCAGGGAAGGTGAACCATCAGATTTTCCATGCTTGTCTCTCCTAATACACACCACTCTACTTGGGTGCTCTTTGTGCAAGCTGCCTTGTCCAGATCTCTGTTCGGCAACCTCTTTTCTTTTATGCCAAATTCCATATCAAACGTATGTACAGTGCATCATATGTGGGGTTAAGAAGCTGAAGACAGAATATGTAGTTGCTAGAGAACTGTATGCCTCAGATGTGCTTCAGACTTTGCTTAAATTGCTTTACAAAATTGGTTTACCTAAGAAATAGTAGCAAAACTTGGAATTTTTTGTTAGCTGGCTTTTACTTTTTAAAAAGAAGTTACTTGCTGCGAAGGACCACTAAAATGGGAAAGTACTATAGGAGTAAAATATATCTGTAAAAGCTGATTCCCCCAAGATCAAAGAAAGTTGACAAGAAGCTATGAAAGTCATCTCTGGGGAATGAATTCTAATCATCTGGTATTGACGAAGAAACTTTAGGAGCATATTCTCTCTCTCTCTCTCTCTCTCTCTCTCACACACACACACACACACACACACACACTCACACACACTAAAGCAAGTCTTTCTCTTGGATGGATGGATGGATGGATGGATGGATGGATGGATTGATTGATTGATTTATATCTATTTATTTATTTATTGAATTTCTATACAGCCCTTCATCCGAGGATCATAAGGGGGATTCACAATATAAAAACTCAAAAAAATGCACAACATATTAACAACCAAAAACACCCCCCCCCCCCATTTAAAAGGCCATAGATGGTTTAATTACCCAAAGACCTGGCTTGGAAACCATGCCTTGTGAGGAACTGTTGAAGGAACTAGGTATGTTTAACATGGAAAAGGGGAGACTGAGAGGAGATTTGATAGCCATCTTCAAATATCTCAAGGGCTGTCGCAAAGAGGGAAAGATCTTGTTTTCTCCTGCTCTGGAGGGTAGGACTCAAACCAATGGCTTCAAGTTAAAAGAAAGGCGATTCTGACTAAACATCAGGAAAAGCGTTCTGACAGTAAGAGCTGTTCAACAGTGGAATGGTCTCCCTCGGGATGTTGTTAAATCTCCTTCCTTGGAAGTTTGTAAGCAGAGGTTGGATGGCTGTCTGTCATGGATGCTTTAGTTGAGATTCCTGCAATACAGGGGGTTGGGCTAGATGCTCCTTGGGGTCCCTTCCAATTCTACAGTTCTGATATTTATGTCTATAGTGTTATTATCTTCCATCCCCCCCCCCCCCGAACCACAGGGGCCAGATATCTGTGGCTGCTGTTTCCTTTTTGTTTTTATAATGAAAGCTTTCTGAATTCCCATCTAGCTCATCATGGTTAATTGGAACTAGAAGTGACGATGTGAATTCCTGAATATAGGAATTGGGGGTCTGCTGCCCACCCCTTTCCTGTGTTCTAGGTGGGACAGGTGCCGTGAATGAATATAAATGAAGGTGCTTACTTTGCCACTGCCTTTCCACTTCTCTTTGTAAAACTGGCATTCATGTACCTTTTCTTCAACAGAAAACCTCCTCGATGTTTTTATAAATAAATAAAAAGGGGGAAATTAACTCTGCCTTTATCTTTCCAGTCAACCCAAGGAAGCTATTGTCTTGTTCATTAAAGTTTTCATTGTGTTGGGGTCATTGAGACTCTAATGCTTTGGATGTATAGTGTTTCATTTCCCCTTCATTCAGTGTACTTGGGCTCTGATTGACCCCAATAAACTTTAAATGTAGAAGAATACTGACTGAAGTAACAGAGTTGAAGCGGAGAGTTTTTCATGGTTTCCATACCCTTTGATTTCAGTTGTGACCCCAATGTATGAGAGGGTTTAATTTGCAATAAATCTGTTCCTTTGAAGGGAGCTGCTTTTTTAAAGAATGGTTTTGTTATCCCACACAATATGTATGTGCATGTTTCAGGAATAGAATATTCTTTTGCCTCAAATAATTGAGCTCACTAAGGTGAGTGTTGGTAGCAGAACAGTGATATAACCTTCAGGCAATATCTAAATAAGAATCAACGTTTAACAAAGCTGTGTATTTTGATTATAATCTGCTGGTACGCTTTTTGTTAATACTGAGAAATGCACAGCTCTCTCAAGCACACCAGCAGATTATCAGAAAAGCAAGAGAGAGAGATAGAATAGTTTAAAAAGAAAATGGGCTGTTAGTATTGTTTTCTTTAGCTTGCATAAATTTAGACAGTCCACTGAAAATGTAACGTTGTCCTAAATTTCAGGAATGACATTTGTAATGCTTATTTTTACTAAATGGACCATTTGCAGTTGAGCTGTTCCTAGAGATTATATCCTGGGGATAGTTTAGGACATGGTCAGATGATCGCTTGTTGTTAATAACTATTGCGGAGTGCAACTGTTCTATTTTAGGAATATTCAAATGCCCTTAAGTGATAGTCAAAGTATACACTGCCTCAAATCTCACAGTAGTTCTGGGGCTTCTTGAAGTCATAATTTGTGTTAAAGTGACCACAGTCTACTTTCGCATATAGCATTTTTATTGCGAGTTGCAGCTGTGTGTTAGAAATTATTGGTGGTATCAAATTTTGCACAAGTGGAAGGCAAGCTTACAAAGAGGGTCTTTTGCTTTCCCTCATCCCCCTTGCAACCCTGCGTACCCTCCAAAAAAAGCCTCTGCATAGTGTGAACATTGTGGGTTGTATAGTGTGGTGCTGCAATGGCAGAAGAAACCAGACAGAAGACGTTTGTGCTCTGCTGGCATAAGATTCCCTTCCAATCAAGCCATGTATAAATGTTATGATATAATTTAATATATTTTTTCCACAAATTGCATCCTAATTATATTTGAACCAAACAAATCACAAAACAGTAAGCCAAATTTTTGCTTCTCAGCAAGCAGGGCCGGCCCTATGTTAGGCAGAGTGAGGCAGCCGCCTTAGGCGGCAGATACTCTATCTGTTGCTCCGGAGGCTCCAGTTCTGTCTCCTCTGTTGCCCATGACCTCTCCTGGGCTCCTTGATCTCTAGGCTGCTGCCTCAGGTGTGGTGGAGAATCCAGCCACAAAGGATGAAGTGAGATTCGACCACTAGTCCAGTCAGCTTCTGTAAATGAGTTTGGGAAGGGGTGCCACCTTGTCTTTCACCTGAGGCATCAAAAGTCTTAGGCCGGGCCTGTTTGAAAGTGTTCTTCATGTAATTTTTACAATTGCATCTCTTTTGTTCTCATTGTCAAGGCAGAGATGTAGCCTCCTAAACTTTTAATATAGTGCAATGTTTGTTGTTGTTGTTTCCTTTTGAAAGCAGAAAGTATTTTTCAGTGATCCATTGGGGCAGCAGCAGGTAGGTCAAACTGATGATATCCTTCTAGCGGAGAGACTTTAATCCAATAAGATTCTCGTTTTTCATGTGTTGGCTAGAGCTCTTCTTGAGGGAATCCAGTAATGATGACAATGGAACAACAAAAATAGTTGTTTTTCCTCATCCAACTTTAGCCCAGTTAGGGTGCGCAGGCTAGCAGAGTAAGCTTGTGCAACACATTTCTGTTAGGGAAACAGTTGTGTGACTAGAGAGCTGCAGTGAGCACCCTAGCCTCTCAAAGAAAGAACGTTATAGTGTGGGACTTGAATGCAAGAGCATGGCTTTAGATTTTAAGGGACAATTGTGACAAACCAAGGGAGATTATAATTTGGATAGGAAGTATGAGGGACCACTTGCTTGTGCCTCATCCTGCTTAAAGTACCTTGTGTTTTACAATCTTTATTTATATAGCACCATTAAATGATTTTGTTGAAGTATAAAAAAAATGGTTTCATTAGTACAGTGGTACCTCGGGTTACAGATGCTTCAGGTTACAGACACTTCAGGTTGCAGACTCTGTTAACCCAGAAATAGTACCTTAGGTTAAGAACTTTGCTTCAGGATAAGTACAGAAATTGTGCTCCAGCGGCGTGGTGGCAGCTGGAGGCCTCATTAGCTAAAGTGATGTCTCAGGTTAAGAACAGTTTCAGGTTAAGAACGGACCTCTGGAACAAATGTTCTTAACCAGAGGTACCACTATATAGAACTTGTGAGCTTTTTGTTGAGGTGAGCATATCTGTCTGGCAGATCCCTAGTTATTTGAAACCATAAAGAATTTTGTTTCTAAACTACTTCCTCAGCAGCTATTCCAGCTGGTCACCAGAAAGGCAATTATATAACTATAAGAATTGGACCTGAATTCGCTTATTTTCCTTGTCCCTCTCCTTTCCTTTTTCCTTTTGTATTGTGTCTTTCTTCTAAATTTTAAGCCTGCAGGTGGAATTGTTTGTTAATAATCTCTGTAGTACTTCCTAAGGGATGATAATAAATTGGGGACCTATTGCTACAAAGTTGCGAGAAGCATATTCTGAAATATTCACCCTTATTATTTTATGCACACTACTGTGAATATTCTATCTATTTTCAATATTTTTAAGTTCCCCATGACATCCAAACCAGGAAACTGTGGCTTATTTAAACTGGTTAGTGATGGTAGATCAGAATCTGAAACCTGAAAATGTGGTTTGTTCTAACAGCCTATTGAGTTTGCATGTCATGGGGAACTGTGGTTGGTTTAAAATTGAAGCTGGAGCATCTTATCTCCTCTTCGTTAAGTGTAGAACAGGAGGGGGAGCATGTCTGAACAGAGTCTTTGTTTCTGCTATTCATAGAATGATAAAATCTGATTCCTATTTCTCAATAAGCAAAGTGATAGTATCTTGGCCACACAGGCATTTCAAAACTGATTCTTGTATTTGTATTTTAACATTGCCCTTGGTTACTCTGTAACCAAGTCAAAGAATCATTTTCCAAGGCGGAATAGATTTGTATTTTTAAAATTCTGGTCCAGTACCTGTGTTTAAATAGCAAAATACATGCCCGACACAGTTGAGTGCAAATGGCATGTGTACAAAGTTAAGTTGCCAGGTTTGTCCACAGAAAACATGAAACAAGCAGTTGAGGAAGGATTGAAATTTTGCCTCTGTATTTATTGCATTGAAGCCCAGTCATATAAAAGCATACAAACCATTCACAAGCACTGGTGACCTCTGTCTTTTACAAGGTGGTGTTTTTTGTACAAGCTTAAAAACTCTTTTAACGGTAGTCAGCCTTTACTACTGTTTACTTCTCTCTTTTTTAGTTCTATTGCGGTGCCAATTTGTCTGAGCTGTAGGTGTGCCATGTGTACATGGTAGTTAATGACTGCAAGTGAGTGGCATTTGTTTTCTTATCGTAAGGTTTGCCTGAACTGAATGTAAAAACAAATTACCCCTATCCACAATGACAATCTAGGGATGGCCACAAGTGTCACTGTTGCCTTCCTTATTTTCCTTCCCAGCAAGTTGTATCACTTAAACGCATTGTTCACTTTCTCATTTGTTGATAAACAGTAAACAAAGGCACAGTGGTATTTACTATGAGGATTCACGCTGTGGCGTTGAGCAATAATGGATGAAAGATCAACCGAGCAGTTTGCTTTGAGATTGTCAATTTTTTATTATTATTCTTAGCTGAGCATTTTCTCCTGTTATCAGTACAGTAAATAATTTTCTTATCTATTCTCAGTATTGTAAGTAAATAAACCGAGTTTCTGTAAATGGGAGGTCAAAGTGAAGAATGCATCAAATAGTTATCTTTCATGATGTTTTTAAGAGTTACTCCATGTAGGTTTGGTTTTTGTGCTGTTACATTATCCTAGCACTGAGCAACTGAGACAGTTCAGCATCAGTAAGTAATGCCTCCCCAACTCTTCTAGAGAAAGCGAAGGATCCTGTTGGTTTAGGTAGGGGTCAGCAACCTTTTTCAGCCGTGGGCCGGTCCACCATCCCGCAGACCATGTGGGGGCCGGACTATATTTTGGAAAAAAAAATGAACAAATTCCTGTGTCCCACAAATACCCCTGAGATGCATTTTAAATAAAAGGACGCATTCTACTCATGTAAAAACATGCTGATTCCCACACTATCCGCGGGCCAGATTGAGAAGGCGATTGGGCCGCATCCGGCCCCGGGCCTTAGGTTGCCCACCCCTGGTTTAGGTTCTCTCCACAACAGTTCTCTTTTAGGCCATTGAGTGCTAATTTACATATATGTAGGCTAGTTCCCTTTATGGACTTACTTCAAGGTTCAGCATTACTTGCAAAGCTATTCTGGCTACCTTTTTTTGCCTTGCACCACCAAAATGTGGTGATGATGATTAAACCTTCACTTTTGGGGGCACCCCAGAGAGTTTTTGAAACGGTGTAACTCCTCACCCAACACACAACACTTCATGCATCATGTACTTTTTTCTACAATAAAAGGCACAAATGTTCGGGGGTGGTTCGTACCTCCACCCACCCCAGACCCCTCCAGATTTTGGTGGCATTATCCTCTCCTTGTGGCAGGTTCCTCCTGAGTCATCAGATGATTTCATGAATTTTGAACTCTAGTCCCATTTTTTTTATTCTTGTGAAGGTCAAGAAATTGCCCCACGGGTGTATGGAAGGGGCGCTTCCCCTCACACAGCGCAACCTTGTGATTTGTACAATCCTTCCCCACCAAACTAACTCCAGCAGTCCTTGGTGGTGCTTCATGCTTGTCACAAATACTTCTCTCACATTCTGTAAGGAACTGTGACTTTTATGAAGCTTTCATTCAGCACAGCAGGAGAAAGGAGGCTAACCTGCAGCAGCACTGAACATTTCAAAGAGAGAGAAAATTAAACTCTTATTCAGCAGTGTAGTGGTTTCTATGCCACACTTGCATGCATTGCTTAATAATATAAGAGGATAGAAAAAATGTTTTTAAAGGGGAGAAAAAAGCACTGACCAGAAACATCAAAGTGGGCTTTGATCTGTGGAGATATTAATTATAGTGACAGCATCATGTATGTGCCAAACTGCATAAAAACCTATAAAGGCAGGATAGTGGTTTCCTTGTATATATTTACACTGGGGTTTTTTACTGGTCATTATGGTTCCTTTTGCGATTGTTCTTCTCTCTATTGTCTAATATTCTCTCTAGATGATTAATACTTAAATCTCCTCAGACCGATTTCTACCTTCCTTTGGTCCTGACTGGTTGCTTTTTCCTGCTACTTCTAATATTTGCATTGGGTTTGTTTAAAATGTACTTGAATGTCATTCAAATGGCAGTTTTCTGTGTGCCCATTATAAAACTAGAAAGTGCCAATGACTGAATAAACTTTTGGTCTTCCCTTTGAGTCTTCTGTATTTGCAGCCAGTGAATGAATCGATCCTTTGTTTCTCTCTGGGTGCCATTAGCCCCAGTTATATTATTTCAACAGTGGTGTGAGGGTTGCATTATTTTGCGCTTCCAAATTGGTGTGCATCCCTGTTGCATGATCAACTGTAAAACAACAACAGTAACAAAACAAAAAAATGCAACATCACAGAAGAGCAACCAGAGCCTAGGTCCGAAATGAAATTCCTCATATGTCCAATTCAGATTAAGCATTTTTTTTTTCATCTTTAAAAACCATTAGTAGGAGAACAGGAATTCTCTCTAAGCTTGATTACTCCCTTTCTAACCTCCTTAACATGCACTGATAAAATGGTGTGATAGTGTGTGGGGAGATAGTGATTGAGGGCTGGTTAATATGGCAGTTTTAGTACTCTGGTGATGGACAGGAAGAAAAGAGAAGGAATTGGAGAGGGGCAGGTGGAACTGGCTGGAAGTAAATGGTTTTAAGATATTTTCTTTTAAAGTTATGCCCAAATGAGCCAAGACAGTCATTATACAAGGCCACCTAAGAGTATCCTTCCCTGAGCACATATTGCTGACAGGATGTGCAAAACAGAATGGACAAGGCCAGCTAAAGAGAAGAATTCCTTCTGGTGATGAACAAGCTTTATTCTCTGCCAGAAGAGGTCACAAAAAATCTTACGTTGCTGTGGGTGGGGCCTCCCATGGTGCCATTGACATCCACTGTAGCTTTCCTGTGACAAGAGTAGAGGTTTTGAAGCCTCTGCTACAATCTCTTGTGTCTCAGTCACAAGTCTGGTATGTCAGTGGCCCAAAGAATTGGCGGAGATGGAAAACACACTGAAAACTGTGATGACAATGGAAGATTGTTCTCTCAGCAGCCCTAATTTATCCTTTGATGTGGTTCCCCTGGAGTCACTGGTTATGGCTGGCAACATGGTGGCATGAATAAATTTGTGGGTGAAAATCTAGGATGTTGACTCCCAGATGACAAACTAGCTACCTCTGCCTAATCAGACAGTGCTGTTTAGTGCATCCCTTGAGCGAGTTCTCATCAAAGAACAGGAGAGAGGAGAAATGTAAATCCCAGCAGCCAGTTCAGATTTTTGCACCTACAGCCAGGGACTGGAGGAGTCGGATGCAAGTGGAACCATTCCAGAGGATCCATATGAAGCCCCCACTCTGCATTGTTCAGTGCATCTCCCTCCTCCATCTTCTCCAATGGTGTGAAGCATTTCTCTTCTTTGTGCAAATTGGCACCAGACCATGTTCAATGTTTGGATTCAAGTGATGGTGCCCCATGGACTGGGGTTTGTCAGCTCATTTCATTGCCTCACCAAAACTAAAGAAGCCTGTGAAGCATCAGGCAGTTTTAGGAGTCCTTCGACATATATGGAGATCCAAGAGAGAACCTGTCCCACAGAGGTACTGAGAGGTGCATTGCATTATTTTCTGAGTGCCCCACAGTAATGGGAGCATGAAGGCCATTCTAGCTTTGAAATGGCTCAACACATTCCTTCTTGAGCAGCACTTCAAAATGGAGACTCTCATATTCATTGTAGAAGCAATATCAGACCAGGACTTCTTGGATCCTAATGGATCTGTCGAAAGCTTCCTTTCACATTCCTATCAGGTCCAGCTTGCTTACCACACACTCCTGCTTCCAGTATAAAGTCATCCTGTTTAGGTTGACTTCAGAGTCTCCATAGAGGTCAACCTAGCAGTCCCAATCACAGCAACATTTGTTGGGATGGGCTGGCCACTTGTCTGTTATGGGAGCCTCGGTGCATACCTTTGCTGAACATTATCTTACTATATAATAGAAGCACCATCACACTTTTCATTGGCTGTTTTCCAAGGTTCTAAAGGCATAAATGGGCTTAGGCTGTTGTGATAGAACAGTGTGATTGGGCATGATTTCTTTCACATGTTCTTACATATTTGTATTCTTCCAGATAGAGGCAGTCAATAATATTCAAAGCAGGTAGTTGAAAGAACTAAATGATTTTAACCTAAACATAAGTTCCCACTCTTAAAAATCCAGTCTCCCAATTTCCCTACTTCCCATCTAGCAACTCTTCACAATTAAGGGCTGCAGTCCTAATTTAATTTTCTCAGGAGTAAGCTCCATTGAACCCCATAGAAAGTCAATTCTGAGTGCCCATGTTTAGGATTGCACTTTAAAATGCCACATGAGAGGTGGCCCACCTGCCCACCTGCCACCCTCCCCATGTATGTATGTATGTATGTATGTATGTATGTAAATAATATAAGCTCAGCAGGGGTTCAGGGCAGGCAGCAACCATAAAGAGAGGACCCAGGATGTGCAGTCATATTTTTCCTGCCTTCTCCACAGGGTTGGGGGGTAGTGTACTGGGGATGGGGGAGTGCAGTCAAAGTGTGAGTATTTTGACCACCACTGAGGCCACCATTCTCCCCACCCCCTCTGTCCAAACCAATGATTTTTGTTTTAAAGCATGAAAATACTTACCCTGTCAGCTGTGGTTCAGACTACATACCACATTCTCCAATTGTATATATATCTCTCTCTCTTTCTCAGATGGTGATAGTTCTCAAAATAAAGTAATATGCAAAAACACTGCAGATAGCTCGGACTGCAACCAGTTGGATGCCTGTCTTGTTCTGGGGCCTTTCAGCCCAGGGGGGGGGACCACTGCTCATGCTCACAGCCTTGTGCATTATGATTGGCCACAAGTCATCCATACCCTCCTCCTCTATAAACATTTTACGGGCTTGGTGAGGCAAAACGGCTAGTTCTGAGAAGCAAGACACCCTAGTAAACATGTGCTGATATATCACATGTTGTGCTTACCTGCTTGCTTTTATTCCCTGAGAACAGAGGATACAACCTTGACCCTTGTACTAATTTGCTATTGGATATGTGTTTAAAAGAGTGGATTGACTGATTTGAGAAGACTGATAGAAACTAGTTGGAGAGCAATGCTTCTGTGTACCTGAAATTAGAAGCATGGAAACAATGTGAAAGACAGAGGGGGCACAGAATTCTTTGAGGGCCCCAAGTGAGATATCTCCACTGCAGGGACCTAAAAGTGTCCTACACTGAGTGAGATTTAAAGTGTCCCTTCCTTTAAATCTCTCTCAGACATTTACTACAGACGCACACTGAACATCCCTCCCATTCATATCTTTCCTTTCTTTCTTTCTTTCTTTCTTTCTTTCTTTCTTTCTTTCTTTTTCTTTCTTTCTTTCTTTCTTTCTTTCTTTCTTTCTTTCTTTCTTTCTTTCTTTCTTTCTTTACCTCCACTGCACCTCTGCAAATACCCCAGCCACTTACATGTCCTTTAACCCCATAAACGTCCACCTCAGCCTCCTCCAACTCCCTGTCCTCTCTATAGCTTTCTCCTCCCGCCATCACTGGAGGCTGAATCCTCTCTCATGCACACCTCCCTTCCTCTTATTCCTCCAAATATCTCATTCTCTCCCAGCCTGTTCTACTTGCCCCTCCCCAATCCCTTTGCTTTCTCTCTGGCCTATTATCAGAGAACTAAAACTGTCGTATTAACCTGTCCTTCTGTGCTTTCCTCCCTATCTGTCCCCCAGTCACACTGTTTTCGCAGAGCAACCTCACACCTCACCTGCCTTTAGAACCTTGGAAAAAACAGCCAAGGAAAACAGAGTGATGGCACTCCTCTGGCAAGCTCCAAAATCAGAAATCCCTACATGCCTTTACTGCTTTGTCCCACAAGTCTTTGAATGAAACAAAAACAAAAAATCATGCTCTTGTAGGATGTTTACTGCCCTTCTGGGATTTGAATCTTGTCTGGCTTTTCAAAGCCCACAAGCCTCTCCTTGCACATGCATTCAAACAAGAAATAAACAGACCCTTAGGCAAAGTAATAAGTATTGCATGAAACACTACCGTACTTATCAGCATGCACAAAGAATAAAGGTTCCGTTCTGTCTAAAACCTTAGCAGCAGAGACTGGGAGGGTTGACAAAGACACAGACCTGTCCAGTTTTTACCTCAGAAGAATGCTAATGCAATTTCTTAATGTCCATCATGCTTTGTCATGGTGTTGTTATCTGTCAAGTTTATTTATTTGATAAAATTTGTGTGCCTCTTGATTGGAAAAGAAAGAGAAAGCAGCTGAATTGGCCAAACCGTTGCTGCTCAGCTAGGTACCCATCATCAGCATCTTACATAGTGAGCTCTGTTGCCATGGAGACAAATGGTGGGACCTTTTCGTACCCCTGCTTGGTTAGATGCCATATCATCCTAGGATGGAGAGCAATAGGCCAAGGGTGTGTGTGTGTGTGTGTGTGTGAGAGAGAGAGAGAGAGAGAGAGAGAGAGAGAGAGAGATGGTACTGGAAACTAGACTCAGAAGCTAAAGTCATGGTTTGGGGATTTTGGAAACTTAATGGGGAGACAAGATCTGTTGGAGTGTTAACACTGTGAACCCTTCCATCAGACTGTTTATATGTATAAATAAAACTGAATGCTAAAGACAGCATGGTCTCCATTGACCTACATTCCCAGGAAACGGAACCCTGGGGTAAGCACTGGAACGCCTGGGGTTTCTTGTCGCTTGGGTGCGCGCAACAAAGGACAGAAGTAATTCTCCTCTCCTTGCCTTGAAGTTCTGCATTTAATCCCCATCCCTCTGCCTTCATGACAGTGGCTCTCTTCCTTGCTGCTGGCATAAGCTTCTGTCTAGCTTAGAAGCGCTCAGTTGTCACCTCATTCAGCTCATGTGGTCCTGGCCGAGAGAACAGCCTCAGGCTCCGTTCTCTCTGTCCTTCCTTTCACCCTCCATTCCCATAGCTCTGCTGGTGCCAGGAAAGGACGAGGAAGATCGAGCTAGACTGCTGTGAGCATTGCCAAGAACTGACACTGAATGTCTAATGGCAGCAGGAAACGGCGTGGATGCAGTTTTTGTGGCTTGTTCTGCATCTGAACCTGTACACACGAAACGAGACAGTGTTGTCCAAATGCCTTTATTGGTGTTTCATGAATGTAGGCTTTAAAAACAAAACACTTCCACTAAGTTGAGTTGATTGCATGCATCTAAGACAAAGAAAAGGGAGGGTTCGAATGTGTTTGTCCATCCAAGACCTAAATATGCAAAGGATCTGGGAACAGCTTAGCGATATCTGTGACTGTAGTGGGTGATCAGTCATGGGCTTTAGAAACCTTCTTGGCTGCATCTGCTTGATGGCATGTGGAATAATGCACTTGGCAAACCAAGCAGAATCTTAATCTGTTTCCTTCATCATTTGATTTAAAGCAAATTGCTAGTCTTTGTGGCTGCAGAGAAAACCCTGGAAGTTTGTGATCACACAGAAGACGGTAAAAGTCTGAGTGGGGATCCTAGTGGCTAGCACACGGTGACAATTTAGAGCCCTTTTCCAAAGATCCCAGTCAATATTTTCCTCTCCATGTTCTGTTCTCCTACACCTTGTAATTCAGGGCTGATGAACATCAATGAGGGCTGTGGCTGCATCAATTTGTTTCTGCCAGTCACATGCAGCTGTTCCCATGTGCAGGCCAGCATGACATCTGAGTTGGTAGCAGCACATTGTCATCATTCCTGTGTGTAGCTGCAGCTGCAGGGAGGCTTAAAGTTGGAAAATGCAATGGAAAACAAGCAAGGGGTATGCAACTGATGGTTGATCACTGGAAATATGGAAAGTTGTTTGAGTAGAAAAATGAATGTTCTAACAGGCTAGTTAGAGGAGTAATTATGCAGGACATTCCTTTCTTGTCTTAAGTGTGGGGTTTTCTGAACAGCATTGTCAAAGTACTCACTCATATTTTCGGAAGGGCAGTTGTGTGTGGCAATTGTAATTATTGGCTATGACCTCATTTGCATGCACACCTTTCCTATGGTGTCATCATGTCATATCCCTCCCCTCTCAACTCCAAAGTGAAGGCTGCGGTCCTACTTGGATTTAACCTTGAAGCAAGCCTTCCTCCCCCACACCCCAACATAGTAGCACTTTTTTTTAAAAGCAAACTTGAATGCTGTGTAGAGGGAGAAAGCCAAGTGAAATGAAAGGAGAAGGAAGTTGTGTTGTTCTTTTGTATTTCACTGCTTAGCTCTCCAGAAAAGCAGGCAAGCTGCTATTCAGAGCAATTGGTGGAAGGGGGGGCAGTAAATTTGGGAAAGGCGGGGGACCCTTGGGGAATGTTCTCTTACTTGTTTCTTTATATTGGAAAAATGCCAAGACAGCAGCTAGGATGTGGAGCGTTGTTGGAGAGATGGAATTAGAAAGTGCAACTTGAAGGGACTCCGTAAAGCGGAATGAGAAGGGAAACCCAGAATCCTGAACCCGCTCCTCATCAAGAGGGGGAAAGAAGTAAAGCGAACTGAGTGACAACAGTGAGCAATTAAACTGCAACCCGGCAGGAATGCTGGTGCCTTGTGCATTAGCTTTCTTGAATGGGAAAGAGCACACGTGCGCACACCTCATTCAGTCTGCAAGGCTGGCTCTGCTGGGGGCAGGCAGATGACATGCCGCTACTACACAACCCAAAACATGCAGATTCTTCTAGCAGCAACAGGCAAACCATTTCTGTTGCAGCTGCCACGTCTAGGCATCTGACTGTGCAAGGTGGTAAGTAGCACCGTGTCCCCACCACTGCCACAGCCACAGTGAAACAGTCTCCTTGCTGGCTTTGCCACGATCATGATGCTCTGTCCTCTCCCTTTCTCCTTCCAGCCAATTGGAAGAATGGAGACGGAGAGGCAGTAGAGGGAAAGCAAATAGCTCAAGGAACTCATAAAGCAGCTTGGCGCTCTTTCACCCTCCGTTCTTTTTTTATAGAGTGGCAGCTTACTCCACCCAGGAATCGAGAGAGCTGTTTCATCCAAGTGCCCAAAAGCCAGCTCAAAGAAACAATAGCCAGCGGCCAGCAGCAGCTGTAGTCATGGTTGTGTGTGGAAGCAGGGGGGAGAAAGGTGTGCCCTTCATTTGCTACCTAAAGCAATTTGCTTGCTTTCTTTTCCCTCTTGATGAGGAGCAATGCTCAGTTTGCCTCATTATAGATTCCGCTCTCTTGAGAAGTAATAAAACAATCTAAACCTGCAAACAGAAAGTGTTTGCTTAAAGGCAAGGAGCTCTTTAAAAACCTCGGCAGTGGTTTGCTTGTGTACACTAAGCAAGCTAGTGCTGCTGTTGTGTGTTACAGAAATATTGCCACACATCTAGTGGGGAAATAACCAAGGTGAAAACAAACAGCCTGGAATACAAGCAGCTTGATGAGGACACAGTCTGGACACGCCATGACTTGTTAGCTGCCTTGAGTTCCTCTGAAAGTAGGCGAGATACACGTCTTTAAAAAATAAAGCCAATAAACATTTCATTTCCTCCTCCTATT
Organism: Podarcis liolepis; assembly: GCF_965112155.1. Classification (NCBI taxonomy): domain Eukaryota; kingdom Metazoa; phylum Chordata; class Lepidosauria; order Squamata; family Lacertidae; genus Podarcis; species Podarcis liolepis. The sequence goes on along the minus strand of NC_139559.1, from coordinate 84,146,468 downwards.
GCAGTCCCCTGTAACCCCGCTGCCACCACCCAGAAAATCTAAGATTTCAATCCCCAGCATCTCCAGGTAGAGCTGGGCGAGACCACTGTCTGAAACGCTGGACAGCTGTTGCCAGTCACTGTAGACAAAGTTTGACTTTGTATATGACGGCTTCCTTTCTGGGCAGTATGAGTGTAGCTCTCCCAGATGATTTGATTTCATATAAATTATAACTGCAATATATAGCTGGTAGCAGTTTTGCACCTTGAGTACACTTCAGGCACCACATTGTCCAAGAACAGTAGAATTGTCTTTCTTTTCCTTTCCTCTCCTCTTCTATTCTTGATGGTTTGGTGGTTTGTGGTGTATATGTCAGACCAGCTATAAGGACAGTACAATGTTCAGGTTGCATCCAGCTAAGTTATGCTGAGATTATAGCAACTAGAACTATGTTAGTCATGTCCATTACCTTCAGTGGGTCTGCTGTGAGCATGGCTAGCTAGCATTGCATGCAACCCAGTATTTTGTATGCTGCTGGGGCAAAAGGCTTTGGTTTCCTGAATTGCTCTGTGTACATGTAGCTGTTCTACATGTAACTTCTAGCGTTACATCTTCTTTTTAATATTCACTAAGTCTTTCCCTTCCAGAGCAGACTTTTGTATCTTTCTTTCAGCTAGGGCACTTAACAGATCCCATCAAAACATTTAAGGGTGTTAGGTAAGGATGCCTTTTGGCCGCTTTATTATTTAAATAACCTGGTAACCACTCTCCATAACCTCGACTTCCATCCTCCGAAGTTAGCAAACCGACACATCACGGCTCTGCTTTACGCAGATGACGCAGTAATACTATCCAGAACCCCCGTAGGGCTTAGAAGAGCACTAAGAAAAATAGCTGCCTATTGTGAGACGGAATGCCTCAAAATAAATTATCAGAAGACCAAAATTCTTGCTTTTGGTAAAAAACCAAAGCTCAGAAACTGGAAACATCAAGGCCAAAATTTAGAACAAGTCTCGAACTATAAATATTTAGGAATGGCGGTCCAGGCATCAGGATCCAACAAAATTCATATTAACTCAAATGGGTGTGCTGGAGAAAGATCTGCAAATGTTATCCTTAAATTTTTTAGAACTCAAGGGGGTTTTTATGTCCCGGTGGCACTAAAATTATATAAAGCCAAAACATTGGCACAGCTCCTTTACGGATCCTTTCTGGGCCCGCCTCCTTGTTCATTCCCCTTGAAAGAGTGTAATCCAAACTCCTCAGAGGCCTTCTACAAGTTCCTAGATGCATTTCAAATGCATGGGTCAGACTAGAAACAGGGATGATGAAAGTCAAAGCTCATGTTATTCTAACATCAATATATAAGTGGCTAACTCTGAAACTGCTCCCCTGAGGAATAGCCCCATTGATTCTGAGTGACCAGTTTCAGTCTGGCTGGCAGACAGCAGTCTTAAACACTCTTCAGAAACTGGGCCTTGCTCCCCAAACCTTCATAACTATGGGCCTGGGCCAATCTAGATCCGTGGTTAGGCAAAGAATCATGGACATAGAGAGACAACAGGACTGTACAAGGGTCCCCGATTATAAAATCATAGAAAACAGGAGATACGTAGCCGCTCCAGCAACATACCTCTATTCCCTCGCATCCAGAAACGCAAGAAGGGCTTTCATTCTTGCTAGAAGCTCAGCCTTGCCCTCACCGGTTCTGGAAGGCTCCTATAGAAGAGTCCCTTACACACAGAGACTTTGCACCTAGGGGAAATAGGAAGCCCCGAACATATATTTTTTAGATGTCCTTTTTTTGCTGAGATTTGTAAAGACACCATTGACCCTTTGCTGAAGAGGCTCGCCGATCTTTCAGAGAAGTCTAAACTTAATTCTCTCCTCTTAGGCAAAGATCACAAGACGACCTGGCTGGTAGCCAGATTCTGCGCCCAGATTTGTAGGCACAAATCATCCTCTAGAATAAAATAGCTTACTAGGGAAGAGCTGAAGTCGCCCTTTGGGGCACCTCAGGGTCAATTTTTATGGTAGCCCAAATCTCAGTTGTACGGGCATATGTATATATCTCAATTTTAAATCATGAGCTATTGCTGCAATCTGCTCTAATTGTATATTTTATCTTTATGGAAGCTGTTTTTATTGTGTTATGCTAGCTGGTCTTTGACCATAATAAAATATCTATCTTATCTATCTTGCTTTCAGAAAGGGAGTGGTGGTGAATGTTCCTTCCGCCTGGCTCATTCATTTCCCCTTACTGATTAAAATCAAGGCATTCTATATGCACTGTCCAGTTAAGCCGTTAAGCCGAGTGAACAGTGGTAAAATGCCTTTTCTGTAGAGCATAGATGTGCGTTGTGTGAATGAAGTAATGATTTGTCACATCTAGCATTGCAGCTTCCTATGCAAAATGTCATCTCATGACTGGCAGGTTTTAGATATTTGGGAATAAATTGTTTGCTTTAAAGAGGCGTAAATCCTGGGTGATATCATTGTGAAAGAGGAGACTGGATACTGTGCTTCGCACATTGCAAAAGCTGGTGGTTGTATGCCAAGCAATGATTTGTTCACCATATGTAATTAATCAGGCATGTTTTATTGAAGTTCTGTAGGGAGATATTTAACTAAATTCTAGTCTTTATCAGCCGGACGAATGAGAGATGGCCCACTGTGTATCTTTGACTCATAGACGATTATTTCAAAGAGCCATATTGGGTTTTAATTATCATGAGAGAACATTTAATTCAGATTTCATATAACAGTACCTGTTGTAAAAAAAGGATACAAATTCAATCAAGGATGTAATCCGCCAGATGCTGCTGCTATTGAAATTGTATTCAGTTCAGTGGGACTTGCTGCCTTCCTGTATTCCATTTAGGTTGTATTAAAATGAATAGAAACTGTGTAGCAGTAGTACTTGTAGCATAGTTGCTGGTGATGTAATCTGCTTACAGACACACAATTTGACAAGCAATGACTTCATTTGACATTCTTCTGAATGTTTTCCTATTTAGATCTGTATATTAGAATCTAAGGGCCCATTTACAGCTGATCGTTTCCCAAAATGGAAATAATTTTTATGTTGTGTAAGCTTGCCTCTCATTTGTCATGAATGCATTCATTTGAGAGCATTCTGCTTTGAGGTTTTTGGATATGTGTAATTGCGATTATATGTTTAGTCGAAAGACTTTCACGTGTGAAGGCATTCGCTGATAATTGGGGGAAGTAGCTACCTACCATTCAGTTCATGAAGTAGCCGACCATTTAGTTTTTGACTGCAGTTTGTAACAAATGGCTTATTAATTATTTCAACTAATTAATTTTAAAATAATCTGCCCATTGCCCATGTGATGAAAAATTACTATGATTGTTAGCAAACTACTACTACTTGAGATCAAATAGTTGAATTGACATCAGCAGCAGTTATCCAGTGGCATTTCACAGGGGAATGAAAGCAGGAACATAGCAGTAGTTAACACCTAGCTATCTTGTCCAGCATTCTTTTTCTCACAATGACCAGCCCAGATACCTATGAGAAGTCCACAAACAGGATATGACAACAATAACCATTTTCTGCCCTAGGTACTAGTATTCAGATAGATGCTCCTTCTGGTCTTTGAGGTAGCCTATAGTCATTGTTGATAACTTATCCTCCATGAATTTGCCTGATTCCCTTTACAGGCTGTCTAACCAGGTGGCCATCACCACGTTCCATGGTTGACATTAAATCAGGGGTGGCCAACTTATGTTTCATGTCCACAGCTTTATTGACCCATGGTCAGCCCTCTGGGGTCCCAACTGTAAAAGTGGGTGTGGTGTAAGAGTAGCTGTCTCCATATAAAAAAAGAACATATTTTTTGTGGAGTCACCATTTTTTATTTACGTACTGTGGACATCACCCATCTTCAGATAAAGAGTCCAAATGTTGCTATATTTAAACTTTTTCTCTGCCATTGATTTTTTTCCTAAACAAAACTTTCAGACTTTCTAAAGCATATATTACATTGGTTATGTAAAAAGATGCTGGAAGATGATGCTGGTCTTATTAATTATTTGCTTGAATCGTTTTCCTGGCGAGAAAGAGAGAGTGTTTACGTGTATATGAATAAAAGTTTTATTATATTAAAGGCTGACTTTCCTCTTTCTAAAGGAAGGCGCTTCGGCACGGAAGACCCAAACCCCAGCAGCTCAGCCTGTGCCAAGACCAGGTAAATCTACCTTTTAAAATCAGTATTTCATGTGTATGTATTTATTAATTCATTTGCAGTGTTTATATCCTGCTCTTCATTAAATATTTTCAAACTCATAGAAGGTAACAAAGTAATAAAATAAAAAGAGAAAAACAATGAGTAAAAATTGCAAAAGCATATAAACAAAGCTAATAAACAACAAATTAACAATTCTGACATAAGATAAACAAGCAAAAACTACAGTGACAAAAATAAAAATTTCTACTTCAGCCATCTAAGTAAATGCAAGACATTCAAACAAATTAAGCCAGCAATGGACTAGGAATAATTCCCATCCCATTTTCCACCAAGGCAGCCTATTCACTCGTTTTCTCTCACACACAACAGGCTCTTACTCTGTGGCATTTGAGCATCTTAAGACCTTTCTCCCTCACTCTTTAACCCACCCAGGCTCTTAACCTGAGTGGTATGTATCCTTACCCATAAGCACTCACAGCAAGAAGCTCTTATGTCTTGTCTGCAGGAAGCAATAGAGCACAAAATGCATGACTTGGCTTTAAATCCGCACTGATTTTAGTATGCATTAGTTGTAGAAAATGCTTTGGTCTCTGGCTTTAAATAGTTAGACAGGGGTATTTAACAACCATTATGTCTTGCACTAAGCACCTCTGGGACATACAAATATTTCCAATGTTGAATGGTGAGTCAGGGCATGTCAGTACTATAGTGTTTGGTTTGCTGAACCGCAAAGAATTATGGCTGTTGTAGTTTGGTGAGGATTCCAAAACTGTTGTTAGAGACCCCTAGACCCCTATGCAGAACTACCGCTCCCAAGGTCACTGCGCAAAACAAGTGTCTGGCTGTTTAAATTCAAGCTATAGTGGATGTCAAAACCCTTGAGAAATACTCAGTTTATGCTGACAATTAACAGCAACTATCTCTTGAACTGATGCTAAGAATGGATGCCATGTAAATACTGCAAGGCCATGTGAGTATTTTTAGCACCAAATGGTGACTGGATCATGATGGCAGGCTGGGGAAAGAATAATGCTGTTAAATAGGTACTAAGTAGCTATAGAATAAAGAGAAGTTAGGAGAATAAATTATTGGGGGGGGGATTCAATGTGAATTGGATCAATTTGTTAGGCATCTTCATTGCAACAGCTCCTTGTGCCCTCCTAATGGAAATGACTATACACTTTTCAACTTTTCCAGATGCAAAATTTGCAGGAATAGGTGTTTTTGTTTGGTTTTGCCTTTGCTTTAAAATGATCATCATCTAAAAGATATTTTAAGATGGAATGCTAATGTAGTTAGACTGGCATAGTATTGGAATGTTTTACTGGTTATGTTATCTTTGCAGCTATGTGCCTATGCTTAGAAAGGTCATACTGCCTGTCATATTTATCTCACCAGGCTGTTGAGAATAAGAATGTGTTTGGAACTGACAGGCAATGATATGAAAAGGGTAGAAATAGCAAGAGCAGAAATACATCTGGATAAGCCGTTGCACATGGGGGTCACACTGCCAGATGCGATTTCACACATATTAACTGAAAGGCCTGTACAGGCCTTCGTCAGTACAAAGGGTGGCCAATATCACGACTGACCTTCCATCCTGCAAGAGTACAAAGAAACAAGCAAAGTGCCATGAAGCATCTGAAGAAAGCATTCCCTCAGGATTTCACTACAAAATGGTTTAATTTCTTTAGTAGTCTTATATATTTATACAGTACCACCAGTGATCATGGGATCTTAACAGAGTTTCATAGGCAGTGTACTATGAAATTTGAAGTCAGCGTTGATGCAATCCTGAAAGCACTTAGTAAAGTAAGTAATTATATAGCTGCAGCTGTCCTCTTAAAGTGTGATGGGTTATGCCAACAGTTGCCCCTTTACATTGCAACACTGCAGGGTGATGCTCTCATGTCCCTTCAAACCTCAGGCATACTTAAAAAGGTAAAGGTGAAGGACCCCTGACAGTTAAGTCAATTTGCGTATGACTCTGGAGTTGCAGCGCTCATCTCGTTTTACTGGCCGAGGGAGCCAGCGTACAGCTTCGGGGTCATGTGGCCAGCATGACTAAGCCGCTTCTGGCGAAACCAGAGCAGTGCACGGAAACGCCACTTACCTTCCCTCCGGAGTGGTACCTATTTATCTACTTGCACTTTGACTTGCTTTCGAACTGCTAGGTGGGCAGGAGTTGGGACCGAGCAATGGGAGCTCACCCAGTCACAGGGATTTGAACTGACAACCTTCTGATCGGCAAGCCTAGAGGTTCAGTGGTTTAGACCACAGCGCCACCCCAGTCCCTCAGGCATACTTAGGATCGGGCAATTGCCTTTCCCAGCTGCTCATCTTCTCCCAGTGACGGTGCTGAGACTGGAAAGAGATTTCCTCAGCCCTCGGTCAAGAGTAGTCACCCACAGTGCTGGGAAGTTGTGAGTTGCACTCCATTTTTGTAAAACCTGAAAAGTTACTTGTTGAGTGTTCAGTTGATGAGCTTTCATTTGCTTCCTCAAAGTGCAACATTTGAGTCTGAACATTTGCTGAACTGGGCAATTTCTTTCATTGTACTGTATGCCGATTGTGTTCACTGCTAATCAGAATTTGTAACCAACTTCAAACCCAGTCTTAAATTTCCTGGGTTAGAATAAAATCCACATTTCTGGTAACTGTTGGTGCAGACACAAATGTTCCCCTGCTGGAGGAAATTATGACCAAGTTCTTAAGGATGTAATCTCACCACACTGTAGGAACAAAATGTCATGGCATGTGCTATGCTACTGTGATTCAGAAGAGGAAAATATTGTCCAGTGTTTCTCAGAGAATGGATTTGAAAATAGGCAGAAAATAGTTTTCCCCCTTGTTAGTTGCCTGCTCCGGTATCTCATGCCAGGATCACAAGAGTTGTGAGTACTTCTTAGAACTCACATTTCTACTGCAGCATTAATGCAAATAATAACCAAGTGACACCACGTGGAAGTGAATTAAGGATTTATTATTCCAGGCTAATAAATTTGACTAATCTTATCCAGAATCAAAATTTGTTATATAAAGCAATGATTTTGTGGTTTCTTTTTCCTCTGCACAGTCTCCCAAGCAAGACCACCTCCAAACCAGAAAAAAGGTGAGTTGCTTCTAATTTTGTAAGCCCTTTAATCATAAACAGCCTATATTTTGTGGCAAATACGAAGTAAGGATTTACAATTAGTTCATAATTTTTTAAGCTGCAGAGCAGGGGGTTAAAAATGATGATGAGAATGGCATTTTGTTAAAATTATGTCTTTGTTTTGTTTTTTAAATTATCTCTCTACAGGATCTCGAACACCCATCATCATTATTCCAGCAGCTACCACCTCTTTAATAACTATGCTCAATGCAAAAGATCTTCTGCAGGATCTAAAGTAAGTAGCTGAGTAAAATATGCTTCGTAAAAGTCAGGTGTAAAAAAATGTAGCTGAAGTTGTAAGTTATTATAGAAACAGTGCATGCTATTTTATATCAGCGGCATTTTAATTTTTTATGACAAAATTGGTGACTACAGCATAGGTTCCTTGGCAGAAACAAAAGAAACACAACAACACTATGATTGTGAGTTCTACAGAACCTCTTAACTTCCATGCAGAAAGCATATAGATACCAGAGGTACACTCAGATCTGAACAAAAATATGGATTTGCTTTTTAAAAGCCTTTAGTTTAGTTTAGGTTTTCTGCCTTTCCTTTTGCCTTTTGAGGCACACTTCGTGTTGTATTGTAGGTTGGTTGATGTATTGATTCACAAATCAGTACAGTGGTTGAACCCTGTGTGCATAGGCTCTGCTTTCGTATATTGTGTGAATTTTAATTTGATTTATATTTGTAATGTTTTCCTTTACATTGTGCTTAAACTTTAGATTTTAGTTTTCAACATCAAAATAATAAAATTATAAATAAAAAATGTGTGGCAAGAAGAATCTCTCTCCTAGACTTGGTAGCTGAAATGCGAGCGAATCAGACATTTGCAGGTTTTGTATTTGAAGTTCTTCCCTTCTTTCTACACGTCTTTTATGGACCTCAGGAGGCTGCAACTGTTTCTGTACTTCTATTAGTCCTATCCCTTTATCATCCCATGAATGCAGTGTTTTGCCACTAAAGATTTGTGACCTTGAGGAGCATTTCTTTGTAGTCTGGCAAATCAGTGTGTGACTGTCATGACTGGCAGTCTAATTTTCATCCTCTGTCTGTATATTTTACACCCCCAAATTAGAGAAGGAAAATCTCACCTTCCATTTAAATTAGTTTGTGCATCCAACTGTGTTTCCTGTTCTCTCTTCTGTGTGTCACAGTGGGTTTTATCTCTGTGAGATACAGTGATGAGAACAGCAAGCATGATCCACGTTGTCATGCATATTCTCATAAATGGTATGGACAATGTATCTTGCTTTGTTTTTTGGTAAGAGCATCTGTGGAGCAACTAATTAATAAAGATCTAAGTGACAGGTATGTTAAAAAAGAGCAATTCTTATAGCACATGGTTTTTATTATGATACTACTTAAGAAGTCTGGGAAATTGCCAACATCTCAGTGTCCTTCCATATTTTGCTTATCTAAAAATTGTGAATTATACTTTGACCTGGTGTGGATGAAAAAATAAGTTATCTCCTAACAATACTGAACCACGTCACTCCAAATCTATTGGTGGTTTGCCACTTCAATTTCGTCTCTTGCGAGTCCCAAACCAAGAAAGGAGGTTGGCTTCTTAGTTAGGAATTCCTGGAGCATAACGCTTTCCCATCGTTATGTTCTCACGTTTTGTAATTGGCTGCCTTCACCCAGTGGCATGTTACCCATGTTGGGAAAATGTCATAGTTCTCCACTTATTGCAGGAAGTGTTACTGAGACTGTGCTGAACTGAAGAAAAGAATATGGAAGGCTTTAAAATGCATTTTCAAGGAAATGCTGCTAAGTTGAAAGTAATTAAAAATGAGGGACGTGGGTCAGCTAACGTTCAGATGCCATGTTTTCTAGTGTGCACACACAAAAATGTTGAAATTCTGCTTTGGCATCTTTATTAATAAAATAAAATTATTGTTATTATTTTTCAGAAACCACTTCTGATTTGCATTTTATTGTATTTGTCCTTCTAGAAACCTAATTCCAGCGATAATAAGAGTTACTAGAATTTGTAGGTGGACAAAACTAATTTGATTGGGGTTTAGAAAACACACACACACTGAGCTCACTCTCATCTTTATTCTGTAAACTGCTCTGAGATCTTACGATGAAGGAAGGGCGGTGTTTGTGTGGAGAGATGGATGGATGGATGGACAGATAAATAGAAAGGCAAAATTGCCATTATTTCTGGATTTATTTTCTTGAGATAATAAAAGTAAGTTATTTTGTTTGCTTCTTATTGAAAAGGTACTCATAAATAGCAGATCTGGAGTTCATATTTTCCTTAATTCGTCATGTTTCTCCAGGTATCTCATCAAAGAGCCAGGTTTAAGGCATCATAAGTGTTAACCTTCAATAAACTTTTTTCCCCATAATGCAAAGGAGATCAGTATGTGAATATTAATAGTGCACTTTCTGTGTTCAATTTAAAAGGGAGAGGTTGTCTGGATCGCCAGCTCAAAAAGGAAGCAATTGGTCAGTAATTGTACTGCTATTGACCATTTCTAAGAAGAAACTATTTATTGCTTCTGAAAGCAAGGAAATTCAATAAATGCATTGTTTAAATATGATGTTTGTTTTCAGTTGTTTATATTGCTAGAACCTAAAATGTACGTATTGGGATTTGGCAATGAGCTGTCTAACCATTTCTTTTTCACCATATTTATGCTACTAATGAGTTGCTGTCATGAAAACCTCTCTGGATTCGTCTAATTCAGATTCCTTCTTTTACTCGAGTTTACCTTCCATGGCACTACTGAACATTATCTTCCATGCATCTAAACACGTCATGAAATGTTCAAATAACTGGGAGAAATTTCCTTCTTGTTCCATTGTTGCTACTTTGGCAGCTGTGGGGTTAATGAATTTGAATATATGTAAATTGAAGCATTTCAATTAACAGAGTTTGATTTCTTCTCTTCTGAGAGACATCTAGCAGTTGATACGGTACATCCTTGCAGCCAAAACGAACTGTAAGATTAGGCTCCTAGGCATGTAGGCTTTTTTGCAAGACTGTCAAGCCATCCTTGTCTTTAATAAAAACTGAATCCTGTGAAATGTTACAAACTAACAAATTTATTGTGGCATAAATCTTTGTGGACCACAGCCCACCTACATCTGACAAAGCGAGATCTGGCTCACAAAAGCTTATGCTGCGATAAATTTGTTGGTATATAAGGTGCCATAGGACTTTTTGTTACTTTTCAGGCGTAGACTTAACACACCTATCCATCTGGAATTTATTTCTAGTGACACCATTTGTGGTGTAAAATATCCATTTAAATAGCATGCATGTCTCTATTTTTTGGAGTAGCCTAGAGATTTTCTGAAATTATTTTGATCAATTTAGAGGCTCTGTTAGCTTGTATTGTTCAGTGATTCCCCGTGATTCTGTCCAATTTCTGATTAATCTCTTGACTGTGTAATGTCTGCTGTACCTTGACTGCACCAAATCAATTAGTCCCAGTTTGTTTATTTTCTCGTCGTGTTTATATTTAAGGTTTGTGCCATCTGATGAAAAGAAAAAGCAAGGTTGCCAGCGAGAAAATGAAACTTTAATACAGAGAAGGAAAGACCAGATGCAGCCTGGTGGAACTACAGTCAGTGTTACAGTACCGTATCGTGTGGTTGATCAGCCTCTAAAACTTATGCCTCAAGATTGGTAAGGGAGAGTGAAATTTTGCTGCTGTTGCTGTTTCCCTACTGCTTGACAATAGAGCTAGGATACAGCCCCCTTGAAGCCAAGTACTGTCCACTTACTTTCATTTCTGGAAATAGCCATTCTGGCATCATACCTTCTCACTGAATATTTGATTGCTAACATGGCTGTGTCAAATGGGCACAATCCCAGCACATTTCCGAGCACAATTCATAGTGTTAGTGCTGACTTTAAAAGCCCTAAACGCCCTTGGTCCAATATACCTGAAGGAGCGTCTCCACCCCCATCGTTCAGCCCGGAAACTGAAATCCAGTTCCGAGGGCCTTCTGCCGGTTCCCTCCCTGCAAGAAGGGAGGTTACAGGGAACCAAGCAGAGGGTCTTTTCAGTAGTGGCACTCGCCCTGTGTAATGCCCTTCCATCAGATGTCAAGGAAATAAACAAGTATCTGACTTTTAGAAGGCATCTGAAGGCAACCCCGTTTAGGAAGTTTTTAGTGTTTGATGGGTGGGGTAATGATGATGATGATGATGATGATAATTTGTTACTAAGAGTGTTCCTTTGGGACACTCATGAAGAGAGCACTGAGTTATAGGTCCTCTTAAACTGCAACGTTCCATAGTTGTCTGGGTCTACAAAATCCACAATGGCCATTGTTTTTTCCATGAAAAGAGCATTATGGCAGTGGGTCACTTCTAATGTGATTAGCAGAAAGTATGTTTCTTTTTCCCAAACTGCAAACAAAACTGTCAACTCTCTTGGGGGAATGCAAAAGAGAGATTCTCATGACCTTTTTCTCCCTGCTTCCAAATTCTCCTTTTTCTGTGCTCATGGTGACCTGTCCAGGTCATGGCTCAGTATGGATTAAGATTACATGATACAGGAAGAGTGGGAGCTTTTTGGCGAGTATTTAAAGAGATACAACAAGCAAATAAATTTCCAAGTAGGGTTAGAAATATGAGCAGCAGTTAAAAACAGTATGATAAAAGTCTAGAATGATTTGGGTGGTACAGTGGTACCTCGGTTTTTGAGTGTTTCGGAAGCTGAAAGCAGAAAACCCAGAAGTAATTGCTTCCATTTTCAAACGCGCCTCGGAAGTTGAACGGCTTCTGCTGCATTTTATTCCTTTTTTCTCCATTGACTTTGCTAACTGCCCTTTGCGCCTCTGTTGTCGAAAGTTTCGGAAGTCAAATGGTCTTCCAGAACAGATTATGTTCGTCAACCGAGGTACCACTGTATTAAAAGGATATGCAGCAAAAAAATGAATAAATAAGGAACCATGGGAGGGTGGAAGTCTTTTGATATGAGATTAACAAAAGAAACTGTAATATGTGTATATTAAGTCTGTGAAAATGCATAAATAAATTCAAATAATTCTCCACTGGAACTATTTCCCATCTTAAGGAACAACAATAAACTCTTTCCAACTAAGAGAGAGAGAGAGAGAGAGAGAGAGAGAGAGAGAGAGAGAGAGATTACATGTGCAGTCCATGTTCCTGGTTAGCTTTGTTGTTGAAGATTTCCAGGCATTGTTCAATGTCTAAATACATTTAATAAGACCGGGATCAGATATCCACAAGACGTGAACAGTTCAAAGTTCTTATGCAGTGGAGAAAACTTTATGTGAATAAATTCTTAGCTTTTGGAACACTGCAGGAAGTAAAAGACATTTTAAAGCTGAACACTCTGGTATTCATTGTTCTCATCTTTCTCTTTTTAGGGATCGTGTTGTGGCTGTGTTTGTACAAGGTCCTGCTTGGCAGTTCAAAGGCTGGCCATGGTTGCTACCTGATGGATCACCTGTTGATATTTTTGCAAAAAGTAAGCCTTCATTTTCAGCCAGCTAATTCTCTGCCACGTGTTTTAATTATGAATTACCAACATTGTATTATTTTGATGGAGGCGTTAACTCACCTGACACCGATCAGCAAGGCTGGTTTGGTAGCACAGAGCATCATTTGCTGAGGGAACCAGTTTGCTGTCAAGCTTCTCTGAGGGAATGATGAATTGTCATTTTTGCTGGGATTCACATAAGGTCAAGCTAAAATCTAGAAAGAGGACCAGAGTGTAGAGAAGCAACATGGCAGGGACCCTAGAGACGAGGGAAGAAGGAATAGTATAGGCCAGGCACATCCAACTTCCAAGAGACTGTGATCTCCTCCCTCTATAAAAAAACTGGCAGTGATCTACCCATTAGATTGACCAGAATTGTTGAGCTTCTTGGGGGAGGATGAGCCAAAGTTGTTGAGAAGGGCTTTTGGGAAAGTACCGAGGAGGAATTGAGGCAAGGAAGGGCTTAATAAAGTGATGCATAGATCTTGACAAGAGAGTTCTCCCATTTGTTGCTTCTAGTGTCACTATGGCATTCTGACTTTGCAAGTCAGAGGAGACAATGGGGTCTGAAGGCAGCTACAGGATGGGATGGGAGCTGAAATTTACATATTGATTTGAATTACCTTGGGCTGTGGACTTCTAATATTTTTATCTGGTGGAATGCTCTGTCACAAGAGACTAGGGCCCTGCGGGACCTGGCATCTTTCCGCAGGGCCTGCAAGACAGAGTTGTTCCGCCAGGCCTTTGGTCAGGGCGCAGCCTGACTCCCTCCTCTGGCAACCTGCACAGAATTTTGCTTAATTGGATGCCATCAATTTGATTTTAATTACTTTTAATAATGAAATATTTTTAGATTGTGTGACTATTTGACTGTTTGATTATTTGATTGTTGTTAGCCGCCCTGAGCCCGGCTTCGGCTGGGGAGGGCGGGATATAAATAAAATTTATTATTATTATTATTATTTATTGTTTTGATGGACTTTACGGTTGAGAAGTGTCTCAGTATCATGTTAGCAGATATGCCTCCTCTTCTGCAAACTGCTCCAGATTTCTGCTCCTTAGCTCTGCATGGGAATGGTAGACTTTTGAGCTTCTTTTCTCATCTGTAACTCAATACAAACAACTGCTTCTCCCACAGAACAGCTTAAATCTCTCTTTAATCTTCAAAACTGTTCATATTGCCTGCAACAGTGTGCACATACACAAACTGAAAAATCTGAACCTACACATGAGCATTCAAGGAACCATTTTCATCTATATTGCCAGGGAGGAGGGATGTTGCCAGGGAGAAATGTTTGCAACCCTGCCTACTAAAACCTCCTGACATAAAATAGTCAGGCATATATTCCATTAATCACTTGCAGCTGAACTTCTTAGTATTGCAGTTTCCCATCTGTTATTTTAGATTAGAACTATGCCCCTTAGCCAGCACACTTGCATCATTGAAAAACAATGCAACAATCCAGTTCTGCCGAACTTCCATCATATACACTCAAGTTGTTGCGAAAATCAAAATTGCTGGGACAAAATGGTACTCTGGGAAGCATTAGGATTTAAATGAAGCTCATCGCTCCTGACTTTCATACATGCAGAGAAGCTCAAAGTTCTTCCACGAGGAAACTGGCTTTCTTCCACAAGGAAGATTAACAGAGATTTAGAATTGTTTGCTGTAGATTGAAAGTTCGGATAAATAAATAAATTGAAAGCTGATTGCTGTAAAATCCAAGAAAAAGTCTAAATGTATCATGCAAATCCGGGATTAGACTCCCATCTAGATAGAGCACATCAGACTATTTCTCAGTATCTCACAATAACACTTTATGCTGGCTGAAATCCTATAAAGTGTCACTTGGACAAAGCTTAAAATAGTACTCTCTTTATCCTATGTTTTCCAGGCTACAGCGCTTGACCTCTTGTGAAATAATTTGTTTATTTTTGGACCATATACCAATTGCTTTTGTCGAGAATAATTTCTTTTATCCTTTCATTTCAGAGATGTCTGTATGGAAGTAGATATTTTCAGTGCAGAGTTCCGTATTTTGGCATTTTAACCAATATGAATATTTTATCTGAATGTCATTTTAAAGGTCTACTTGCAATCACATGTTAATGCAAGTCTATTGAACTTGAAGGTCACTTTTAGTGGATTGATTCTTGTTCAATACATTTTGCTCCTAACTCAAAGGATCTGTTTGACATTCATAGATTTCTTTGTAAATGCATATATCCTTGATATACTTCGTGTACTTCTTTTAAAAGGAAAGGTTGGTATAACATAGTATGATAATAATATTTTTATTATAAATTCTAGAAGATGTCCTAGATACATAAAGTTGATGTACTTAAAGGATTTTTTGTTGATACCAAAAAAGTTTTAATGGAAGAAATTCCACCTTCAGGCAATTTGTAATACTGGTTGCAAGTCCTATGCATTTTGTGTGTGTGTTGTGTGTAAAATATAGAAGCAATTAGATAAAGATTTCCATGGTTCGATATGGTGATTTTAAGATTAAGTTCGTGGGTGATTTGCTATGGTGGGGATATCACTTTACAAACTCTGCCATGTGGTTACGACTCATATTACAGAGGTAATCTATTTAAGTGCCACTCTAATGTAGTGTTGTGACATCTGAAATCGAGACTTTGTTGAGATCTTCAGAGGGCATGTTTTAATGCAGTGCTTCCATTTTTTTAAAGTGGACCTGGATGACTGAAACAGCCTCTTTGGAAACAAAACATGAGCACACTGACTTCTTATCCAGGATAATTGTCCCATTCACCTTGCTATACTTCTGCCTCAGAGACGTTGACAACAGCATATCATTTCTATAACTTATCTGGCACACATACCCCACAGCAATACTCATGAAGCAAATTCCTTTAGCCTGAGGAAAAACAACAAAACTATATATAACATGGAAGCTAAATACACTTTAAAAATATTTCCAAATTGGTAGTCTTCAGGGCTGATGTGTTTTGTTTTGTTTTCATTTTTTGGTGATGGGGGGACACACTTCTGTCAAAGTACTCTGAAACACCAAAGTTATGGGCTACCTCCAAATGTTACCATCCAACTTTTCATGTAGTAGAGGAGAATATTTTTGCTTATCCCCTTTCATCTCCCCCTTACTATTCCAGAATGCCCTCCCCCCCAGCAGATTTTCAGAGGATGCAAGGAGAAGTGGGAATCAGGCAATGTGCCCCCACTTCAATGGGCAACCGCAGTGTGGACTCAAGCCATAGCTTTTATCCAAAAAATTGTGATTGACCAACAACAAATAGGAAGAATTGTAAACTGATTTTGAATCAGTTGAATTAATCAGTAAAAAAAAAAAAACTTACAATGGACTAAAAGGGGGCCTCCAATTAATTGGGCAGCTAAATCTATGTCATTTTTATTACAAGCCCTTATGAAAACTGCATGTAGCCAGTAGCCTTTTAAAAGTTTCATTTCCCTTTTACGTCACATAGGAGGGAATGCTGCTTCTAAGATTATGCCTGGTTCCACACATTGTTGTTTAGTCGTTTAGTCGTGTCCGACTCTTCGTGACCCCATGGACCAGAGCACGCCAGGCACTCCTGTCTTCCACTGCCTCCCGCAGTTTGGTCAGACTCATGTTTGTAGCTTCGAGAACACTGTCCAACCATCTTGTCCTCTGTCATCACCTTCTCCTTGTGCCCTTCATCTTTCCCAACATCAGGGTCTTTTGCAGGGAGTCTTCTCTTCTCATGAGGTGGCCAAAGTATTGGAGCCTCAGCTTCACAATCTGTCCTTCCAGTGAGCACTCAGGGCTGATTTCCTTAAGAATGGATACGTTTGATCTTCTTGCAGTCCATGGGACTCTCAAGAGTCTCCTCCAGCACCATAATTCAGAAGCATCAATTCTTTGGCGATCAGCCTTCTTTATGGTCCAGCTCTCACTTCCATACATCACTACTGGGAAAACCATGGCTTTAACTATACGGACCTTTGTTGGCAAGGTGATGTCTCTGCTTTTTAAGATGCTGTCTAGCTTCCACACATATATGTATCCAAAAACCAAGAAACTGTGTGTCCAGCTTCAGAAATACTATTTTTTCATATTTGATATTTATTCATTAAAATGTGTTTCAATTAACATTTATTTGATTGGATTGTGGGCCTAACAAAAATGCAAGCCATTATATTGGAACAGCTCCTTAGAATAAGGACAGAAATCAGAGTATTCTTCTAAAAACTCGTGACACGGAAGTTGGGCATTAGGGCTAGTTCACAAGGGCACCATAGTTGCCACCATAAGCTCCTAGCTGGATCACAGAAATGAAGCCTAGCTGCATGTACAGCGATATCCCTACACACTTCTGTGGCAACTGGTCTTGTTGTGTCTTCTGTTTCTGAATCGCAGTCTTCCAAAATGAGTTCGGGTGTTAAGAGTTATTTTAATTGTGATATCTTTTTTTCTCGTTCCTTTCTTTCATAGTTAAAGCTTTCCATCTTAAATACGATGAAGTCCGTCTAGATCCAAATGTCCAGAAATGGGACGTGACACTGTTAGAGCTCAGTTACCACAAACGGCACTTGGACAGACCAGTGTTCCTGCGTTTCTGGGAAACATTGGACAGGTAAATATCACTCTGAAGGGAGGGGGATGCATTTATATTTTTAAATAAAAGCCATCTGTTGAAACTGGCAAGCTATTAAAAACAATAGTCAGATACCCACCACATAAGGCCAGTTTGCTGCACTGTTGCAAATTACATATTAATAAGCAATACACAAGAACATCTGTACTGATTGGGATTCCTGATCACTTCTCTAATACCCTGCTCTCCAACCTGTGCCAATAGCAGCTCATAAAGAGTTTCTACAGCTTAACAGATGTCTCCCCTTGCACTAGTTCCTCCATTTTTAGAGATCTTGCTCAAAGTGAGCTCTTACCTCTCTCCCCCCCCAATTATTTACACCCAAACTTAAGGTAACAAATGCAAAGCTAAATATTTTTAGCATTTTATCTAGAGATGTAAAACATTTAGAGCAAAGATACAGCAGTTTGATTAAGTGGAATCGGTCATATGGAGTAGATTACACCAGTTTGGAAAAGACACGCAGGTACCAAACCATTTCATAGCACCTTTTAACCTTAAATGGCTTGGGACCAGGATACCTGATGGACTATTGAATGAACTTGTCCTGTCATTGCTCAGGGTCCCCCATCATCTAAAGTAACCCGGGTGGTTACTAGAGACAAGGTCTTTTCCATTGTAGCAACCTGTTTATGGAACTCCCTTTCTATAGAATTTTGTTGAATTCCATCTGTATTTCCTTTCCGTGGCAGGCAAACATTTTTTTAAAAAAGAAACATTGCCCAGGCTTTTTAGTTTTGTTTCCATTTTACTCTAGATTTTTAACTGCCTGCTAAATCTGTCGTTGCTGGGTTGTATTGTGTATTATTTTGTAAGCCACTCAGAGCTTTGACCGAAGAACTTCTGATAATCACGTATTAAATAAATAAATACTCTGCAAGTACTATTTCAGTTTATGTCATTTGCCCTCCTCCGATTTATCGCTGAAGTCCATTTTCGGTCTGTCAATCAGAGTAGTGAAAGATTTACTTTAAAAATCTATTGATGGAGAATTAGTTGTAGTTGACACACCACATCTGTGTCATTCAGATGATGGGGGGGGGGCAGTTGGAACAGATGACAGCTAGTTACAAATGCAAAAGGAGGGGGGGAAACAATTTATTGCTTTACCATTTTCCTTACCTTAGTTTCTTACATCTTGGGTTGTTAACATCACTTTTGCAAGAGAGAGAGTGCATGCCTAAATTTACATATTTATGCAGCTGCTACAAGATTCTATAATGGTGATTTTTCTTTACATTGCAGGTACATGGTAAAACACAAATCCCACTTGAGATTCTGAATTCTTGACTGCCATTTTGTTTTCTCAAACTTTGGATTGAGAACTTTGAAAACTGCTCTGGTCTACAGAGAGGAAGGAGTTCTCCTTGCCCGCATTTGTCAAGAACATTATACAGATAAAGAAGGGAGTCATTGTTCAATCTTTTTATAAGACCTCGTTGGATCATCATGTTGCAATGACAAGCCCGCAGCCAGTCGTCATTACAAGCAAGGGATTTTGCTTAAAACTATTTTTTAATAGCATAAACCTTCTAGCCTGCAATTCAAATGTATATTTTGATAGCAAGCCATTTCTTCTCCATTTTGTTAAACTAGCAACATTTTTACAATAACGTTTCTGTTCATCAATAGGATATAGGGTGATTTTCATGAAAGGTTACGAACTTGTGTGTGTATGTATATATAGATATAGAGGTAGATGTTCTAAACCACTTCGCTTCTGAGCATAGTTCTTGGTTCTTTGCTTTCTCGTTTCACTTGTGGAAAACCTTTTGATTTGATTGGTATTATCTTCTAGTCTAAAGAACTCTAGGAACTGAGCAAAGTGAAGGCTGCTTTAGATGAATCAAATTGTCATTCTGTATATGTACTGTATATTCTTTCAGACTTTGGAAAAGGGATGAATAAATCCAAACTGGCTTCTTTCGTTATGATGATAGTTTACCAAAACTGTAAAAAGAGTAATTA
The DNA here is from genome assembly GCF_965112155.1 of Podarcis liolepis. Taxonomy (NCBI): domain Eukaryota; kingdom Metazoa; phylum Chordata; class Lepidosauria; order Squamata; family Lacertidae; genus Podarcis; species Podarcis liolepis. The sequence continues at coordinate 84,127,059 of NC_139559.1, read as the reverse complement.
CGAATACATTTGAATTTTAAACACCCTCCTTGCAAATTCCCTAATTTAAAACTGCATGTGCATAATCCTCACATGAAGGTGTATATAAAACTCTACACACACAAGAATATTGTCAAGAGATTCAGGGCATCTGGGATTTTTAAAATCTGAGTTGGCAAAATAGAATAATAGAACCAGTTCTTTGAATTCCAATACGTGTAGACCATTTCTTCCTTAGACTTTGTTCTTAAATTACGTTGGCAGTATGGGAAACATAGCAAGCCACGCGGGGGGAACCCGTTTTTCGAAGTTCAGTGCTGGCGTAAGCGAGGGGTTGCAGTGCAGATTCTTCCCGCGGGTCCAGGGCTTTTCTCAATATCACGGGGATGTGCAAAGGAATGGCATCCCACTCTGCCGGAGTAATGTAGGAACCCAGTCTCAGTGCCATAAGAAGTTCAAAGTCACCCAAGTTCCAATTACAGCTGGTTAAACCAGTTTTTCAGCATTCGCATGAGATAGAAACTTTTCAGTAACCAAAGAACCTGTTTGCTTGATCAGGAATGAGCAAAGGAGAGGCAAGAAAATACTGATATTTCTGTGAGTCTGTATTTTATAATATAGTTGCTGAATGCTGCATATCAGTGGACATGCAAAATGATCCTTCAACATTCAGTTTCATGTGGATTTTTTGAGATGAAGAAACTACGTATTTCTGTTTTTCAAATCCAGAACCATGTTTTTATGCTGAGTGTCTGAGGTCTGACAGAAGTAAAATATTCTCCATATTCTTCCTTAGTTTTGCTTTTATTTCCATTTTCCGACTGGTTCTTTGTATATTGTTTCCAAAATGAACTGTTAAGGCTTTTCTTACTATCTCCTTCTTAAGATGCAGCTGAGATCTAAATGACTTTCTGAATACTTTTCATATTTATTTCTAATATACGGAGACTGTGACTTCTATTTTGTTGTAGTTAGAGCAAGTATCAATTTTTCAGCCTTTCAGTGCTTTTTTTAGTGATGTTAAGAATTCGCAATGGTAGTATTTTTGAAAGAATATCACAATAGAACTAGATGAACTAAATCAGGAATGGAATGTGTTTTTAAAATAAAATGGGGTTTCAGAAATCACTCATAACACTGACTTTTCCAGCACTTTTATTCAGCACTATGAAGAGCGAGAGCTGCTCTTAAACCTAAATGATGGGGTGCAATTAAAACTGTTGTTTGTACACTCTGTATTTTTCTTTCTTTTTTTTTACTTATGAAAAAAGAACCATACAATTTGGAGATTTTATAAGTTTGTAGAATTGTGATTGTAACACTGTCACATTTTTGGAACACAGATTACCTTGAAATAGAAAGGCAATACAATGTAAGAATCACATGATCAAAATGAGTGTGTGGCTCCCCTCCCCCCCCCCCATTTTAAATTTACATCGACCCTGTATGGTAAGTGTGATGACTATAGGGGTTGCTCGTGCATAAGTTGCCGCCACTCCTGGCTAGGTTGCCTTGTTAAACCTTTTCTGTCTGGACAGCCCTTCACTTCGTGGCTGCTTCAGTCGCTAGCAGAATCCGTCAGTGGGCATTTCTTAAACCTTTTCCAGCATAAAAGCTGTTTGACGCCAAGTCTCCTCCTACTCTCCCTGCGCGGAAGTCTTCTGCGCAGGGAGGGTGTGGGTAGCGGAGGACCCGTGCTCTCCCCACTGGTGTCCAGCGAGGAGTCCTGGAGCCCTCTCACCGATTCCCCCATCTGCCCCCCTTTATCCCTGGTGTTGCGCTGATTACCTTCCCCAGCTAATGAGCTGCCTCTCTCCCTGCTGGGTCCCTCTCCAGCATCACTTGGGAGCCTTCCCTCCGCCTCTGGCTCCGATGTCAGTTCCCTGACAGTAAGTTAGGCTGAGACTTGCCCAAGGTCTCCCAGTGAGCTTCCTGGCTCAGCAGAGAGGTGAACCTGGTTCTCTGCTGTCTTTAGATCACATTATTCTCCTGTAGGGGTGAATGTGTTCCATGTTATGGGTTGTCTGTGCCCATCTCTTCACTGGCAGGAAGTAAAATCTATTAGAGAATTTATCCTGGGAAGTATAACCCCCTCCAGTTATACTTCCTCCAGCATTTTTTCCCCTCTAAGAATTCTGAGCACTGTAGTTTATCCCTCACAGAGTTATTATACCCAGCAACTCTGAACAAACTGCAGTGGTACCTCGGGTTATATACGCTTCAGGTTACATACGCTTCAGGTTACAGACTCCGCTAACCCAGAAATAGTGCTTCAGGTTAAGAACTTTGCTTCAGGATAAGAACAGAAATCATGCTCCGGTGGCGCAGCGGCAGCAGGAGGCCCCATTAGCTAAAGTGGTGCTTCGGGTTAAGAACAGTTTCAGGTTAAGTACGGACCTCCGGAACGAATTAAGTACTTAACCCGAGGTACCACTGTACCGACTGAGCTATCCCAGATTAAGCTGCTTCGAATGTGTGATAAAAATATTCTGTGTATACAGCCTTAGTGTGTAACACTGTAACAACTGGTTGAACACTTAAGAAGGCAGCAAGCTCAATGAGTCTATCTCAACCCAGTCTTTGACTCCTTACTATCTTTTGAATCTCTGTTCATTTTGAACTAGAAATTTCTGGATCTGGTTTTAGTCAACTTAACCTGTGGTACCTCTGGTGGAGTACAATGTGCCCTTATCCAGCGCTTTATGTGTGCCACAATTCTACAGAAGTTTAGAAGTCTCAACCTTTTTTAAAAAAGCATATTTCTAACATGTATGGTTACAGAGTTGTGTTTGATTGTGTGTGGTCAATGCCTGATACGATATCTGAAGTCAGAGGAGTTGCTTAAAGATGTTTCCACTAGACTATTGGTGCTTTGTATAATTCCTTGCCCCTCTCCTTCAGAAGCAGAACAGAAGAAATAACCTACAAAATGTGAAAATGCAGAATAGGTTATGCAAAGTAATTGTGAAGTCATCAAGCATAGGTTAACTAGCAGAACAGGAGAACTCTGTGGGGGTTAGACTCAGCATTGACCTTACCTCTTTGCTAGTGGTGATTATCGTACAGGAGATCACAGCTTCTGTACTAGGATATTCCTAACAGTTTCCAGCTGTTGTAGAACACAACTTTAAAATGAGAAAAGCTGGTGTGAACTTCCCTATATGCTCCTTAAAGAATATAATGAAACACAACCTCACTTGCAGGATATAAAATCGGGGACATAAAGGTCCATACTGATCAGGGTGTACGTATATGTATGTATACATTGTGTACACACACACACACACGTGTGTGTGTGTATGTATGTAGTACTAGGGGCTATGCCCCTGCTCACTTGACTCACCACCACCCGTCACCAAAAACCACTGCTTCCCCTTACTCCTTGCCCCAACTCCCTCCCCTTAGACCTCATTTGGGCTGCTGTCTACTTACTTGCCTGACCCACTAGCCCAGTGATGGCTAAACTTGGCCCTCCAGCTGTTTGGGGACTACAACTTCCATCGCCCCTAGTTAACAGGCCAGTGGTTAGGGATGATGGGAATTGTAGTCCCAAAACAGCTGGAGGGCCAAGTTTGCACTAGCCCATCCACCTGCTGACCCTCTGGCACAGCTGTAATAGCCCAGGAACTCTTGAGAGCCCAGTTTGCTGCCATGTTGTAGTTCACACCACCACCTGTATGTTGACAAGCAAACTGCAGTGTGATGACATCCTTACATTTCTAATACATGTACAGACATTTCAAGCATGTGTACTTCCTTAGTGCAGTTTGGGAGGGCAGTGCCAGAACATCTTCAGGCTCCAGTTGCCCTGTGAAAGGGTCAGAGGAAGGTCAAAAGTCCACATCATCTTGAATGAAGGTAAACTTTGCTTTCTGTACGTATGAATCCAAATCTTCAAAATGCGGGGGCACGGAAGATCCTACCTTGATAAGGATTTACTATTTTTTCTGAGTCTGTTCAAATGCTACATTTCAAAGAAACAAGCAAGGGGAGATCTCAAAATCAAAGAAGTTTTAGGACAACACACCTCTTTTCATTTCTTAACCAGGGTTGTAGAGCCATATGTGATGAGTGCTATAAGTCCAGAAGGACTGTTTAACATGGGATCAAGGATGATGCAATTGACACCAGGTAGATGGTTTATGTCCGCTTTGTTTTTGACGTTTGTTTTCAGTTGATGCATAAAACATGCCACTTGTTCTCCATGGAGGCTGTGAAACAATTTTATTGGTACAGCTTCTGAGTCTCCTGCCCAGTGAAATATGCCTTCACTTGGTAGTGCTTGCGAACACTCTATATACAAAACAGAAGCTGGCCAAAATTAATGGCTTAGATGGTGATTTTAAAATTTAATGTTGCAGAGCTGTGCTCATTTTCATTCAGGAGCTATAACTAATGCCAAGCACTTTATTAAAGCAATGTGTTCATGAAAAATTAAACACTCCCGCCTGGAGGAATTGTTGGCCTAGCAGGTTAAAGTTCGCCCGGCATGCTGCCGGCAATTGTCAATGGTGCAATATACCATGTAAATCTGATTCTGTGGATGTCAAATTCTGGCTGTTCGAATAGCCTTATAATGAACATTGCAGGGTCGTTATAATAACGGCATCCTTGATTATTAGAATTTTGCCTAAGCAGTCTGTTACAGTCTTCCTCTTGCCCGAAGACCTTGTCAATGTTTCTAGATCGCTCAAGGAACGCAGAGAGATCACCTGGAAATACGGGGCGGAATTTCACCAGCATGATCCTGGTAATTTCACATGGCATTTGTCATCTCCATAATGCAGGCCTCCCATGTAGCTTGCTCCTCTCTGATGAGCAATATAAACTCCTATGAAATGGGATGTGCTTAGTGAAGCAGAACCCATGCTGGTACGAAGCATCTGCTGGCAAGCAGTGCAAGTTAACTTGGATTCATCCTTCATAAAGCACAAGCCATTATAATAATGCTTACAAATGAGCACATACCCAAACAATAATCTTAACTACTGGAAGGTATTTTAATCCACGAATGAATGATGGAGTAATATATAAATTTCCATGTAGGATATTGCTACTCCTACGTTTAATTTTCATCTCAGAATTTCCCCCCCAGCGTGCTTCTTTCAGAGCTGGAAAATAAGATAAAATATGGATCTGCCTTCTACAGAGTTGGTTATGGGTCCACCTGACCCAAGGCCTGTCCACTTTGACAGGGAGAAGCTCTCTAAAGTCTCAGGGTGATAATTTAATTTTAGATTTTGGGCGTTGAACTTGGAATCTTCTGTGAGCAAAGGATATTCTCTACCACTGAACTTTGCCCCTTCCCTACAATATGGTGTTCCATCTTGGACCAGTCATCCAAGAGAAGGTTAGCCCATTCTAATGATGACCTGTTTATCCAGATATTTTATTTAGTACATTTATATTCTGCCTTTCTTCCCTTATGGAATTCAAGGCAACGTGCATAGGGTTCCTGGGTGATCTGCCATCTAGGCACTAACCCCACCCAAATGTGTATAGATTCAACAGGGGGATGTGTTACGTGCCTGGACCAATCACTATGTCCAGGATAGGTGCTATTGTCCACTTGTCGGTCATGGTGAACTTGTTTTAGTGATTGTGATGGATCTTGCCCATGATTTAATGGTCTCAAGACTGGAATCATCATACAAGCAGCATTTTCAACAATGGAAACCAACCTTAAGCCGGAAAGTCTTAAATTTAGATATCAATGTTACAGCAATGACTACCATTCAACAACTATAGTTGAGACCATTGCTCATGATGGGTCCACATTTAAGGCTCAATCTCAAATGAAAAGTGTACTTTTACCTATAAATTTGCACCAAGCCAACTTAAAAGTGCTTACATTTGGCTAGACTGTGATCAGCATCCTTAATATATTTTAATTCTCAAATGTAACTCTGCCTTTTTTGGGGGGGGGGAATGGGAAATAGACATAAATATTATGTGTTCAAACATTAAAATGTGCTTTGTTTCTGATTATTGCTTATCCGTCTTTAAGCCTGTTTTTGCAATTCCTTGAGAATCTGCTGAAAGCAATGGGGGATTTCACATCATGGTTTTGGCTCACCCCAAGCTGCTACAGCATATAATAATCAAAATTTTAATAGGCTTGAGATAAATTTTACTAACATGCTTCAGGGAAGGAAACTGGATATTTTTATAAAAAAAAACAACCCCATGGTTTTCTCAAGAAGGAATAAATCCTTGCACATCTATCAAAAACTCCACTCTTGTGGTTTATCCCCACAACAGCTACTCACCATGGGTTATAGTAAAGCAAACAGTCTATTTTGTCAACGCCTAAATGATACCGAGCATCAATAACTTGGCCACAATAAGGAAATTTTGCCCATGGTATGACCATTTTCCATCTTCCCACTTTGATTCTCTGGCACCCTATCTGTATAACCTAGCAATTCCAAAATATAGACGCGCTTTTACACTCGCAAGATTGAATGTACTGCTCTCAGCTGTACTTGAGGGACGATTCCACATGAAAAACACGTATGTCCTGCGGAGATGGCAGCTCCGAATCAGTGGTGCATGTCCTCCTGGCTTGCACTCTTTATAAAGACCTGAGGAACGAGATTATCCCCCCTCTTTTATTGTCCATTTCAGGTTGCCCAACCACTGCCACAGTGTCTTTCCTCCTGGCAGATCAAGAGGAGCAGATGACAGCAAAGGTTGCAAGGTTTCTAGCTGGGGCAGTCAGAATAAGGTCCACTATTTGACTGCTGATTCAGGACCCTAAACTGTTTTATACAATCGATTTTTTATTTTGTTCTGTGTGTATCACAATGTTCGTTTGCTGCTATGGCCGATGGCTAATGCAAATAAAGTTTCATTCATTTAATTTCATTTCTTGCACATCAGATGAACATCCAGAACCATCTTTTGAATTGTGTGTCAGATCCAAGTGAGAAACAGGTTTCTAACATGCGGGTTGGTTTTCCTTTCATCAAAATGAAAGGAAAGTTCATGCGGTCATGTTTCACATGGGACCAGCCAGGCCTGCTACCACTTTTGACAATCCTCAAGGATTGGCTGAAGAGTAGAGGACATAGTAGCTATGAATCAGTAGAGCAGAAAAGTGAAAGGAGAGAAAGAACACGTGATGGATGCAGATGGAAATAATGGATTCAGCAAGATGGCTGAATACATGTAAAGACGCATTTAAGGTGGAACTGTGGGAACGTCAAAGACTGATTTATGCTGTTGTTTTTAGTATTCATGTAGGGGAGACATAAATAATGGAAATACTGTTGTGATTTGATATTGTGTACCAGGAGGCTGGGAATCCGGTGTATGTATCAGGGCCAAAACATATGTATTAACAATTTATCTCCAGCCTTTTTGCCCATGGCACTCAAGGCAGCTAGAGTGCCAATGGAAATTACCGTATTTTTTGCACCATAACACTTTTTTCCTCCTAAAAAGTAAGGGGAAATGTCTGTGCGTGTTATGGAGGGAATGCCTACGGGTGGCATGCCTACGGATTTTCCTCCTCTAAAAACTATGTGCGTGTTATGGTCGGGTACGTGTTATAGAGCGAAAAATACGGTAGTCAAGAAGCCAGAGCATTAAGAAAGCATAGAACAGTGAATGAAAACACAAAGTTGGTCAGCCCATATTATGTTTGTTTTACGTGCTTTTTGGACAGGGGTATGAGGTTTTGCGTGATACACCAAAAGACTCCGCTCACAGTGTAATTGGAATTTCACAAATGGCACTTGAACGTTTTTATAAAAAGTGGGCCAAAGAATTTGGAGTAAAATCCACATACTTTCAATGAGAGGACACCAGTGGCGCTTACATAATGTTTTATTGGGACTGTGTTGTGCCTGAGACAATGGCTGATCAATCAGTTGCCATCATTCTTTAGTCCCATCTTTGATAATCTGCTGGAATTTTCAGCACAACTCAGAGATTAGTTTATCCCCAAACCCTAAAGACGCATTTCAAAATCTGCAGCAACACAAAGGAGCAAGAAGCTGAGATGCAGGTTCCCACTGAGCTATAAAAAGAAAAATGGAATAAGGGGGTGCTGGGAGCATCAAAGAAGCTATGTATGTTCACAGTAGCTCGAGGCAACGGCTTTATTTTAGCTAACTTTGTAGTTATTTCACAGTGCTTTGGGACTGAAGGTTATGGAATGGGTAGGCAAGCTTTCCCATTATCTGAAATGCCAAGAGAGACTACTTTCAGACCCTTGAGTTCTGTGTTTAATATTACTATTTTACGGGATGTTATGCACATGTAATTAACAGGGAACAGTGGGATGAAAGTAGCCCTTTTCTCTTTCGTTCATTGCAAGCATTAGCCACAGTTCATGCGTACTTCTGTGTGCAGCTTTAAAAACCTTTGGGACCTACAACAAAAAGCCAGAGTGCTGGTGCTCAGAATTCCAGTCTTCCATTCTTTCTTCCCTGTCTTTTATTTTATTCTTTCCCTGGCGCACATTGGTCTGTTTAGGGCGATACTACAGTAGGCCAAGTAAGTTTGAGTGAAAACTTTCTCTCGTTTAAAAGGTTTCTTTTTTTTAACTTCTGCAAACAAGTTTCCCCAAGCCTGCTGACACTGCCTCTTGTGGGTGGGTGGGTGGTGCTGTTTTGGCTACCTAAGCAATGGCACTCTCACAGCATGAACATAAGAAATAGAGGGAATTATTTCTTCCTGTCAATGCTTCCTAATGCATGCATGCATGCATCAAATGTTGCCATTAGTTGAACTGCACAATTGTCCATAGCCCCAAGTGTCAGTGTGTTCAGTGTTCCAGCAGAGTCTTGCAATCTTCTTTGGCAATCATTCGTAGCCAGGTAATATTGTCTTCCATAAACACGGTTTTAACAATGAGTCTGTAAGTGACTGTGGAGGCCAATTCTGGATCCACACGTCCTTCCACATTGGTTTCCGGGCGGGAGTTGATCATGGTGTGGATTTGCCAAGCGTGCTTTCCTCTTAGCATGTTTCTCCCTTGCGTCCTGAGTTCGAGTGTCTTCAAAGCCCATGACACCTTTGGTAAAGGCTGTTCTCCAACTGGAGCGCTTGCAGGTCAGTGTTTCCCAGTTGTCAGTGTTTATAGTACATTTTAAAAGATTTGCCTTGAGACAGTCTTTAAACCTTTTTTGTTGACCACCAGCATTACACTTTCCATTTTTAAGTTTAGAATAGAGTAGTTCCTTTGGAAGGCGATCATCAGGCATCCGCACAACATGACCAGTCCAACGAAGCTGATGTTGAAGAATCATGGCTTCAACACTGGTGATCTTTGCTTCTTCCAGTACACTGCTATTAGTTCGCCTGTCTTCCCAAGTGATGTGTAAAATTTTTCAGAGACACCGTTGATGGAATCTTTCAAGGAGTTGGTGATGGCATTTATAAGTGCTCCCTGTTTCACAAGCATATAGTAAGGTTAGTAGTACAATAGCTTTGTAAACAAGCATTTTGGTTTCAATAACAGAACATGCACTCATCTGCCAAACTTATTGTAGCATACTTTGGCTGTGCTACAACAGGGTGACCAAAGAGTCACCCAACAGTTAGCTAGCAGGGTGGGTGTGTCATGGGCTTATCTCTACCATAGTCTAGTTGAGCCTCACTCTGAACATGCCAATGTCAGGGACTGGCTGGATGAGGAAGAGTGGTGGGAGCTGCTCACCCACAGGGAAAACACAGAAGATGACAACTTAGATCCTGGATCCTGGGACACTGATCTGGGGAAGGGATGAGCTGGGAGGTGCTAGAAGAATGTTTAAGCAATCAAGGTGGGGGGCGGGTCAGGAGAAGGAGGGCCTTCCAGGACAGAGTTAGAGTCTGAAAGTCACAGTGTGAGCGCAGACTTGGGCAGAGAGGAGTCAAAAGTTGGCCTTGCTACACAGCAGCAGGAGGGTCCCAATTCTGCTCTCCTCCCCGTCTGACACGCCAATCGAGGAGAGTCCTGCACATTGCTGAGCAATGTGCCAGACAAGCCCAGAGGAGGTGCCCACCCCTTCAACACAGCCTTTGTCTGGGAAGGATCCAGAGTGAACGGCTAGAGGGGGGAAGGTCAGTTTCAGCGACATCTCAGCTGGCTTAAGGCAAACTAGAGGACTCTGCTGTGTTGTTCTGCTAATAAAAAGGCTAATTGCATTCCGTGCCTCCCATGCTTCCATTCCCTGTGGTTGAGCTGGGCTCGCTTGACAGCTCCTCGACAGCTAGTTGGGTTGTGTGAATTATCTTTTAGGACTGATTCACACGGGGACTTGCAAGATGCCTGGAAAGTTGTGTCTTGACCACACCATAATGCAGCTGAAGAGAAGCTGAGATTCTGGTGCTGAAGGGTCATTTGTTGTAGGTTAGATCTCCACAGTACAATGGAGAACCCTGCCATAGATCTTATGAGCTGGTCAGTGGTGTAGCGTGGGTTGTCAGCACCCGGGGCAAGGCAAGTAATTTGCGCCTCCTAACCCGTGGATTTGCGCCCCCTAACCCGCACCGCATGCCTGCCATCCCCCCTCCACAGTGGGCGGCGACCCCTGCGGCTCGGATCGGATTCTCACAGCCAGCACTGCAGTGAGAGAGAGTGAGTGAGCCAGGTAGGGGCAGAGAGCTGCGAGTGCGAGCGCCCCCCCCAGATGTTGCGCCCGGTGCGGCCGGCCCCCCCTGCACCCCCCACGCTGTGCCACTGGAGCTGGTGTTTCAGCTGAGCAGCTAACAGCACAAGCCAGCTACACACAGATACTGCTATCCCAATTTATCCTCATAACAGCCCTGTGATTAAAAAAAGGTCCCTGCCCAATCAGAGATTTGAGCTGAGCTCTCCCCATTCCAAATCCAGCACTTTTTCTAATGGAAGCTTCAGTTATATTTCAGTTTACACCCCAAGTTAACTCACTGTGGTGGATAAATTTTACGAGTCCTCAATTCATGCGCTAATTAGTACAAAAAAATTGCGGTGCAAAAACAAAACTGCAATCTCCATTCTCCTAGAAATCAGTTACGTTATTACACAGTTTTGTTCAAACAAGTCTATTGGCATCTTGAAGACTCACATGTTTTATTATGGCATAATTGTATTCTGGGTAGAGCCCACCTGATACAACAATATGGTGATTAATTTTGTTAGTTGTTTTGTGAATCTCTATGATTAACTGGTGGGATATGTATTGAATACAAATACATTAAAATAAGTAATGCAATAAAATTAATTTTTTGTCTTTATTTTTAATTTAAAAAACACCTAAAATTTCAATCTGCATTTTTTTTTACAATAATATTTATTCTTTTCCATACATAAGCACAACAGAAGAAAGAGCCAACATCTGCATTTTAGGCATGAATCAATCATAGCAACTGATGCAAGGCTTAAACCTCAGTTGTAAGAGTCCAGTTTGTTCCAATGAAACACTAGCATAAGCCCTAAATTAGTAACCTTAGCAAATCCTGGGGGAAGGTTGTGATTCCATGAGGCACAATGAAATTATATTGGATTAGTTTAGGTCTGTCACATGGGATTTTAAGTTATTCTGTTATTCTAAAACAATAAGTGTCTTTTTAAGCAGACGATCAACCTGCATTACCAGAGCTGTGGACTAAAATACAAATCCTGCTGTCACTCTGATTGCCCCTTAGATCTAAGCTGATTTGACTAATTTTCCACTGATGCCTTCTAAATGGGTTGTAATGTGTTACAAGGAGACTGAGACCCCACTTATGGCAGCCAACTTAGATTGGATCAGGGGTTCAAGGCAAGTAGGGAAGCTTTTTACGCAGCTTATAAGGTGCCGTCAAAGATCAAATACTTTGAAAAAACTCATACAGGAACTGAATAAGAACATGCTAAGGTGTCCCAACGTTCCAGTGATGAATCAATATGACAACTGTCATGTTGATTCAAGAGAACCAGAGGCATCTGAGCAACTACATAGCTGTACCCTGCCTGTGACTATTTTGCCCAGCCTCCTCTCTGATCACCCAAGTTCAAAATGGATATGGTAACAGCTGGAGAAGCTACAGAGATAAAGGACAACAAAAACAATGAAGGAACCCGACCACCTTAACTTCAAGGAAGGGATAACTTGCTTGGGGCAGTTGAAGAAAAAAGTTTAGTAGAGTACTAGTACAGGAGGGACGCGGGTGGCGCTGTGGGTTAAACCACAGAGCCTAGGATTTGCTGGTCAGAAGGTCGGCGGTTCGAATCCCCGCTACGGGGTGAGCTCCCGTTGTTCGGTCCCGGCTCCTGCCAACCTAGCAGTTTGAAAGCACATCAAAGTGCAAGTAGATAAATAAGTACTGCTCCAGTGGGAAGGTAAACGGCGTTTCCGTGCGCTGCTCTGGTTCACCAGAAGCGACTTAGTCATGCTGGCCACATGACCCGGAAACTGTCTGCGGACAAACGCCGGCTCCCTCGGCTCATAGAGCGAGATGAGCGCCGCAACCCCAGAGTCGGTCACGACTGGACCAGTGCCTTCTTATGCCCAAACTCTTGGCTGCAGTCTTACCCACTCTCCCTTGCGAGAGAGCCTCATGGAGTAATTGTGACTTACATCTGAGTAAACATGCCTCCAATTGAGCTGTAACAGCCATCTCTCTCTCTCTCTCTCTCTCTCTCTCTCTCTCTCTCTCACACACACACACACACACACACACACACACACACACCTCTTTTGATGGCTAGAACAGCAAACCACCGCTCATAAAACAGCACCTAAAATCTCCATGTATCTGCTTTTCAGATGAGTCAGATTGCACATTTTGGCAGTGAGTCAAACAGCATGAAATCTATTCTATGTGAACAGGGCCTAAGGGTGGATCATCATTGTCCATGACCTGGCCCCTGAATAGCTGGGATGTGAAGAGCAGAGCCACAGCAGGTTGAAGACATTTGCCATTTCTGTTTTAAAGTTTCCGTGAAACTTTGAGCCTCATTAAGGTCCGTTCTGAGCATCAGGGAGCTGCCTTAGGCCAGGTCAGACTTTGGTTCATCTGGCCCAGTTTCTTTCTACCGTTTCTGGAAGTGGCTTTCCAGGATTTCTTCATATCACCTGCTGCCCGATCCTTTTAACTGGAGATGCCAAAGCTGAAATATTGGGACCATCTACTTGCAAAGCGGGACGCGGGTGGCGGTATGGGTTAAGCCACAGAGCCTAGGACTTGCCAATCAGAAGGTCAGCAGTTCAAATTCCTGCGACGGGGTGAGCTCCTGTTGCTCGGCCCCTGCTCCTGCCAACCTAGCAGTTTGAAAGCACGTCAAAAGTGCAAGTAGATAAATAGGTACCACTCCGGCGGGAAGGTAAATGGCGTTTCTGTGTGCTGCTCTGGTTCGCCAGAAGCGGCTTAGTCATGCTGGCCACATGACCCAGAAGCTGTATGCTGGCTCCCTCGGCCAATAAAGCGAGATGAGCGCCGCAACCCCAGAGTCGGTCATGACTGGACCTAATGGTCAGAGGTCCCTTTACCTTTACCTTACTTGCAAAGCACTGGGCTGAAGTATATAAGCAACACAATATGTATGGATCACTGAATGTTAAAGGTAATCAGAGCAAGTACTCTTTTCCTGCATGGAAAGCACGAAATCTTGCAAATCCTGTGCATTATTTATAAATAAATAATAATTTTTTTATTTATGCCCCACCCTTCGTAGTTCAGAAAACCGGGCTCAGGGTGGCTAACAACAAATTTAAAACACTTAATTGTAATACAACATAGAAGCAGCATAAAATACAGTATAAAAGCATGAATAACAATAAAATTCAAAGTTCAAAAATCAATTTGAGGGAAATCCATCCAATAAACATTAGGTAGTCACCAGGGCTAGCTGGCTGAATTAGTCCTACTTGGGCCCGCGAGGAGGCCAGGGGAGAATTAGCTGTGGGGTCCCATAGCGGGCAATCTTCATAAAAGGGAAGGGGGAGGGAAGAGAAGGGAAATAAAAGATCAGGCTGAATTCAAATTAAAGGCCAGGCGGAATAGTTCTGTCTTACAGGCCCGATGAAAGGAGGTTAAATCATGTAGGACCCTGGTCTCATGGGACAGAGCATTCCACCAGGTCGGAGCCATCACCGAAAAGGCCCTGGCCCTGGTGGAGGATAGTCTGACTTCCTTAGGGCCCCGGACCTCTAAACTATGGTTATTCATGGACCTTAAGGTTCTATGCGGGGCATACCAGGAGAGGCGGTCCTGTAAATACGAGGGCCCTAAGCCACAAAGGGCTTTAAACCAGCACCTTGAACCTGACCCTATACTCCACCAGGAGCCAGTGCAACTGGTAAAGCACTGGGTGAATATGATCCCATGGCAGGGACCCCGTGAGGAGCCTCGCTGCAGCATTCTGCACCTGCTGGAGTTTCTGAGACAGCTTCAAGGGCAGCCCCGCGTAGAGCAAATTACAGTAGTCAAGCCTGGAGGTGGCTATCGCATGGATCACTGTGGCCAGATCGGGGCGGGAAAGGTAAGGGACCAACTGCTTAATGTGGCAAAGATGGGAAAATGTCTGGATAGGGAAGATGGAGTCTCCAACATGTGCTTTGGACTGTGGGTATGAGGTGCACACTGCAAATGTGGGCAATCTGTGGTTCTTCAAGTGCTGCAGGATTCCAACTCCCATCATCCCTGACCGCTGGCTATACCGGCTGGGGTTGATACAAGTTCTGCTACAGCTGCAGGGCTGCAGGCTGCCCATCTATGGTATACTGTGGGATGTCATGAACTGGCAGGACAATGGGGAGGAGAAAGAGGATCCTGGCATGGGGTGTAGCTGGGACTGGGACGCACCAGGGCAAGCTGGAGATGGGGAAGGAGATGTTGGTGTAGGAAGTACTTGTTAGAAAAACACTGGGGCCTAATTTGAATAGTAGAATGTCTGGCATCTGGTGGGCGGGGCTTCTGTGTTCTGCTCCGGAATCAGCCCCTCCCCTCGGGTGTTCAGTTCAGTTCAGTTAGTGAGGCCAACTGTCCTTCTTGCCTCATGATGTTCTTTTAGTTTCTCTCAGACAGTATGTTACTGTGCTACAATGTTCTTTATTATTAAAGCTTTGTTTGACATATACGTGAGGCGTTTACTTTGCTGAAAGGAAAGAAACTCTGCTGAAGAATGGTGGAATATCCTAAACTGGGTGAGTGAGGAGATATTTCCAGTCTGACAGGAGGATTGAGGCTTTCATAAATCACCCCTCCACTTCCTCCTCCTCCTCCTCCTCCTCCTCCTCCTCCTCCTTTGGTGATCACTCGTAGCTAAGTAATATTGGGAATTATTTCTTCCTGTCAATGCTTCCTAATGCATGCATGTGTCAAATGTTGCTATTAGTTGAACTGCACAATTGTCCACAGCCCCAACTGTCAATGCGTTCAGTGTGCCAGCAGAGTCTTGCAATCTTCTTCTTTGGCGATCCTTCGTAGCCGAATAAGATTGTCTTCCATAAACACAGTCTTAAAAGTGAGTCTGTAAGTGACTGTGGAGGCCAATTTTGGATCCACACATCTTTCCACAGTGGGGACATAGGCGTGAGTTGATCATGGTGAGGATTTGCCAAGCGTGCCTTCCTCTTAGCACGTTTCTCCCTTTCATCCTGAGTTCAAGTGTCTTCAAAGCCCATGGCACTTTTGGTAAAGGCTGTTCTCCAACTGGAGAGCTCACAGGCCAGTGTTTCTCAGTTGTCAGTGTTTATGCTACATTTTTTTTTAGATTTGCCTTGAGACAGTTTTAAACCTCTTTTGTTGACCACCAACATTACGCTTTCCATTTTCAAGTTGGGAATACAGTGGTACATCGGGTTACAGATGCTTCAGGTTACAGACTCCGCTAACCCAGAAATAGTACCTCGAGTTAAGAACTTTGCTTCAGGATGAGAACAAAAATTGTGTGGCGGCGGTGCAGCAGCAGCAGCAGGAGGCCCCATTAGTTAAAGTGGTGCTTCAGGTTAAGAACAGTTTCAGGTTAAGAACAGACCTCCAAAATGAATTAAGTTCATAACCCAAGGTACCACTGTAGAGTAGTTGCTTTGGAAGACGATAATCAGGCATCTTCACAACATGTCCAATCCAACGGAGATGATGTTGAAGAATTATTGCACAACAACTTCACAAGCTCATTGAAAAAATCTGGGACAGAGAGGAGTACCCCACCCTCCACAACAGTACTCACAGGTTGATGAGGGGATGGGAGTTGGTGCCCAGGAGCCAGAGGGCCCCTGTTTCCACAAACATGGGCTCTGAGGTGTAGGTAGCAGCAGAAGTGGCACATTAGGAGGCTGAGGCAGGCTTGGGCTGACAGCCCAGCTCCCTGGCTGGCCAGGTGGAGCTCGTCAGCTCTGGGAGGAGGGGTGTGAATCCTCACCTGGAGTAGGCTGGAACAGGTGAGGGTCATTTTCCTCATCAAGCTCAGATGCTGCAATCAGCACACAGAGCTGAGGTACTGTGTCTGCTCAAGTGCCCATGGGGCTTGACTTGAATGCTGGCTTCAGGTTTGACTCCGGATTGTATCCTGATTGCTTATCTTTGGACTTGGCCGCTTGGGTTGACCGTGAACCTTGTTTCCTGACCTTTGGACTTTGGACTTTGCTTGTGTGGATCAACCGTCGGACTTCGAACTTCAGACTTGGCCTGCTGACTTGCTGCCAGGTAGGCCAGGGGTTCAGGGCATGGAATATAGTATTTGCTCTGGATTCCAAGGAACAGGGGCAGGCCTAGTTAGAAGCCTAGTTGGGCTCAGGAGCTGCTTTTCTCTAGCACAGGGGAAGGGGTGGGGAAATTGACCGGACTCTGGAGCCCATCAGCCCCAGCCAGCATGCCCAATGGCCAGGGGCAATGGAAGTTGTCATCCAGAACATCTGGAGGGCGACAAGTTCCTCAGACCTGCTCTAACAGCACCCAGTGAGGCTACCTTAGAAACTGCTTTGGAAAGGCAGCACTTTCAAAAGCAGTTTGTGATAGGGGGCTGGGTGGTAGAGTGGGAAGGTCTGGTTTTCAAAGAAAGTCAGTCAGAATTCCCACTGAGTAGGTACACGACCCTTGTGTGATTATGAATAAATTTTGGATCCATTAAAACCATTGCCATACACCCCAGAAGGGCGCATTTTGCATTTTGCCTTCAAACGAATTAGCATGGTTTCCTGTTGAGGTTCAGATGCTTTGTGTTAATTCCTGTGGTGTGTACTTTTATTTATAGGTTTGTTTTCTGATTTTTTTATATATAAAAAACAATCATTTGACATGGCTTCTTCTGTTGAAATTTGAAAAATAAGACTTTTTGAGTATAAATATTTGCTACTTTTGTGAAAATTTTTACGTCTGCCCTCCTTTCGATCGTATGCAACTTTGGTCATAACTGTGTCCTCTGGGATAGAAAAATCCAATTTGTGTGAGATACATTCTTATGTTGTGACAGTGCTGTGGCTGCACTGCCAAACTCTCTTATTGGGGAGGGTCTGTAGCCCACAGAAGGCCTCTCTAGGTAAAAAGGTTTCAGTTAGTGGGCCTGGAAAATTCCCCTGCCTGAGAAGCTGGGGGAAGACTGTTGTCTGGGTAGACCAGGAATGGGCAGACCCTTCAGGTGTTTGACTACATATCCCATCATCACTGATCAATGACTATGCTGGCTGAGGCTGATGGGAATTGGAGTCCAATACATAGCTGTCAACTTACAGATTTGAAAATAAGGGACCAGCAGCCTCGAAAATAAGGGATCGGCAGCCAAAATAAGGAATCAACAATTACTTTGATAAAATACATATTTTGTTGCATGCAAATGGCTTTGGATACCCATTAGCTCCATAAATTACCATATAGCATATATTCAACACAAAAAACAGCAACAATTTGTTATTGACAAAGGACAGCTGGACATAGAAATGGCCCCATTACCTTCAGTAGCTTATTTAAAGGACATCATCAATAAGGGACAGCAGCGGGACATGGCGTTGGGATAAGAGACTGTCCCGCCAAATAAGGGACGCTTGACAGCTATGGTCCAATACCATCTGGCCACAGAGCCCTACACCTAGTGGTACTGTCCTGCTACTTGTGGGGCGAGGCAGGGGCTAGTCATCCTTCCTCAACATGCCACAGTTTATTTAAATCTTTTGTTACTTTTATGGCCAGCTGTTTTGCAAGTTTTCTTCTTACGCAACATTCTGGATTCAACCCTATTCCCACAGTTTGGCATTGCTTTGTTTAACGGCATAATTCCAGTTATGGACAAACCAATATTCTCTGCCAGCAACTAGCAATCACGTTTCTTAGCCGCCTGTCTCCCGCTAATTGCCATTTAGCAAAGTCGTAGAGATCTATGATTAAACAGCAAAAACAATCTTGAAGGGAATGTTTGTAATATTTCCCCCAACGTCTTTGCGAAATTATCATTTTTTAAAAATTAATTTCAAAAAGCAAGAGTTGTCCCACAGAATAGCCCTTTCAAGGGAAAAGTGGATTAATGCGGCATTTCTTAAATAGCATTTGTCGTAATTGCCTTACTTGTGCAATAGTGGAACTCATAAAGTGCTTAATTGATAACGCAGTGTTATTTGGAATATCAGTCTCTTTCTAGTCATTGCCTTCTGCTGAGTTTGGTTGGTGTCTGTTAATACTTCTATTGAACCAATTAATGAAAGTAATGGTTGCGCATCTGGTAATAATCATCCTACTTCTGTTGGGAGCATATTTTCTCTCTTCCACCCTCCCCCACCCCCTGAAATTGGAATATATTAAGACAGTATTCCACAAACTATTTACTCAAGGGCAATCTAATTGAAATCCCATTTTGGTCTAGGGGGCATTCCATAGTTACTTTTCAATAAATCAGTTGTACATTATAATTCAGATTTGTAAGTTGACTGTGGCTCCAAAGTAAATCCTGCACGGATATTCGTTCAAGTGCCACTGATGTTAAGTGTTAACATCAACACCATAAATTGGGCCTGGATGACTATAGGCAAGCCTGGATTATATAAGACCAGTATGTCCAGCAGATGGAATAATCCCTCCCTGTATCAAGGGGTAAACAGGCAACTGGGTTTAGGGATTATTGTTTGCACAAACACAAAGGATTAAAACAAAATTCATTTATTCCTTTCCTCCTATCCTAAATGACTGAAAGGAGGTACAGATTTTCAGACTCTCCCATCTGTTCGCCTCCTTTGAGAATAGCCACTCATTTTGGTTTCTAAAGTGGTTAGGAGCGGGGACATACCAAGCTGTTTTGCAATCCTTAAACCACTGGAAATCTTAAATATCACAGTCCAGATGTTGGGTTCCAAGTTCAAAACAACTCTGCTGATTCCTGTGTGCATTAAATTAGCAAACTGCTTCTTGAGCAGCAAAACAGAAATGAGCCAAATGTAGCAACTCGTTTAAAGATGGCCAATAATCATCTTAGGTAGAATGTTTAAAAGGAGCTAAGGAGGGGAAGTGTGTTGATGTTAATCTAGAACAGGTCTGAGCAGTGCTTTTCCCCCTCTAAAAATAAAATAAAATGTTTAGGGGTACTCTCATTTTGACTCAAGAAAATCACCAGGAAAGGAAATGAGGCCGCCATTAGGGGTAGCAACGGAACTGACGATTCACCGGGCTAAATAAGAAAGTATTTTATTTTTAATTAGTTTTTTCTCGCATTAAATTCACAAAATGTTTGTTTGTTGTTGTTGTTGTTTAGTCTTTTAGTCGTTTAGTCGTGTCCGACTCTTCGTGCCCCATGGACCAGAGCATGCCAGGCACTCCTGTCTTCCACTGCCTCCCGCAGTTTGGTCAAACTCATATTAGTAGCTTCGAGAATACTGTCCAACCATCTCGTCCTCTGTCATCCCCGTCTCCTTCTGCCCTCCATCTTTCCCAACATGAGGGTCTTTTCCAGGGAGTCTTCTCTTCTCATGAGGTGGCCAAAGTATTGGAGCCTCAGCTTCAGGATCTGTCCTTCCAGTAAGCGCTCAGGGCTGATTTCCTTCAGAATGGAGTGGTTTGATCTTCTTGCAGTCCATGGGACTCTCAAGAGTCTCCTCCAGCACCATAATTCAAAAGCATCCATTCTTCGGCGATCAGCCTTCTTTATGGTTCAGCTCTCACTTCCATACATCACTACTGGGAAAACCATAGCTTTAACTATACAGACCTTTGTTGGCAAGGTGATGTCTGCTTTTTACGATGCTGTCTAGCACAAAATGTTTAGGGGTATGCAAACCCCTGAGAAAAAAAGCACTGGGTCTGGGTAATCTTTTTTCCTGTTGTGAACCCCATTTTGTTGGAGTAATATGTTGGGGGGTTGCATTTCCGGGGCTGGTGAGGCCACAACCAAATCTGGTTTCTTTTCTCTTTTCTTTCCGCTGCTCCATTCCTTCTCTTTCTCACCCAGGATTTTTTCCTTCCTTGCCACCCAGGTTAAATTGCCCACCCCTGGTCTAAAAGTTGGAAAGCAGTAATCAAATCCCTACTTAGCCCAGCCTGGATTTCAGCCAAATGCGACTCATTTGTAGGGGTTCGCCCGTTGTTGTTTGAAATGAAAGCCCAACATGTGAGTACTTACTTCTGTGTAAGGGCTCCATCTGATTGGGAAATGCATCGCATGGCGTCAGGGGTGGAGTTTAAACTGCAGCCCCTCACCAAAATAATCATGGACATGCCCTGTGTGCAAGTAAAACATTATTATCACCAGGGTTTTATTTATTTTTTCCGGCTGGAGCTCACCGGAGCTAGTTTCCAGTACCTCTTTTTCTGGAAAATTAGCACTAATTATCACTCAGCCTCCATTATCCTGAAAGCTACACAACCAAAGTACAGTTTGCAATACAGAAGCACCGTAAGAGTGAATGAGCAGTTTTAAACCCTTCAGTTAATGATGCATTGATGATGATGATTACATTTGTATACCGCCCTACACCTGCAGGTCTTAGGACAGTTCACGAGATCGGTTAATTAGGTTGGTTGGTTTCAGCCACGGGCCATAACAAAATCACAAACACATTCAGACATAAAACTGGAGGCAGAAGTACAGCGGCAGATAATAAACCAAAAGGGAAGGAATATTATTAGCCCCACAGAAATAACTGTCCTTTGGGGGAATCCTGGTTAAATGGCATGGCATAATCATCTGGATTAGTGGCTGCCAACCTTTTTGGACTGGTGGACACGTTCTGAATTTCACAAGATAAAATCATAATATGAAAGCATAGAAAATATAATAATAATAATAATAATAATAATAATAATAATAATAATAATAAAATTATGTAATTCTCATAGCATTCTAGCCCAATGGTTGCCATTAGTTTGGATGAATTGATTTTAGAATGTATTTCAGTTAATTGATTGTGATTTTATGTAAATTGTGTTATTTTTATTGTTGTTAGCCACTCTGAGCCCGGCTTCGGCTGGGGAGGGCGGGATATAAATAAAATTTATTATTATTATTATTATTATTATTATTATTATTATTATTATTAATTATATAATTTTAGAATACCTAACTGTGAAGATACATAGAATGAAAGGGTTTAAGGTCAGTGAGAAGGAGGAGGATTGGTTTGAGAAGATATTGAATTATTTGAGTAGGTTTGAACAATTTGGGGCAATTAAAATGTTAAAAGTTAAACAAAGCTTGTGGAAGGAGGAATGTTAAGTATATAGAAGTGTACATATGGTTGATTTGAATATGTTATTATTGAATATGTATATTATTGAATATTGTATACCCAATGTATCAGCCGCCTGGGGGGTTTCACTGTTTGTGTTTTGGTGGTTGGTAAAAAATATAATAATAATAATAATAATAATAATAATAATAATAATAATAATAATATAATAATAATAATAATAATAATAATAATAATAATAATAATAATAATAATAATAATAATAGAAGAAGAAGAAGAAGACAATAATCCTCATCTCCCCAGCACATTTTAAAAGGGCATTTGAGCAGCCAACCTTTCTTTGCCTTGTCCAGGATTGGACAAATTAATGAGAAGGCTGTCAATGGCTACTAGCCATGTTGCTGATGCTCAGCCTACACAGCTGGAGGGAGCAATGCTTTGAAATACCAGTTGCTGGAAACCACAAGAAGGGAGAGTGCTCTTGTCTGGTTGGTCACTGCCATAACAGGATGCTGGACTCGATGGACCAGTGTTCTGACCCAAGAGGCTGTTATTGTGCTCTTCTGTTTCCGGCTGAGGTAAGTCACGCTGTCCAGCGCCGGACGGAACAAAACCACAGAAGTATCAAGGGAAACTGAAGCAAAATAAAATGCCCCACTGTTTATATCCCGTGAGTAAGATGTAGTTACCTAGCAACTATTGAAAATTGGTAAATCACTTTCCTACGCCCGTTTTCCTTTTCCGCTCCATGTGCACATTTGAGAAGGGCTGAGTGTTCCACAATAACTGATGTGTTCCTAGTTCAGGGTGTGTGTTGGCAACAATGTGCAACATGGATGCCCTCCGCTTAGCGGGTGGCTAGCTGTGTAATACATTCCCGTTGTTTTCTGTTGCCAAGCTAGAAAGCTAGTGTGCTGTCATGGTTAAGCAACAATGGATTTCTTCTTCTTCTTCTTCTTCTTCTTCTTCTTCTTCTTCTTCTTCTTCTTCTTCTTCTTCAAAAAATGTAATTTCAGCCTTAATTCTGTGGGGCTGGATTTGCCCTTAAGTAAAGAGGAAGGGCTTTACATATGAGTCTTGTGCTGGGTGGATCAAAGACCTATTGAACTCAGCATGCTGTTCTCATGGTGACCTAAACCACTGAGCATCTAGGGTTTGCTGATCAGAAGGTTGGCTGTTCAAATCCCTGTGACGGGGTGAGCTCCCGTTGCTCTGTCCCAGCTCCTGCCAACCTAGCAGTTCAAAAGCACACCAGTGTGAGTAGATAAATAGGTACTTCTGTGGTGGGAAGGTAAATGGCATTTCCATGCGCTCTGGTTTCTGTCATGGTGTCCCGTTGTGCCAGAAGCAGTTTAGTCCTTCTGGCCACACGACCCGGAAAGCTGTCTGTGGACAAACGGTGACTCCCTCGGCCTGAAAGCAAGATGAGTGCCACAACCCCATAGTCACCTTTGACTGGACTTAACCATCCAGGGGTCCTTTACCTTTTTACCAGATACCCATGAAAAGCCTGTAATAAGTACCTGCATGCAACAACACACTTTCCCCACCTGGAGGTAGAGCACAGCTATCGTGGCTAATAGCCACTGATAGACTCATTTTCCATCAAGTTGTCCACTCCCCTTTTGATGACCTCCATGTTGGTGGCCATCAATATCTACTGGAAGCAAATTCTGTAGTTTTGTGAAGAAGACACAGGGTTAATGTCATGAATGAGGAATAACTGCACCGTGCACTTACACCACAATCATGTCTTCTCTTACTCACCTTTCTACTAAGCTAAAGGTAAAGGTAAAGGGACCCCTGATCATTAGGTCCAGTCGTGGCCGACTCTGGGGTTGCAGCGCTCATCTCGCTTTATTGGCTGAGGGAGCCGGTGTACAGCTTCCGGGTCATGTGGCCAGCATGACTAAGCTGCTTCTGGCGAACCAGAGCAGCACACGGAAACGCCGTTTACCTTCCCACCGGAGCGGTACCTATTTATCTACCTGCACTTTGATGTGCTTTCGAACTGCTAGGTTGGCAGGAGCAGGGACCGAGCAACGGGCACTCACCCCATCGCAGGGATTCTACTAAGCTAAAAAGCCCCAAACATCTTATCCTTTCCTTGTAGGGGAGTTAGTTTAGCAACCCAGCCATATTGCTTGTCCCTTTCTGCTTCTGCCCTGTCAGATTAGGGGTACCACACATTCTCTAAGAAAGTGCCACAGGTGTTAATTGTGCAGCCCACTTTAACCACATAGGGCTGGCAGCAGAGCAGCTGCAGCATCCAGAAAATATTTAAACCAGCCGTGTACATCATCTTGATGGAGATGAAACAAAAGCAGTTAAACTTAAAATTTAGAGGAATAGGGGAAGAAAGGGAGGAAGACGTAAAGGGGAAAATGACTAAAGAACTTGCGACGTGGCTTGCAATGAAAGAAGAAGAGGTCGCGCAAACGATAGAAAATGCTTTTAGAATAAAAATAAGACCTAAACAAAACAGATTGAGAAAAGCTCCAGGGGACTGTCTAGTGGTTTTCAAATCGATAGAAATGAGAAACTTGATTCTGAGAGAAAGTTACCAGAGGAAATTGGTAATTGACGGAAAACCAATTATTATTTTTAAAGAAATTCCAGTTAGACTTCTCCGAAAAAGAGAGGGCTACAAACAAATAGTTGGTATTTTAAGGAAAAATGGTATACAACATAGATGGGAATTCCCAGAAGGGATCTCCTTCTTTTATAAAGCGAAAAGATTTAAGATAACTGAAAATCAGGAAGTCAGTAAATTCCTACGTAGATACGAAAAAGATCTTGGAGGGGTGGGAGAACGACGGGGAGAAAGAGAGGGAGGGAGGGAGGAAAGAGGGGAGACGAGTTTGAGGGGGGGACCAGAGAGGGAAGGAGGAGCAGAGGGTGGAGAGGAAGAGGAAGAGGGGGAGGAGGGGGAGGAAGGGGAGGAGGAAGAAATTGAAGAACAGATAGAAGAAGAACCCAACCGAATTTAAACCGGTGAAACCCCGACTGGGAATTTACTGACTTACTAGCAGATAAAAATGACAAGGAATCTTAAAATCGTGTCTTGGAATGTAAATGGTTTGAACGAAAAAGCTAAAAGGAATAAAATTGCGAATGTGTTGAAAAAGGAAAAAATGGACATAATCTGTATCCAAGAAACTCATGTAGCTAAAAAGCATAAACATGTCTTAACAAACAAATATTTGGGTATGGAATTTATAAACTCTACGGAGGAGAAAAAAAAAGGAGTGGCAATATATGTGAAGGAAAAATGGGAACCAAAATTGATATACAAAGATGAAGAGGGGAGGATACTAGGGGTTCAAATTAATTTCCAGGGAGAAAAGATCAATGTAGTTAATATATATGCTCCAAATACAAATAGACCGGAGTTTTTTAAGAAACTGGAACAAGCCCTAACAGATTTAGACGACAATAAGACGATACTACTAGGAGACTTTAACGCGGTGCCGATACCAGAAACTGACAGACAAACCGAAAACAGAAAACGAAATCAAGGAAAACTACCGAAATCGTTCCAAGACTTGGAAGAAAACCTAGACCTAATAGACATATGGAGACATCTACACCCAACAGAAAAACAGTTCACCTTTTTCTCAGAAGTGCATAAAAGTTGGGGCAGAATAGATCAAATTTGGACCTCGAGAACACTTACCCTAAGAGCAACAAGCTGTGAAATCCACCCAAGAACGCTATCAGATCATAATATGATAACTTTAGAAATTAAAGGTGCAACACAGGGAAGCTTCAGATGGAGATTAAACGAATATTTACTAGAAAGTGAGGAGATCATTGAAAAGGCCAAAACTACCCTAAAAGAATACTTTGAATTGAATCTGAACACAGGAACAAACATAGAAATCGTATGGGACGCCAGTAAGGCGGTAGTAAGAGGCTTATTTATTCAGCAAAATAACTATAAGAGGAAGATAAGACAGCAGAAGAAGGAAGAAATACTTAAGCAACTAAGAGAGCATGAGAAAAAATTAATAGACTACCCGAAGGACGAACAAAGTATTCGAACAATAAAAATCTTGCAAACACAATTTTCGATGCTGACGAATCAAGAAATTGAATGGAAAATCAAACAAATGAAGCAAAGATACTTCGAGTCAGCGAATAAAATAGGGAAATTTCTGGCCTGGCAACTGAGAAAAAGACAGAAGCAGAATACGATAAATAAAATAAAGGTAGAGGAAGAGCTGATAGTGGACCCAATAAGAATACGAAAGAAGTTCCTCGAGTTCTATGAGGAATTATATAAGAAAGGGGAAGAAGACACAATACAGATAGATAGATATTTGAAGAGACATAAAGGGAAGACGATTACAGAGGAAGAAAGACACCAACTAAATAAACCCATAAGTATAGAAGAGGTCCAGAACGCTATTAAAAAAATGAAAATAGGGAAAGCTCCAGGCCCGGATGGTCTCTCGGCTAAATATTATAAAGTTTTAGAAAGTCAATTATCACCGATATTATGTGATACCCTGAACAATATCCTAAGGGGAGGAAAAATACCTGGGTCGTGGAGGGAAGCTTTCATAACATTAATCCCAAAACCGGATACGGATAAAACGCATATTAAAAACTACAGGCCAATATCTTTATTGAACAATGATTATAAAATATATGCCGATATTATGGCAAACAGACTAAAAAAATGCCTGATACATCTAATAAATAAAGACCAAGTAGGCTTCTTACCGAATAGATTCCTGAAAGACAATGTGAGACACACCATAAATTTAATAGAATATTTGGAAATCAACAATGACATACCAGCGGCTTTGATTTTTATTGACGCAGAAAAAGCGTTTGATAATGTCTCTTGGACGTTTTTACTAAAAACCATGGAAGAAGCGGGAATAGAGGGAGAATTCCTGAAAGGAATACAGGCAATATACTCAAAACAAACGGCCAAACTGGTGATAAATAACACCCTCACAGATACATTCCAAATTGAAAAAGGAACCAGGCAGGGTTGCCCCCTCTCCCCGCTTCTATTCATTATAGTACTAGAAGTCCTGGCAAATATAATAAGATCAACATCTGATATCCGAGGAATCAAAATAGGATCAAGGGAGTTTAAATTAAAAGCCTACGCTGATGATCTGATGTTATCTCTAGAAGAACCGGAAAGGAGCATTGAGAAGGCGTTAGAAATAATAGATGAGTATGGCAGACTAGCAGGATTTAAATTGAATAGATCTAAGACCAAGATATTAACAAAAAATTTGAGAACTGAGAGAAAAGAAAATCTAGAGAGACAACATGGAATTGAAGTAACCAAGAAAATAAAATACTTAGGTATCTGGCTTACATCCAAAAATATAAATTTAATTGAAGATAATTATACAACAACTTGGAACAAAGTTAAAAAAGATCTGGACGTCTGGAATAGAGTAAACCTTTCGTGGCTCGGTAGGATGGAGGCAATAAAAATGAATATCTTACCTAAGATGCTGTTCCTTTTCCAAAACATCCCGGTCATTAGAGGGACTAAAATATTCAAAGACTGGCAGAAAGTCCTCTCAAGGTTTATATGGCAGGGAAGGAGACCAAGGATCAGATACAAACTACTCACGGACCGAAAAGAGAGAGGAGGACTGGCGGTACCCAACCTAAGACTGTATTATGAAGCGGCCTGCTTATGCTGGGTGAAAGATTGGATAACTCTGGAAAACAAGGATCTACTGGAACTCGAAGGGGTGGAAAACAGGTTTGGCTGGCATGCCTACCTTTGGTTAAGTAAAGGGAAAGTACATAAGAGCTTTTCGAATCATATCATCAGAGGTCCGATATACGAAGTTTGGGAAAAAAATAGAAAACTGCTTGAACCCAAAACACCCTGGTGGCTGTCTCCAACAGATATTTTATCACTTAAGAAAACAAATCTGGATGAACAAAGTTTAACATATGAAGATCTACTGATAAGTTCCCAGGAAGGCTGGAAATTAAGACCGTATGAGGAGTTGAAAGAAAAGTTGAAGGGCTGGCTACATTACCATCAAATTAATGCAAGATGGACGGAAGACAAGAAAGCAGGAATGAGCGAAAAGAAATCAAAATTCCAAATCGAAATAATTGAAAGTAAATCTAAGTTATTATCTAAATTGTATAATATTTTACTAGAACATGATACAAAAGATGTAGAAATTAAAGAAGTTACAGTAAAGTGGGCAAGAGACCTAGGGCACAATATAGAACATGAGAAATGGTTAAAACTATGGAACGAGGGAATAAAATTTACAGCAAGTGCGGCAATTAGAGAAAACCTAGAAAAAATGATATACAGATGGTATTTAACCCCAGAAAAACTAAATAGGATGTACAAGACCGGTAACAAGGCCTGCTGGAAATGCAAAACAAACGAAGGGAACTTCATACATATGTGGTGGACATGTGAGGGAATAAAAAAATTCTGGAATCAGATATATGATGAACTGAAGAAAATATTTAGATTCACATTTCCCAAAACACCAGAGGCCTTTTTACTAGGGATGGTGGGAAAAGAAATACCGGAAAAGGATAGAACCCTCTTCCAATATGCAACAGCCGCGGCTAGAATGTTAATTGCCCAAAATTGGAAAAACCCAACTTTACCAACAGTGAAAGATTGGCAACTGAAACTCTATGGTTTTATAGAAATGGCAAAAATGACACAAAGAATTAGAAATCAAAAAAATACAAAGTTAAAAGAAGATTGGAAAAAATTTATGGTATATACTGAAGGTAATCTTAGTAACTTACCAACTACAGTAGGTCTGATCTAAATCTTCCAATGTGATAAACTAAAAAACTACACCAGCTGTTCGAAGAAATTATTAAAGGTAGAAATCCGAAATCAGGAGGGAAGGAAGTCGCTTTTAACAAACTGCTTGTATGTACACTTTTTTTTCTCTTTCTTTGTTTTTTTTTCTTTTTTCTTATTTTTCTAACTCTTATTTCTTACTTAATGTCTTTTTAATGTGTACTGGCTGTGTTTATTCTTGGATGTGTGTGATCAAGAAAACTTAATAAAAAGTATATGTAAAAAAAATAAAAAAAAATAAACCAGCCGTGTACACAGCCAGCACTGCGCAACGTAAAACATCATTTGTAATAATTTGTGCTCACGAGTGCTGAGGGAGGATCAAGAGCAGGTTGGGACTGCTTCAGAGTTCAGGGATGTCATGGGAGCTGCGAGCTATTTGCAGCCATTAACACCAATTTCTGGTTTGTTTTCAGCATGAGATGACTTTGTAGTGGGCATGGAGAGGAGTATTGCAGGCAATTTCTGTTTTGCATGGAGGTTGGCTTTGTAGTTAATTACTTGGGTCAAGGGAGTATTGTATCAGGCTTGTTGATGCAATTTTCTGTAACAAATAGGAGGCCAGAGACAATTTTCGAGATAATGGACATGTGGGAGTCTTCTCATGAGGCACTTACCCTGAAGTGGTTATGTATGTTTTCAGTATAAATCATCAAAGGATTCCCAGCACTTCGTTTTAGAGAGAGAAAGTGACTAAGGGTGTCCTTCTGTATAGGGCTACTCAAAAGTAAAGCTGTGTACCTACCATACCATACATTTAAAGCTCATTCTCCTCCTCCCATTGCAGGAACTGTAGTTTAAGAATACAGTTGTACCTTGAAAGTTGAACGGAATCCATTCCAGAAGTCTGTTTGACTTCGAAAACGTTCGGAAACCAAAGTGCGGCTTCCGATTGGCTGCTGGAAGCCACCCAGAGTGGCTGGGGCAACGAGCCCCAGCCACTCTGGGTGGGGTATAAATAGTAAAATTATTATTATTATGGAATAGGATGTCCCTATTTTCATTGGAGAAATGTTGGAGGGTATGCAAAGTGCTTTGAATGGATGGTGTGGATGTGACCTAGGAATCTCTGTCTGGGTACTTGCCTGATTTCCACTAGGACTAGGTGATGATCCATATTGATCTTTGGTTTGCTCCAAGGCGGCCACTCTTACGTTCTCATTGGAAGGTTTCATTCTATATAACAAAGAGCATGTTAAATGGCTGCCACTGAAACAATTACTGCTTAAACTGGAGAGCACTTGTCAGAGCTGCCCGAGGTCCCAGCTCACAAAGGACCAACGCCAGTTCGTTGTTATATACAAAAGTCTTTATTGAAGTTCAGTTTCGCTTTCACAGCCGTAGCGTGCAGCTCTACGTCTGAAACTCTAGACCGCCGAAGCTCCGTCTGAATCTCCTCCCCTCAGACACCAGTTTAAGACTCTAGCCTTGCTCCACCTCTTCCTCCGCTCTTTCCTCCTCTGGCTCCGCCTGTCAGCTGGGGTCTCGCCCTTCCTAGACTCTTCTGACGCTGAGTCCCCTGAGTCTTCCCCCTGTCTCTGGCGGGCTTTAGGACCTGGTTCCCAATCCGAGCTTTCTGCTGTCCCGCGCACCTGTACATTTGAACTTGGCGCGCGCGCCCAGCCGGCAACTTTCCTCCTGACCGTTACACTGCTCCTGTCACTGCTTCCCCCTTCGGAGAGGCTAGCTGGACCTGACCTCCCCTCCGTTCCCCCACTCTCCGATGGAGGCGTGGTCAGTCCTGACTCATCTTCTCCCCCTGCTGGAGGAGACGCTGGCCCTGACACATGGGACTCTTCCCCCCCACTACGCTCTGGTGGGGAAGCTGGTCCTGATCTCCCGCTGCTGCTTTGGGAGTCCCCGCTGGCCCCTTGTTTCTGGTGTGTCCCCCCTGGGACCCCCCTTGCCCTGACCATCGGCGCCTCCTTCTGGGAATCTTCTGATTCGCTGGAGAAGCTCATGGAATCTCTCGGGTCACTGTCATACTCCCCTACGCTGCCCTCAGATCCTTCCCCTTCGCTCTCCATTTCCTCTCTCCCCTGTGCCTCTGTCCCTGAGCCCCTGACAGCACTAAACCATAAGCAAGGCATATTCTGCATGCTCACTATCATTTGAGAGTGAAATGGCTCAAGGATATTATTTATTCCATTATGTCCTTGTAGAACAGGATCAAGGGTTTCTGGGAAAGGAGCTGGCAGTCCTCTGCTGGAGAGATCAGAATGGCTTCATTTAATGGCCCATGGCATATGTTCGGAGGCTAAGCCCTTTCTTCAGCCTGCAGTTAAACACAAGGAGGTCCCATGCCCTAAGAAACCATGGAATGGACAGGCTTTGAATTTTTGCCAGAGTGCTCAGTTTCTTTGGCCGGCTGCAAAAGAAGTGAGAAGTCTGTTTTAGCGAATCTCCTCTCTGCTGGCAAGTGTGCCTGTGGTGAAAACTCAGCAGCAAAGTCCAACTGTCTGACACATTGGAACCGGAGACATAACAAATGTACACACGGGGAGAGAAGGAGCAGAAGAAGGAGGGAGCTGCCAAGTGACCTGGCGAGACGAGCACTGTAGGCTTTGCAAAAAGCCAGATTTAATTTGAGATTTCCTCACCCGCCTTGGTTCAGCTGCTTCCCATAGTGCCCGCCCGCCCCCACGTGATAAAAGAATATCCCTAAAATATCGAGTTGCCAGCACCAAAGAGCAGCATGACGGCCACAGAATCTGTGACAGCTGTGGCAAAATGGAGCTTTTATTCTCGGCCTTCTGGATAATCCAACCAGGCAGGGCAAATTTTGATATGCTTCTAAGTACTGTGGTGCTTGTTGCAGTGTCTTTGAAAAATGGAACCATCTGGAGTGCCGGCAACTGTGACTTTTGGCAGCCAGGAACTCTTGGCATTCTGAAGAATTATTGTGAAGGAGAATATATATATATACACGTTGTTCTAAGAGAACTGCCATCTACTCCTTTCTCAAGAAGGTGGTTCTGCCTCTGGCAGAAAGACAATTGTCCCAAGAGGTGAGGGTGAGATAGTGAAGATAATGTATTAGGAATTGAGCCAGCAAGACTGAGTAGTTTTGAACTGTGCAGGACCATTCCTTGGAGTTGCAGAGAAAGTTGAATACGGCAACCAGTGTAGGTTTGGCATCCGAATGTACCGTGGAAGAATTTGGAGCATACATACATGGGATCTCGTCCTTTAAGCACCTGGCATGAACACTCTTCAAGTGTAAATATAGGGCAGGGTGTGGGGGGCTGTGAGCACCATCCCTTCCCTTTGTAGCCTTGCTGTGTGGAGTAGCAAGGTCTTGTGGTGGTGGTGGGGTTGTAAGTGTGGGTGTCCTTCAAAATCTTCTGTGGCAAATGAGGATTCAGCCACACAATTTCTCATTTCTGGCTTCCTCTGTCCTCGGTCCTCTTGCCTTTCTTCTGCTTCCAACTGCTGTGGGGCAAAATGAGTAAAAAAAACACAACAAACCCGTTGAAGTTGAGTGATGGAACCAGTGGAGTTTGGAACCAATTCCAACCGTAGCATGCAGTTGCTGTCATCCGATGACAATGCGGGAGTGTTTTTGGGAATGGGAAAAGGATTTGCTTCTCCAACCACCCATTCTTAGCCTGCTGGTGCAAAAAAATGAGTCATGCATGCAAACAAGGCAACATATGATCCAACATTCCTCTGATGAAAATAGGGATGTCTTATTCTTTTTTAAATTTTTTAAAAATATTTTTTATTAAACAATTTCAACACAACAATTTATCAATCCAAGTATTCAATTACATTATTTCCCCCCTTCCCCCACCCCTCCCTCACCCCCACCTTATTCAAGGGTGGCACTGTGGTCTAAACCACTGAGCCTAGGGCTTGCCGATCGGAAGATCTGTGGTTCAAATCCCCGTGACGGGGTAAGCTCCCGTTGTTCGGTCCCTGCTCCTGCCCACCTAGCCGTTTGAAAGCATGTCAAAGTACAAGCAGATAAATAGGTACCACTCCAGCAGGAAGGTAAACGCCATTTCCGTGCGTTGCTCTGGTTCGTCAGAAGTGGCTTAGTCATGCTGGCCACATGACACCGAAGCTGTACGCCGGCTCCCTCGGCCAGTAAAGCGAGATGCGCGCTGCAACCCCAGATTCGTCCGCAACTGGACCTAACGGTCAGGGGTACCTTTATCTTTACCTATTCAAGCATGATGATGATTTTATACCCTGCCCATCTGATTGGGTTGCCCCATCCACTCTGGGTGGCTTCCAACATATATAAAAACGTAATAAAACATTTTTTAAAAATTCACTATACACCTTCACTCCTTTTAAAGGTTGTAGAGTTACTTATCTCCTTGGCTTGAGGGGGGGGGTCACATAACTCCACGTCCTCCAACATTTCTCCACTGCTAATAGGAACTTCCTACCATACCCTCCAATATTTATTTGATGAAAATAGGGACGTCCTATGGAGAAGTGGGACATTCCAGTATCAAATCAGAAACTGGGGCGGCTTCTGTAAATCTGGAGCTGTCCCTGGAAAATAGGGACACTTGGAGGGTTTGAGATAAGTATTGGTGGTGGACTATTAATTTTTGTGCAGGTCTCTTGGCTACTATGGGTACCATGAGGCCCCCTGAAACTATTGCAGAAGGAACGCAATCCAGCCGAGAATTGGATTTTGCATGCTTGCTTCTACTCTATTGTATTTAGCTCAGTTTCATCTGTAAACTTGATTGTTCTGGGACTGCATGGTTTGGCTGGTGAACTTCACCGTGGCTGGCTGAGCAACCAGCCCCTAAACTCTGAACTCTGGAAATGGGGGTCAGATTTTGCAGGCTCATTATAAAGCTGCTTGCTGGGCTTTTACGGGAGCCCTTCCAAAGGAAGCTGTAAAAGGGCTAGGCCTTGTTTTGTTGTCATATTGTATCATTCTCCCAGATGTGTTGAAATGGTGCTTCTCTGAGGTGAAGCCCTCTCCTTTCTCCTTTAAAAATGCTTAAGATCGCCAAATTATCCCTCCACGGAGGCAGTGAGGCAACACTGTTCACTGACCTTAAGAATATTTGGGGCATCACACAAGCTGTCTAATCAGAATGTTGCTAATACAAAGAGAGATTCTTTTTATATATCCAGAAATAAAAATGACAGCCCACTTAGATCCTTAGCATAGTGTGTCAGCTTTAATTCATGTCTCCATTTTAAGCCCTTTCATATGTGTGAGGATCAAAACATGGTTCTGAATAACACAGAGAAGTTTGATTTCTGCTCCAAGTATAAAACTCAGCTTGTTTTGGACAATCCAATAGCCCACTAGTCCAGTTTCCTTCCTTCCTTCCCTCCCTCCTTCCTTCCTTCCTTCCTTCCTTCCTTCCTTCCTTCCTTCCTTCCTTCCTTGATATAATTCTTAAATTAAATTTTCAGAATTTCACATATTAACTTCGATTCAAATAATTACATAACATTTTTGTTTCATAGATTAACTTCCCATCCACAACTCGTGTTTTTATTCTACTGCATTGCATATCAAACTCTTATCTGTTACAAAAATCCCTCTAATACAATTATTTTCTCGTTTTTCTTTCTCTGCTTATACAGTGGTACCTCGGGATGTGAACGGGATCCGTTCCAGGGCCCCGTTCGCATCCTGAATAGAACGTAAGATGCGACTGCATGTCTGTGCATGCGCAGGTCGCATTTCGCTGCTTCCGCGCATGCGCGTGACCTCATTTTGACCGTTTGCGCATTCGCGAGCAGAAAACCTGGAAGTAACATGCTCCATTACTTCCAGGTCGCCATGGAGTGCAACCCGAAAATACTTAACCTGAAGCATATTTATCCTGAGGTATGATTGTATCTTGAATCCTGCTTGCAATTTCATTTGACTATAATACTTTTTCAAATAGTCCACAAAAGGCCTGCATGCCTCTATAAAAAGTTCATCGTTTTGGTCTCTTAATTTTGTTGTCAACTTTGCCATTTCTGCATAGTCCATTACTTTTAAAAGCCATCCCTCCTTCACTGGAACCTTCTCTTCCTTCCATTTCTGTGCATATAATATTCTATCTGCCATTGCCCCTTTTTATATGTCCACCACATACGAAAGAATGACCCTTCTATCTGTTTGCACTTAGCCCAGTAGTTTTCAAAAGAGCTCAACTGAAATGGAAAAGTCATTTTGATGAATGTTTTTGCTTTTCCTTTCAGAGCTTTTCTTATTTTTGTGAGAACAGGGTAAAATAATAATAATATTCAAAGCACAACTGCTCCAGTGCTTATTCAGAGTGAGAGTGCTGCTTCTTGCTGTCACTCTGGATTGGCCTCATGCAGTCATCCTCTAGCCAAATTTGATTGGTTATATTGTTTCATGGAACCATCTTGCTGACTTCACGATCTCCATAGCTGTCAAGCGTCCCTTATTTGGTGGGACAGTCCCTTATCCCAGCGCCATGTCCCGCTGCTGTCCCTTATTGATGATGTCCCTTAAATAAGCTACTGAAGGTAATGGGGCCCTTTCTATGTCTAGCTGTGCTTTGTCAACAACAAATTGTTGTTTTTTTGTGTTGAATACATGCTATGTGGTAATTTATGGACCTAATAGGTATCTAAAGCCACTTGCATGCAACAAAATATGTATTTTATCAAAGTAATTGTTGATCCCTTATTTTGGCTGCTGGTCCCTTATTTTCAAATCTGTAAGTTTACAGCTATGACGATCTCTGATTGGTGGGGATCGCATACATCTCCAGTAACAAACACGAGAAGTTTCACAAAAATGGCACCAAGGCAGCAGTTGCTCGTGGCTGTGGATAGGTTGTGAAAAGCAGCAACAACAAAAAGAACAAAAATAGGGGGAAGCAAGGGGAGTTTGGGACTTGCTTCTAGAAAAAAGAAAATATAAAAGTTTGATTGATTAAACAGGATGAGCCAACTCTGGGGAAAGGCCAAGCATAGGGGCCAAAGGTTTCCTCTTGGTCCCATGTGGTTGTCAGCCTGGGATAATAGAATAAATATATATTGTTTCAATTATTTGATACAACAATATGAAACTAAAACTTAAAGTGGGAAACTGACAGTGCCAAATGCCATTTACAACCATGATTTAAAACACATCCCCTGTACAACTGATAGCAGCAAAGCACAATCAAAGTTTCATGGGAAATAATGCTATCAGAAAAAAGCAGTCACTTTCCTGGTTAATGGACTTCCTATCGCCCTCCAAGAGGGAAGCAGACTGGTGGGGTGTTGACCAGAACCAAGTTCCAGTTAACACTGGTAAGAATAGCTGCTTTTAAAAAAAATCAGTTTAAACATTAATCATAAACATATAGGATACCCTGAACCCTTAGATTTCCCTCCACTCCTTCATGGTTTCCATTGTCAAACCTTTTCTACTGCATCTTATAGTTTCTCCATTTATCTTAAAAATCCATTTTTACCTTAGTTTTTCATACATTACAAATGTTACTATAATCCTGCCAGTTTTTAGTTATTTACAGTGTTGTCTTGGATAACTTATAAATTTATCCCATTCCTTTATTTATTCCTTAATTTATCCCATACATTACAAGTGTTACTATAATCCTGCCAGTTTTTAGTTGTTTACAGTGTTGTCTTGGATAGCTTATAAATTTATCCCATTCCTTGTTAACGTTCCTATCTTCCTGGTTTCTGATTTCCCCGG
Source organism: Podarcis liolepis (assembly GCF_965112155.1). Classification (NCBI taxonomy): domain Eukaryota; kingdom Metazoa; phylum Chordata; class Lepidosauria; order Squamata; family Lacertidae; genus Podarcis; species Podarcis liolepis. The sequence continues at coordinate 84,091,028 of NC_139559.1, read as the reverse complement.
CCATTTTCGCCATTTTGGCATAATCCATCATCTTCATCAGCCATTCATCTCTGGTCAGGACTTTTATCGGATGCTACTGGCCTAGAGAGGGAAAGAAGAAGTAGTCCTGGTGAGAATAACTGCTGGGATGGAGACTATGTACACATCTGTGGCTTAACGCATGGCAAAGTTGTACCCCGAGTTTTGTTTTAAGTCACATTTTTACACAGCTGTATGTGCCAGAGAGGGGGCAGTGAAGTCTCCACTTGATGCACATCAGCTGATTCCCTCTCCTGCATCTGCACCACCACCCCAAACCCGGGGTCGTCAAAAGTTTTTAGCCGTGGGTGTGGTGTAGTGGTTAAGAGCGGTGGACTCGTAATCTGGTGAACCAGGTTCGCTTCCCCGCTCCTCCACATGCAGCTGCTGGGTAACCTTGGACTAGTCACACTTCTCTGAAGTCTCTCAGCCTCACTCACCTCACAGAGTGTTTGTTGTGGGGGAGGAAGGGAAAGGTGATTGTTAGCCGCTTTGAGACTCCTTAGGGTAGTGATAAAGCGGGATATCAAATCCAAAGTCTTCTTCTTCACTGTCCCTCAGACCTTGTGGCGGGCTGGAGAAGCAGCACCTGGGGGGGGGGGAGCTGGAAGAAGAGACTAGGGGGGCAAATAGTCCTTCTCCCCACCCGCCAGCTGCAGCTCCAGCCCCAGCCACTGCACTTACCTTCTCAGGGGCTGCCGCTGCCACCGCCACCACAGCTGCTTCTGCTTCTTGTGGGTAGTCAGAACAGAGCAAGCTCATCCGTTCCGCTCTCTGGCCCACAGGAATGAAAGGGCTGGCTCCAGAGAGGGGCTGGTTAAAATGGCGCTCAGCCTGCTCAGCCCAGCCCCCTTCCTCCTCTAGGCAGGGCGGGGAGAAGCCAGGAGGAGGGAGGGAGGGAGGAGGCGCCGCCACAGTGTATGTGAGTGAGAGGGGGGGGGAATGGAATGGCGCGCGGGGGGGGGGGAGTGCAGCCCGAATGAATAGAATCCCCACGCCGATCCACGGACAGTTCACGGGCCGGATCCTGAAGGCAATTGGGCCTTAGTTTGCCGACCCCTGCCCTATGCAATGAGTCTGTCATCTGCACATGTGCAATGGATCTTTGAAATGTACATACCTCAGCTGAACTGTGGCTTATGCTTTCAGATTGGACAGAAGCTGGTTTGAGGCAAAACACATCAAACAGGAGAATTTCTCCTTGCTTGGCTTCAAACACCAGCAATGGGAGTGAGTGTACACAATAATGTGTACATAACCTGTTGTATAAATGACATGCCGGCACGCAATAAGGAAAACCCTTATTCTCTCCAGTAGCCAAAGTACCTGGACCAATGGAAACCTTTTATAGTGCAGGAAAGGAAAGAATAAAGAGATATTGTGTTTTTTCTTCTTTCCATCTTTTCTCCCACCTCAGGGAGAGAATTCTGCACTGCATGTTAGGTTTTCCGAATGAGAGGTAATTGTATGTTTCATATTAGTGCCTCCTAGCCAAAAATGTATTTTCTGTTAAGTCCTATTGCTTTTGATGGAATTAGCTTTCATGCAAGCATGCACTGGATTGCTGCCTTATTTGAAGGTGCAGTTTAATTGCCAGGTGTTGGCAGAAGTGGTTTTTCTGACTGGTGAATATTTGTTATTTTTCTGCTCCGAAGGTCTCTTTCCCAGAGAGGTGGTCAACTTGAATAAAATATTGGGGCAGGTAAGCCCCAACCCTGCATAATCGATCACAAGACGCAACACACATAATTTGAATGACAGTGTCCACCAACTTGGGAGTGCATGCGACCCCCTCAAATACCTTATGGGGGGGGGGGCGAAGGGACCTCAGTCCCTAGGAATTGGCTCCTATGCTTCCCCACCTCAGTTCTGGCACCAGACGACAAAAGTGAGCCTAGGCAAAGCTGTTCTTCCTACATTTCTGAGACTTTTTCTACATCTACCTCCATCTACCTAGTTGATCAACAGACATCACACATGTACAAACAAATATCACGTCACTTCAAGTATCCAGATTATTCAACATCAAGTATCCAGATTATTCAACATCTTTATCAACGACTTGGATGATGGACTCAAGGGCATCCTGATCAAATTTGCAGATGAGACCAAACTGGGAGGGGTGGCTAACACCCCAGAGGACAGGATCACACTTCAAAACGACCTTGACAGATTAGAGAACTGGGCAAAAACAAACAAGATGAATTTTAACAGGGAGAAATGTAAAGTATTGCACTTGGGCAAAAAAAATGAGAGGCACAAATACAAGATGGGTGACACCTGGCTTGAGAGCAGTACATGTGAAAAGGATCTAGGAGTCTTGGTTGACCACAAACTTGACATGAGCCAACAGTGTGACGCGGCAGCTAAAAAAGCCAATGCAATTCTGGGCTGCATCAATAGGAGTATAGCACCTAGATCAAGGGAAGTAATAGTGCCACTGTATTCTGCTCTGGTCAGACCTCACCTGGAGTACTGTGTCCAGTTCTGGGCACCACAGTTCAAGAAGGACACTGACAAACTGGAACGTGTCCAGAGGAGGGCAACCAAAATGGTCAAAGGCCTGGAAACGATGCCTTATGAGGAATGGCTAAGGGAGCTGGGCATGTTTAGCCTGGAGAAGAGGAGGTTAAGGGGTGATATGATAGCCATGCTCAAATATATAAAAGGATGTCACATAGAGGAGGGAGGAAGGTTGTTTTCTGCTGCTCCAGAGAAGCGGACACGGAGCAATGGATCCAAACTACAAGAAAGAAGATTCCACCTAAACATTAGGAAGAACTTCCTGACAGTAAGAGCTGTTCGACAGTGGAATTTGCTGCCAAGGAGTGTGGTGGAGTCTCCTACTTTGGAGGTCTTTAAGCAGAGGCTTGACAACCATATGTCAGGAGTGCTTTGATGGTGTTTCCTGCTTGGCAGGGGGTTGGACTCGATGGCCCTTGTGGTCTCTTCCAACTCTATGATTCTATGATTCTATGATCCACTGTCATGCTAGCAGGTGAGGCAGCTACCTGCTTCAGAACATGTGCTCTGAGGTATATGTCTCCAAAGCCACTTCATCCTACTGCAAACAGCTGTGTGAGTGGGGATTTTGCCCTGCATCTATGGGGGAGATTGTTGTTGGGTTGTGTGTCACCTCAACCCAGTTAGGAACATAGGAAATCTTCCTTAGGTTGAGTCAGATGGTTGCTCCACCTAGCTCAGTATTATCAACAGTGATGGCAGCAGCCTTCCAAGATTTCAGGCAGGGGCTTCTCTCACCCCACATAAGAAATTCCAGAGTTGAAACCTGGGACCTTCTTCATGCAAAGCAGATGATCTGCCACAGAGCTATGGCTCTGTCGCACCAGTTAGGCCTCAGGGTAAAGGGAATACTGTTTTCTCTTGCTGCACAACTAAATGCATCGTAATGAATGCCAAAGCTGATATTGGATTGTGCAAAGCTCCTTTGGCCAGAAGGGATTTATATCTCTAAAAACTTTGTAAACATTGCTATTATCATGATCTTCTGGTGAAAAAAAACTAGTCGGCAGACTAGTTGGATAAGCAAGCTTTGCTAAGGAAGAGTCAACTCAGGTCCTGTAAAGAAAAGTCTCATGGAAGCAGCTTATTTAACCCTCACTGCTCACTCCCTAAATCAGAGGGACAATATTGCAAAGCACACAAGCTGGTGTGTTTCTGCAAATATCTGAGACTTCCTCATTCATATCACCCTTCAGCACCTGACTTTTGCCTAACAGCAAATTGGAATGAGGCTTTTATACAAAATTTTATTAGTTTTAATAGTGGCACAGCTTTTAGGGTTTTCGAGTTACCCTCTTCCTCTGGATGACAGTTTTTGATGTTCTTATTGGAGTTATTTGTATTGGTTTGGATGGGGAAGATTTTGTGTGTGTATAGCTTTGTATAATGGAGGAATGGGTGCCTGTTCTTCCTATTTCTCATTTTGTATGTTGTAAGTCACCTATGGGCTTCAGTCAGCGCAGGTGCTGCACACATTTATTATTACCATTCTTATTATTAACAAGAAGAAAGTTTCAGGAACCACCTCCCTCCTCTCTCTTGTTGGAACTCAAGTGCCTGCAGAGGGTGAGTGAGCAAGTAAGTGGCAATGGAAGAAGCAAGACGGCGGTTCTCCACAAATGCCTGTAGCTGTTGCTTCTGAAGGCTGCTACTACAATCACCTGGAGGCTTTTCAGTATGCAGTGATGGGTTTATTTTATTTTATTTTTATAAAATATTTATTGAGATTTTACACAAAAGAAAAACAGTGTGATAAAAAATACAAAAAAACCAGATACTTAAAAGAGTAGAAAAAGAAGGAAAAAAAGAGAAAAAAATCTTTAAAAAGAAATAATCCATTTTTCAGTATCTTTAGGTTCATTTGCTTATTTCCTTGACCTCCTCACACCTCCCCTTTTTGTATTCCCATTTACAAAATCCTTTCAGCAAATCCTTACCTTCTTTCATTTATCTTTACTCTATATTCTTAACCTATTATAACTATAAATTTTCATCCATATATCTATCTATATTTACATATTCTTATTAGCCTTAATACCAAAACCACTTATTTTCAGTCCAACATCATTTTAACATTCATTAATTTTACAGTATTTCTGCAAATAGTCTTTGAATTTCTTCCAGTCTTCTTCCACCATTTCTTCTCCCTGGTCTCAGATTCTGCCAGTCATTTCTGCCAATTCCATATAGTCCATCATCTTCATCTGCCATTCTTCCAGAGTGGGTAAATCTTGTGTCTTCCAGTACTTTGCAATAAGTAATCTTGCTGCTGTTGTTGCATACATAAAAAAGTTCTATCCTTCTTTGGCACCAATTGGCTGACAATGCCTAGAAGAAAGGCCTCTGGTTTCTTCAGGAAAGTATATTTAAATACCTTTTTCATTTCATTATAGATCATTTCCCAGAAAGCCTTAATCCTTGGGCACGTCCACCAAAGGTGAAAGAATGTACCTTCAGTTTCTTTACATTTCCAACATTTATTATCGGGCAAGTGATAGATTTTTACAAGCTTGACTGGTGTCATGTACCACCTATAAATCATTTTCATAATATTCTCTCTTAAGGCATTACATGCCGTAAACTTTATACCTGTGGTCCACAACTGTTCCCAGTCAGCAAACATAATGTATGCAGTGATGGGTTTAAAGGCTGCAGCGTGAGCTGAACTGCATAAATGGATACACAGATACCATATTTTTCACTCCATAGGGCGCACCTGAGCATATGGCACACCTAGTTTTTAGAGGGGGAAATCAAGGGAAAAAATATGATTCTCCCCCCCCCCAGGTCTGGGAGCAGCGGACAGGCTGCGCGCAGCCTGTGCGCTTCTCCCAGACCTTCTCCCTGCTTTTGCGGGAGGTGGGGCAATTCCCCCATCTCTTGTAAAAGCCCACAGGAGCCCTGCGCTCTTTAAAGGGGCTGCGCAGCTTCTACTGGCTTTTCTAGGAGGTGGGGGAATTCCCCCACCTCCGACAGAAGCCGCACGCTCTTTAAAGGGTGTGTGGCTCCTGTGGGCTTTTCTACGAGGTGGGAGAAGGGACTGATGCGGCCAGTCAGTCCCTTCTCCCTCCTGGGGAAAAGCCCTCAAGAGCCGCATGGAGCTTGTGTGCGTCTCTTGGGGGCTTTTCCCACCTGTCTCCCCCCTGCATTCACTCCATAGGATGCACACACATTTTCCCTTGCTTTTTAGGAGGGAAAAAGTGCGTCCTATAGAGCGAAAAATACGGTAACTTTATGTAGATAACCTGTAGTGGCCCAGCATGTTGCCCAGAGGATGCTACAAGTTAAGATCCCTCTGTACGCCTTGTCAGTTCTGTATTCTACCTTTACAAACATAGGAATAGGGCACAAGGGTGGGCAAGAGAAACCGCGGGATACCCATCCTGTTGTAAGCCTGGAACTGCAGCTATCAAAAGAGGACAAATGGACCCTTTTGTTGATAAGTGGTTTGATTTTTATCCGCAAGGCATTGATAATGGGACTATTTTCCGAGTCAGGGAAAGACACACCAAGTGTTGAAGTTGAAACTGCAAAGGATGACAAGCACACAGCTGACAATTCACACAGCAGTTGGCAAGTAATGAAAACAACATGAACTCCTGTTGCAGGGATGTTTTTAAAACACACACACACACAGAGGCTGTTTAGCTTATAAAAAGTTGGGATGATGTGCCGCCAGCCTGCCCATCTGCTAGAATTTTAACCTTCACAATAATTACAACTCCCCATGGCAATGAATGATGTAACTATATCATTTCCCCACTTTCATCTACTGTGATTAGTCCAAATTTCATTGATTTCCCTTTCATGCAGCCTATGTTGGGAGCAGGTGTCCTGTACACAAAATCCCATTTTGCACAGTATCTCAGGAAACCCAGGTTTGCCACCAAATGTTACACATCATAGGAATCCACTGACAAATCTTCCTCTACGGTGCATGGTTTTCCTTCCCTAGGAACCTGATTGTTATATCTGGGTGCATGCTGCCTACCTAAATCGAAGTAATGTGTGGAGCAGAAAGATGTAAGGGCGGATGGGACCTGGAGAACAGGATGTTTGATAATCTGTCTATGAAGCAAGAAAGAGAAAAAAGAAAACTGGCAGATCTATACAGAGCAGAGATGGGCAACCTATGGCCCTCCAGATGTTGCTAACTCTAATTCCCATCAGTCCCCCAGCTCAGGGATGATGGCAACTACATTTGGATGGTCACATGTTCCCCATCTATGCCCTAGAGCAGTATTTCCCAAACTTGGGTCTCCAGTTGTTTTTGGACTACAATTCCCATCATCCCTGGCCACTCTCCCTGCTGGCTAGGGATGGTGGGAGTTGTAGTCCAAAAACAGCTGGAGACTCAAGTTTGGGAAACCCTGCTCTAGATGAAGGTTCTTCAACCTTATGTCTTCAGGTGTTGTTGGACTATAATTGCCATCATTCCCAGCCACCTTAGCCCAATGCTCAAAAGTGATGGAATTTGTAGTCCAGCCACAGCTGGGGAATCTGTGGTTGAAGATCACTGTTTTAGAACATCTGCTTCTGATTGGAAACACTTGAGTTATTTTTTGCATCTATGGAGAAGGTAGATACAGTGCCTATGTAACTTGTCACACTGATATATATTGTTACAAAAGCTGGGAAGCTATTGTTGATTAGACCGATGGCTTGCTAACAGATTAAGACAATCAGTTTTGTTTCTTCATTGACTTGTGTTCTATTTCCAGTGTAAGTCATCCCTCAGCTCATGGTAGGCACCAATGAAACCATTTACAGCCGCTTCTGAAGTCTGTATGGCTGATGAAATCAGACAAAGGGATTTATCCAATTACATTCTACTCATAGAGCTGGAAGGAAGCAAAAGGGCCAACCAAAAGTCACAATGCAGGAATCATACTAAAGAATCCTCGACAGTAGACCCATTGAAATTAATGAACCTAAGTTAGTCGCACCCATTCATGTTAGATGGGTCTCCTTTGAGTAGGACTGACAATTGGTACAGCCCTGAGAGAGTTTGGGGCTGGGAGTTAGCTAGAGGTAAAGTACACCAAGGTACAAAGGATCTCTTGGGAATCTAATGGAGGGATGGGGCGTTTGCAGTATTTTGCAGGACTGCCTGTTTGTATCTCGAAGCCCCAAGACCCACCCCCAAAATAAATACACACGGACACTTATTTTTGGTTTAAGTTTTTGGGCAAAATTTTTGGCCACAACTTTATTGAAATACAATCACGTGAGCGGTATTGGCTTAGGCATTGACTCCCCACTATAACTGGCTCCACCTCTCAGGGTGATCGTCAAATGGGGTAAACCAAAAAAGGGAGCTAGGTCGATGAGGACCAACCTAAGCTCACCCCGGGGTTCCTGTGGTCCTGGCTTGGCCCTAGCCCCTCAAGCGGACTTCAGACGAGATCCAGGACCCCCAGATTCCTTTAACGGAATACCCAATTCCTGGAGGGGCAGGTGATGGCCGCACCTCCCCTCCCCACAATCCAACTGAGCCAATGCCTAACCGCCACCTTACAAGTTGTGATGATTGCTAAGGGGTAGTCAAAAACCAAGTGGCTAGAGCCAGTTTGCCAAATGGAAAAATTCCTACCCAGCCCCTGTTCCAAAACAGGCGACCCAAACCAAAGCAAGGTCAAGCGACTTTACCTAAACTAGGGAGGGTGGGTGGGTGTTCAACAGTGCGAAGCAAGTGCCCCTCCTTGCATCACACTGCTGTTTTTAAAAGCCCCTGGGATCATGCCACTCACTGGCTATTGGCTAAAATCGCCTGGTGTGATCCCAGGGGAATGGCCAGGACTTCTTGCTCTTACCCCCCTCCCCATTTTAACCCTATCAGGTGAGCTCTTGGGTCCCACGTGCAACCAGGACCCTCTGTTATGAGGATCCTCCATGCCCTCCTTGTGCATTTTTCGGTACCCACAAACAGAAACGCAGACTAAATTAAACAAATACAATGTTGTGTCCAATGCTGTGTGTGTGGAGCTCCACTCATACAATGAGACTATCTTTCCTTCTCCTTCCCTTGCATACTTTCAAAATCTGCTCTGACCCTCTAGAGCAGATTTTAAGGGTGTGCAGGCAGAACGGAGATCGTAGGGGAGACCTATAGCTTGTGTACGTGAATTAAACAAATATTACAAAGATGCCATATGTTTCCAGTGTTCTGTCAGCCAAAGGAAGCTAAGCTGCTTGATCTTTCATTACTAATGGAAATATGTAATGCTATTACATACAGTGGTGGAGTCTCCTTCTTTGGAGGTCTTTAAGCAGAGACTTGACAACCATATGTCAGGAGTGCTCTGATGGTGTTTCCTGCTTGGCAGGGGGTTGGACTCGATGGCCCTTGTGGTCTCTTCCAACCCTATGATTCTATGATTCTATAAACAAGAAAAGAAAGAAAGAAATGTTTGCCTTCAAAATGGGATACTGTGCTAATTTCCACCCCCCCAACACATGGTCTCATCCATATCTTACCTCCCACTATCCCTAAGCCTCATTGTTATGCTATGAATCTTTTCTTTATATATAATCAGCTGCTCAAAACTTCACAGCAAGTGTCAAATAAGTATGTGACGGCAGTATGTGCAAGTTTTTCATTCACACTTTGTTCAATGTTTTGCCTGCCATGTCTGTTGGCTTGGATGACATGATGATCAGACCCTGAAGACTTGGCCTTGTTTGCAAAAAATTAAAACAAAGCTACTGTACCAAACACATCTCCACACACACATTCAAAGCAAGCATGGCTGCCGTCTCACTTAAAGAGAGATAGCACATGTTATGCTTAACATAGAGCTCAGTTTCTGCTTTCTTCTTAATTACAGGTATAAACCCTGGCGCTGGCTTAAGTCACAGTGCAATGTTCACAGTCGTGATCCAGACAAAATCCCCCCTCTCTACTTCCCCCATGGCTTAGAAAACAAAATTGAACTGAGAATTTTTGGATAACAGGTGAGATGCTAGAAGCTTGGAGATGGGCCATTGCTCCTGTCTTCAAAAAGGAGAAGAAAGCAGATATTATTATTATTTTATTATTCATACTTTAAAGAAAAAATCTCAAAGCAGTGGACAAGACATTAAAATGTCAAATAAAACAAATTCAAGCTTCAAGGAAAATATTTCAGATCTTTCTCTTAAGTGACATTTTCCTTTCCCAATATTTATTTGCCTACTTGATTTAGATATAAGAAATTGATCAGTGTGACATTGATAGGAAGCATAATTCTACAGCAGATTCTTATGTAGTTTGTAGTTGTGGGAAAAGTGCATGGATCAGTGCTTTGATTTCAAGAAACTTGTTGTCGTTTAGTCGTGTCCGACCCTTCGTGACCCCATGGACCAGAGCACGCCAGGCACTTCTGTCCTCCACTGCCTCCCACAGTTTGGTCAAACTAATGTTAGCAGCTTTGAGAACACTGTCCAACCATCTCATCCTCTGTCATCCCCTTCTCCTTGTGCCCTCAATCTTTCCCAACATCAGGGTCTTTTCCAGGGAGCCTTCTCTTCTCATGAGGTGGCCAAAGTATTGGAGCCTCAGCTTCAAGATCTGTCCTTCCAGTGAGCACTCAGGGCTGATTTCCTTCAGAATGGATAGGTTTGATCTTCTTGCAGTCCATGGGACTCTCAAGAGTCTCCTCTAGCACCATAATTCAAAAGCATCAATTCTTCGGCGATCAGCCTTCTTTATGGTCCAGCTCTCACTTCCATAGAAACTAGTAAGGGGTTATTGAGAACAAATCATGGCCAGGCTGCATCTGGAGTGCTGTGTCCAGTTCGGGGCACTGCCTTTAAAAAGGAAATAAAAAACCCCTGAAGTATGACTAGAATGGTGTGGGTTCTGTAAAGCCCCCAAAGAGCTGTGAATCCTTTCCCCAGAAGATTAAAGAGATAGCGAGCTCTTCTTCACTGGGGACACCAAAGCAGAGGCTGGACAGCTCTCTGTCAAGGCTGCTATAGTTGCATTTTACACTGCAGACGCAACAATGGGTAGTGGATTGGGCTAGATCAGGGGTCAGCAAACTTTTTCAGCAGGGGGCCGGTCCACTGTCCCTTAGACCTTGTGGGGGGCCGGACTATATTTTTTGGGGGGAAATGAACGAATTCCTATGCCCCACAAACAAAACAGAGATGCATTTTAAATAAAAGCACACATTCTGCTCATGTAAAAACACCAGGCAGGCCCACAAATAACCCAGAGGATGGGTTTTAAATAAAAGGACACATTCTACTCATGTAAAAACACACTGATTTCCGAACTGTCTGCGGGCCAGATTTAGAAGGCAATTGGGCTGGATCTGGCCCCTGGGCCTTAGTTTGCCTACCCATGGGCTAGATGACTTCTGAGGTCCCTACCAACTCCATGATTCTTGGATCTGCGGGGCTGAAGCAGATTTATGAGCAGCTGCTCACATGTAGGCTTCTACCTGATCAGAACCCCATTCATGCATGGAGGAAGTTTATGTCGCCATAAAAAGGTAAAGGGGCCCCTGACCATTAGGTCCAGTCATGGCCGACTTTGGGGTTGCGGCGGATTCGAACCAGCAACCTTCTGATCAACAACTAGGCTCTGTGGTTTAACCCACAGCGCCACCCGCGTCCCTTATGTCGCCATAGGAAATGTAATATTAAACTCTGGGGTATCTCTGTTTCTTGCAGCCATAAAACCCTTATATCTTTTCAATATGAGATTTGTTCCAATTGGTCATCCCTTCCCCATTCACTCTCTCTTAAAAAACAAAACCCTTTGCCAGAGGATGTGAAATTATGGATCATGAAGCGAGAATGAATTTATCTAGCTGTTTTCTTTTTGGAGAGCTGCTAACGGTTTTACTTTTCCTTTCTTTCCAAATGCCCTTGTTATATCCTATACCGAGTTATCTTCCATTGCCTGCCAGCTCTATCTGTAATGTCAGGTTAGTAAGACAGCTTGGCTGTGAGTACTACCTATTACAGATAGTTCGAGCAAAAGAACAGCAGTCTTGTTTTGCACATGTAATTTCCTAGTTACTCAGGGTTTTCATTCTTGAAGGGGTGGGGAGGTTGGTTGGCAGAATTGCCTTCCAAACATTTGCCACCTTTGACTGTTTTGAGGAAGCAAATATGCAGGTTGGTGGTTTTATTTATGAGATGCTGAATCTTCAGATCTCTTTTTTTAAAAAATAAATAAAATACAAACATTCTGCAGCCTGCTTGATTCTAGTTTCACAGCAGACCGCAGTCTTTTGTCGCTGAGAGGGTTTATTAAGAATACAGTGCCTCAAACATTAGGGAATCTCAAATAAGGCTAATTTTGCTAAAAGGGCCTCGGGGAAGACATATTTTAAGTGCCACGAACATAGCATAGCGCCACTGGGTGTTTGCCTCTAGGGCTGGAAATTGCTTTTGTATGTAAGATGTATATAAACGACTGCAATGAAATATTAATCAGCAGACCTCCCCTTGAAAATGTCTTACAGAGCAATCCTATGCATGTCTTTGTTGTTGTTTAGTCGTTTAGTCGTGTCTGACTCTTTGTGACCCCGTGGACCAGAGCACGCCAGGCATTCCTGTCTTCCACTGCCTCCCACAGTTTGGTCAAACTCATGCTGGTAGCTTCGAGAACACTGTCCAACCATCTCGTCCTCTGTCGTCCCCTTCTCCTTGTGCCCTTTCCCCACATCAGGGTTTTTTCCAGGGAGTCTTCACTTCTCATGAGGTGGCCAAAGTATTGGAGCCTCAGCTTCACGATCTGTCCTTCCAGTGAGCACTCAGGGCTAATTTCCTTCAGAATGGATAGGTTTGATCTTCTTGCAGTCCATGGGACTCTCAAGAGTCTCCTCCAGCACCATAATTCAAAAGCATCAATTCTTCGGCGATCAGCCTTCTTTATGGTCCAGCTCTCACTTCCATACATCACTACTGGGAAAACCATAGCTTTAACTATACGGACCTTTGTTGGCAAGGTGATGTCTCTACTTTTTTATGCATGTCTACTCAGAAGTAAACCCCACTGAGTTTAGCGGGCTTTCCTCCTAGGACTCAGGAGTCATTTCTAGGGATTTTCCACACTAAGGTGGTTCTGGTAAATATTACAGCCGAAAAAACAGCTGCTACATCTTGCTGTCTTTCCAGATGGGGATGTTTTTTATAGGCGACTTCACAACTAACAAAAATTGAGGGTGGGTCACTTTTCTGTGAACTTTTCACATAAAAAATAGACAAATAAGAGGTGGAAGCATGATGTAATGGTGGAAGCTGGCAATATTATTATTTATATAGACTGGATCCTGGGGGCAAGAAGGGCATATTTTGATGCACATTCTCCCACCACTACCCCAAATATGGACACACTAGGGTTCTGTTTTGTTTTGTTTTTAAAGCATTACTGGGAATTGTAGCTCTGTGTGGGGCAAACTACAGTGCCCAAAATTATTTGAAGGGGAAAATGTGCTCCAAATTCACCTTAAAGGTATAATGTGTATGTTGCCATAAATGCAATCAATCAGTCAATAATAATAATAATAATAATAATAATAATAATAATAATAATAATAATACATTTATACCCCACCCTCCCTGGCCAGAGCCGGGCTCAGGGAGGCTAACACCAGTAAAATTACAGTAAAAACATAATGGGGGGAGGGGGAAAAACCAATTTTACACATGAGTTAAAATACAATTTAAAATGCAGCCTCATTTTAACAGTAGCCCATAGATCAAAACCATAAAGAGAGGGATACATAAGAATCAGACTGAGTCCAAACCAAAGGCCAGGCAGAACAGCTCTGTCTTGCAGGCCCTGCGGAAAGATGTGAAGTCCCACAGGGCTTGGGCATTCCATCAAGTCGGGGCCAGTACTGAAAAGGCCCTGGCCCTCGTTGAGACCAATCTAACCACCTTGAGACTTGGGACCTCCAGAGTGTTGTCATTTGTGGACCTTAAGGTCCTCTGCGGGGCATACAAGGAGAGGTGGTCCCGTAGGTACGTGTGTCCTAGGCCGCAATAGGACTAAAGCATTGCACATCTCTTCCCCCACCTCCCTACAATGGTTTAATTTATTTAATAACTGAAGAAGAAAACAATCATTTGCACCTTATAATCCCCCCGCCTCCTAAAGCAGTCATGGTCATGGCTCCTGCATTTTTCCGAAAAACATAACATGGGAAGCCGCAGCTCCTAGCAACCTTGTGGAATCTGAGCTGTGAACAGCAGCAATTGTTATGCAAACCCGCATTAGCCAGGGCAATACAGTGGAACAGAAAGAACACACATGGGTGTGTGGAAAGATAAATAATACAGATCCCCAAGGTCAGAAATTTTGGGGGTCATCTAATCTACAGCTGTCGTGCCATTAAGTGCCACTCTGGCAGCATCCCAAGGTTCTTAAAACCAAACGAAGAGAAGATTAATCCGTTACAGCATGTGGCCAGCAAAGAACTGGAGAAGCCAAAGTCTGCCATTGCCAAAGAGCTTTGCAAAGGAATTTAGCACTAGGAAACCAGGCAAGAAGCTGCAGCACAAGATGCCTCTCTGCACTTGACCCAACGGACAAATCTGAGTGTAGGAGGAATCAAGTTGGGCATTTACCACGTGGTAACTTGGATAAGATGGTTATCAGCGCCATCCTGCCAAACGGCGAGGAGAATTTGCCCATACTTCCATACCTGGTCAGACAGCTGTGAAAGGAAGCAAGAGAGTGATGAGAGTGCCTATCTGCTATTCAGGACAACATGATCTTCAGGAGAGGCTTGTCTTATGCTCTTTCCTTCGGGGGTAAAGTTTTCTCTGTAATGGCTGGCAAACTGTAGATCTCTCTCCTTACAGAGGCACGTCAGGTGATGTCTTTCTACTGTAAGGATCTTTCACAAAAGCTGGATTTTTTGGTGGTACGTTATTTCAGAATACTAGCTAAATAATGGTGACATCAGGGTCGCGGGTGGCGCTGTGGGTTAAACCACAGAGCCTAGGACTTGCCGATCAGAAGGTCAGCGGTTTGAATCCCTGTGATAGGGTGAGCTCCTGTTGCTCGGTCCCTGCTCCTGCCCACCTAGCAGTTTGAAAGCACGCCAGTGCAAGTAGATAAATAGGTACTGCTGTGGTGGGAAGGTAAAAGGCGTTTACCTTCTGTCACAGTGTTCTGCTGTGCCAGAAATGGTTTAGTCATGTTGGCCACATGACCTGGAAAACTGTCTGTGGACAAACACTGGCTCCCTCAGCCTGAAAGCGAGATGAGCGCTGCAACCCCATAGTCACCTTTGACTGGACTTAGGTCCTTTACCATTTTTACCTTTTAATAGTGCATTAACAACAGACGACCCACCAATCATTCCTCTTTATCTTTTGTGGCGCTTCCCCAAAGTTACTGCATTCTTGCTTTCTGGAAGCGCATGAAAGCAGGACCAAAAAGCAGCCACTCTGGGAAATCTGAGGTATGTGAAGTTACAGGATTTCAGCAGGAAACTACAGGACACACACTGACTAGAAATGGAGCTGTATGAATGCCTTAAATCTTCTGCAGGTGCAAATGGAATTGAAAGTGGTATCCCATATAAGTGCCCGAATACAATTGTGAGCATACATCGCCAGGAACACACAGTAAAAAGGATGCCTTGGAGGGCTCCCAGGTGAGTGTCTCTCTCTTAGATAATAGACATTTCTGGGAGTGATGCCACTACACTCATTTTGAGGTTCATGCTATCTAGCTTTCTTTACTTTATATTCAAGAGCATTCATTTCTTTTATCAGTCAAAGATTTGGGCGAGGAGAATAACACAGGTGAAGGATTAAGGCAAAAATCAAACACACAGAAATCACCCTGATGTGTTTCTAGTCCAGCTTTTTGTCATGTCTAAAAGCTGCCCATAAATGTTTGTAGAATGAACTATGACACGGTCCTCCCCCCCTGTAGTAATGAGAGAAATTCTTTCAGTTAAAATACTTCCCTCTTTTTCCTGCTTCTTACCTGCCATCTTTGAACCCACCAAAAGATTCTGCCTCTAAAGTTTTGATTTTGATTGCCTACTTGTTACCTTAAAGTAGATCTGTAAAGTTTGCTGCAGCAATTGCAACTTTTAGGAAAGCTCACAACTGTGTTCCCTGAAGGATACCTCAGTTGGGAGGAGGAGGAGGAGGAGTTTGGATTTGATTTCCCACTTTATCACAACCCCAAGGAGTCCCAAAGCGGCTAACAATCTCCTTTTCCCTTCCTCCCCCACAAAAAACACTCTGTGAGGTGAGTGAGGCTGAGATACTTCACAGAAGTGTGACTAGCCCAAGGTCACCCAGCAGCTGCATGTGGAGGAGCGGAGACGCGAACCCGGTTCACCAGATTACGAGTCCACCGCTCTTAACCACTACACCACACTGGCTCTCAGCACGAAACTCTTAACCTCAGAGTTCTGTGTTCAAGCCCCACATTGGGTGAAGGATTCTTGCATTTCAGGGGACTAGATGATCCTTATGGTCACTCCCAACTCTACAGTTCTATGATCATACTGCTTATGGTATCTCATTGGTATGGGACCCTTTGTGACATCACAGAAGTGTCCAAAAAATGCCCTACCTAGGGAGATTACCTTTGAGGTAAAGCCCAAATGCTGGATTAACTGCTGTAATTGTTGAAGGTTAGGCCTCTTGGTGTGTGCACTCCCCTCTAGTTGGCCCCAAGGGCTAAGGTTTTATTGTCCATAAGCCTTGTGTCCAGCTTTATCCCAAAGAAAACGAGCATTATTGTTGGCTCCCTGGACTTCTCTGGGCCCTCACAAGTGGTCAGTGAGTGTGATGAAACTGTCAGTCAGGTGGGTGTGCTGATTCATGCCTGCTACCACCAACTCCAGTTCAACACTGATTATGTGCAGCCAGCAAAAAGACCATATTAGAGGAAAGTGGGCACAGCAATGCATATATTAGTGAAAACAACATACAAAAAGTGAATTCTATGATGAGAAATTGCTGGCAAAATGTGTATATTGGGCAAAAGGGTGCACGGAAATGCATATGAATTTTGGTGCATTTTTTTAAGATTGTGAAAAATAAAGGAACAGAAGAATGGAGAGAAACAGCAATTAATGGATTTGTCCAATCCTACCATTCTGATTTTAACTTCTCTCAGATTCTGCCACTGGCTTGTCCCCAAAGAAGCATTTTTCATTATTTTAGCACCTTTGCTTCTTGTCCAATATATCCCCCTGTTCCCGCACATCTCAACCAGTGGGCTCTGAAAATAAAAAACTCTCATGACATGTGGGCTGCTAGGAGCCTATGGAAGGAAATCTTCAGGTCTCCGTAAGTGCATCAAATGGAACTTGAACTTCTCCCCTTGCAACTTGAGAGACGAAGTGGTATGATGGAAAACATAATTAACATTGACATCTGGTGGTTGTGGAACTTCTGTTGTTAAGTGCTAATGCATTTGAACTTGTTCTGACTGTAAGACTGGGGGGGAAAGTACAATTTTCGGTCATTACGAGAATATATTCTTCACCTAGAAGAAGAAATGTGTACAGAAGCCACCACTTAAATTGTGTTCAGGATTTCAATTGTGTCAACTCATTGCGGTTTAAAGGTAACCAATAATCATTCCTCCTCTGCAGAGTGGGAATAATGATGACCTACCTCAGAGGGGTTGAGAATATTTGATTGATCAGCGTTTGATAATACTTCTTGTTGAGCTTGGAACTAGGGTCAAGTCCCACCCTGCTGTGTTTCTTGTTTGCCTAGGAGCCAGGAACGTGGGCAGTGAAGTAACTCTGTTATAAATGGAACACTGGTTGATGGCTGCAACAAATAACCTGCCCCAATCACACACTGGCCAGACTAAACCCCCTCACTGTCAGGAGGTCAACAATAAAAAACACCAGTGTCAGTGAAGTTAACTCTTTATTCAAAGGAACCAAAACAGTGCAGGCCTAGTGATCCCAGTGCCAGATTTAGGTATAAGCTAAACAAGCTTATAGGGCCACGGGTGGTGCTGTGGGTTAAACTACAGAGCCTAGGACATGCCGATCAAAAGGTCGGCGGTTCGAATCCCCATGACGGGGTGAGCGCCCGTTGCTCGGTCCCAGCTCCTGCCAACCTAGCAGTTCAAAAGCACCTCAAAGTGCAAGTAGATAAATAGGTACCACTCCGGTGGGAAGGTAAACGGTGTTTCCATGCGCTGCTCTGGTTTGCCAGAAGCATCTTAGTCATGCTGGCCACATGACCCGGAAGCTGTACGCCGGCTCCCTCGGCCAATAAAGCGAGATGAGCCCCGCAACCCCAGAGTTGGTCACGACTGGACCTAATGGTCAGGGGTCCCTTTACCTTTACTTTAAACAAGCTATAGCTTAGGGCCCCACTCTCATGGGGCCCCCCAAAAAAATTAAAGGGGAAAAACTGGGTGTACATTTCCAAAATATAAGATATAAAATAAAATAAAACCTATATACAGCAACGGTGTTTTGTGTTGTGTAGGCTTCTATGACATAAGTAATGGGCCCAACCTGCTAGCCTGCTCCTTAAAACATCACTGGTTTGCTCATTTCTATATATAGGGTGCCTACATTCTGCATGGACTGGTTGTTGGCAAAGGACAGCTGGACATATAAAGGGCCCCATTACCTTCAGTAACTTAGGGCCTCATCAAACCTAAATCTGGCCCTGAGTGATCTCAACAACTCTTCCCAGTAAGTCTTGCCCCAATGAGGCAGTCGTGAGGACTGAAGGCCACCACCTTCCCACTGCTCTCTAAGGCTCCTCCCCACATCCCTTCCCCAGCAGCCTAAGGGTCCTTCAACTTGTCTCCCTTTGCTCCACCCTCTTCAATTCTATGTGTGTATTGGGAGGCCCGGGGGGAGGGAAGGGGAGCTGGTTACAGCAGGAGGGGGGACCCCCTGGATTCTTCAGCAGCCTGCCTCACCACTGCCTCTTGGCTCCCCTCCTCTCATGCTTCTGAATCTGGACTGATCTCTGCCACAGCCTCACTAAACCCTGTTGCCTCTTCAGCTTTCAACACCTCCTCCTCTCAGTCTGCTCCCAATTCTCTCTCATTCTCTGACCACCAACCCCCTGGCTCTGAGCTTTCTTTCCCTGGGGGGTTCCCACTCCTCTGTATCCAGCCAGTCAATGACACAGACACTTCTGTAGTCATAAGAATTTGTTCTTCTCAGTGCTATTTTTATAGAAAAAGATGTGCTGGACTCAACATGAACATCTCCCTTGTTCTCTTACAATGGCAATGGCGCCATCTGCCAATTTTGGTTTTCTCACTCTCTTATTTTTACAATCAAAAATTCAGTTCTCTGAATTCTGCAGTGATCTGCACTTCCTCCCCCTCAAAGTTCCTCATGAAAATTCACCAGAATTTTAGTGTGAATTTCTCCCAACAAACATTTTTAAATGCAGACATTTCCCCCTAATATAATGCATTTGTCTATGTAATTTTCCACTAATATCATCTTTTTTTATGCACACTTTCCACTAATATATGCATTTTTAAAAACATTGTCTGGCTAGAGAACTGCCTTGCAAAATGTGGATGGATGCGAGTTTTGAAGGGCAGCTGTCTTTCGGTTCACATATTGTCTCGGAAAGGGCAAATTTGATCAATTCAGCATTAAATGCATACTGAATCAAATTTCTCCATCCCTACTTAAGTCCATTATACAAATTCTGAAATTGCAGTTACCTGTGTAAACCTCCCCCCCCCAAAAACTGTGTGGCATATAAATGAAAACAAAGAAAATGATTTTAATTTGTTAATCTTTGTGGACATAATTCATCTGTCCTTCTCATTGAAGGAGCCACCAGATGTTTAAAGCTGTGCTCCTCTACAAAAACTTCCATTTCTTTTCTAGGACAGGTTCCAATGAACTTTGTCTATAGTGGGGCTGAAGGTTTCAACAGAAGTCGGCATCGACCTAGCTCTGTGATACAGAATTTTAACATGCACAGGATTATTTTTGAAAAGCCGATCTAAGCCTTCTAAATCTCATTGGCATGGCACAGTGGTCTTTTGCTAAGCTGGTTGATTCTAGGGATTGCATTTGGATATTCCCCCTCCTTTTATCTAGCAAAGAACAGAATATAGATGTGTAATTTGTTAACAGTGATATTAAATAGGGGGAGGAAAATCTTTTTGATAACTCCTCGATACATTGCAGGTATCCCTCTTTAATTCCCCCACCCCACCCGATTCCACTCTAAGAAATAGTTCATGCATATATCTTTTTCTTCATAAGGAAAATTTTGTGTACTTGTGGAATGCAGTTTTGAACTTCTTCAAGGAAAATCGCTTGTGAACAGAATAGAGTTGCAGAAGTCCCACTGCAATATGCACAATATAGTTGTTGAGGAGTAATTGAGAATGCCAATAGGGGCCTTTATAAAGTGTCCCTTTTAATGAAGCAAACCCACAATATGATTTTTCTCCTCCTCCCAGTAATAATAATTAATAATTATAAATCACTCACCCTGCCACAGAGCCCAGGACAATGCATGGCAAATGATAGGCAACAAAATTACATTGATGATGAAAACAAATACAGAATTTAAATATTCATAAAATAACAGCAATCCAACCCACACATCCTTTAGCTGATGTCAAAATTCCAACAAGGAAGGGTAGGTTTGTTCCAGAATTGAGGTCCTGCTATGGAGAAGGTCCTTTTACAAGATCCCTAGTCGTGAATCCTCATGGGGAGTCCTGGATCTCTGCACCTGGAATTTCTCTATTGACTGTTTGACTACAGAAAGCTGCATTTTCTCTTTTTGAGAATCACCTGTTTCCCCAATTCCTGCCGTGTTTACCCCACATCCAGTTTTGCAACAGGTGCTTACCGTTAGTTTTCCCAGGTGCCAGACACATGAATATAGCTTAATTATATGATTAAAGGGTCAGATTGAGACAGTTTTTTGTGAACGGAACTTTATCCTACAGATTCTGTCCTAGGCATTCATCTTCTCCAAGCTATTTCTCTTATTTATTTGTTTTATACCCCATCTTTTTCCCATGGGAAAGGCACCGGACACAAGGTTCCAAGGTGATGTCTCATCCCAGCATTGACTAAACCATGGATAGGGAAACTAAAGCCCGGGGGCCGGATCTGGCCCAATCTCCTTCTAAATCTGGCCCACGGACAGTCCGAGAATCAGTGTGTTTTTACATGAGTACAATGTGTCCTTTTATTTAAAATGTATCTCTGGGTTATTTGTGGGGCATAGGAATCCATTCATTCCCCCCCAAAAAATATATATAGCCTGGCTCCCCCCCCCCCCAGATCTGAGGGACAGTGGACCGGCCCCCTGCTGAAAAAGTTTGCTGATGCAGACCTGCTTAGCTTAAAAAGTTTGCTGTCTCTACTCTCAAAGCTGTCACATATTGTTCATGGGCAAATCAAGTCAAAGAATATTGTTCATGGGCAAATCAAGAAAAATGATAATATTTGCTCTCTCCCTATGAAAATAATCATCTTTGCTCTCATCATTTTTCTAGGAAGAAAGGAAAGATGTATTATTTCTTGATTTGTCCATGAAGTTTATTCCCATACCTGATTTATCCATGAACAACGTGCAACAGATTTGAGTGCAAAAATCCAGCAACTTTGTTGAGCCAAGCAGGTACATAATTCATTAGTGAACAATTAATGAACAATGTATGCATCTTTGATAATAGCCCAGGCAGTGGAATTGTTCCAGGAGCACCAATGTGCACAGAAGGCTCATATGTAATTTCCCTTCTTAACCCTGCTCATCTGTTTCACCGACTCAGACTAGTTCATGATAATGTGGGCAGAATATTTGTCACAGTCAGAGCAATAGTACCTTGCAGCCAACCATTTCCTTGAATATGTACTTACTTTCCATTGGCAACATCTCCTTAATTCATCAGAACAAGAGTTAATAATCTCAGTGGGCTACTTCTGACATCCTGACAACTTTGTTCTCATCTTAATGTAAACAGCATTTTGTTGGCATTCCAATATTATCCTTAGCTGACCTATAAAGACTGGTCCTTGAGGTTTCGATTATCTCACCTGGGGTTTAATTTTTGTCAGTCTAAGGTCTGGCCTTCATGCTAACCTGAATAGAAAAATTAGCCCCTAGCTAATGCTGGCTTACTTAAGTAAAATTGATTTTTAAGGTCATTCCATTCCCAGAACATCCTGCTTTAAACTGCTAGTTCAAACTGCTAGAAAGCATATTTGGCTAAAGATCTCTCTCTTATTTTTCTTCTTCTGAAATGTCTTCCTTTTTCCACATTTTAAAAAAACCCTCTAGAATTTACTAAAAGCAAAGGAAAACTGCTACGTTTCTTGAACACATCTTTAGGTACACCACAAATTTCTGAAGCGTGAGAGGTTCCCGCGGTTCCCAGCAAGTATCTTGGGAATGGCTTCCTTAGAACAAAGGTGGAGTTTGTGTGGTATAAAGTGTTATTTACACATATCTGCAGACTTCAGATGGGATTTTACAGCATTATTTTAAAAAACACCTAATTAGATGTATGGTTAGAAGCAGGGAGATGTTGCATCACTTCCTCTCCAACCAAGAAGGACTGTCAGTCTTGTCTGGCAATACTTCTCAAACACCTTCCCTTCAGAATGACCGCTCCCCACATCAAATGGGGGGCACCTTTTGTGTGGTCGCGCACAGCCCCCCGGATCCCAGTGCAGCTCCCGGTAGTACAGGCTGGCTTCGCCCTCCCCAGGCTGGATACCTGGAGGTCTCTGCCTACCTCAGCCAATTGCCCAATCTTGCCTGGGGAGGCGTTGCCAGGGAATCGGCCAGGTAAGGGGAGGGACCACCCTGCCCACACAACAGAAGGGAAAATTCACCGACATCTTCTGTCCTGCATCTCTGTCCCACTCTCCGAACAGAGGTTAATAGAGAACCTGGTTGCCTCCAGATGACGTGTTTGTTATGCTTTCGCCTTGATTTCGTTGCACAAAGTTTGTCGGACTATCTGCATTCACACTGATTTCTTTGTGGAGAGTTTACACAGCACCACATAAAGAGCCAGTGTAGTGTAGTGGTTAAGAGCGATAGACTAGTCATCTGGGGAACCAGGTTCGCGTCTCCACTCCTCCACATGCAGCTGCTGGGTGACCTTGGCCCAGTCACACTTCTTTGAAGTCTCTCAGCCCCACTCACCTCACAGAGTGTTTGTTGTGGGGGAGGAAGGGAAAGGAGAATGTTAGCCACTTTGAGACTCCGTAAAGGGAGTGAAAGGTAGGATATCAAATCCAAACTACTACTACTACTACTACTACTACTACTACTTCTTCTTCTTCTTCTTCTTCTTCTTCTTCTTCTTCTTCTTCTTCTTCTTCTTCTTCTTCTAAATGCTGGCCTGCACTCTCCATTGGATTCCCTGACATTTTTCCTTATTGCAAAACTGCCTGGGAACATTTCTGGAAGTGGGTTTGTTGCACAATGCCAAATTGACCTTAAATTGTGCTATCAGAATTTGTCGGTATGTGATTGAATCCCAACCCCAAATAGAGAAAGTATTGAAGTGCCCCCACCGTTATATGTGCTCTATAGTAGTAGTAGTAGTAGTAGTAGTAGTAGTAATAATAGTAATAATAATTTATTATTTATACCCTGTCCATCTGGCTGGGCTTCCCCAGCCACATTGGGCAGCTTCCAACAAAATATTAAAATGCAGTAATGCATCAAACAGTAAAAGCTTCCCTAAACAGGGCTGCCTTCAGATGTCTTCTAAAAGTCTGGTAGTTGTTGTTCTCTTTGTCTGTGGAGACCACTTCACCTGCCTAGCATCTAAAACACAATATTACTGTGCTGCCTGCCATGTGCTGTGATGGGAATAAGGCTGTGTACGCACAATGCATCCGAAGCCATTTGAATCCCATTTTTTTCTACCCAAAAATTATGGGCACTGCTGTTTACCCCTAACAAGAGTTACACCTCACATCAACCCTTAAAAAACTACGGTGCCCAGAATTCTTATGATGTGTACATGGCATAAAATTCTGCTATTTTGTAGTGTTTTTCTGAGTGAACACAGTTCTGCCCCTTTGCAGTACTAGCACAGGATAATAATGGTCAAATGCTGTTTTGTTTACAGATAAGAGTTTCAATATTGACCTGCCTTTTAATCTAAACATTACAATGGCATAACTTTCCTTCCTTCCTTCCTTCCTTCCTTCCTTCCTTCCTTCCTTCCTTCCTTCCTTCTTTTTACAGGGTGAGTGGGAACGAAGCACAGATTTGTAAAACAAAAGCGGTTCTGATGCTATGTTTGTGAGCTGGCTGGCCTTCAAGCAATATATGACCTTCTGAGAGAATGATATGTTTTGATTTTTTTATTATTTCAAAATGTAGACTGGTCAAAACCAACTTTACTCTCAGTCTTTCAACTTTATGTGTTCTAAAAGACATTTTTTCTTGTAAGTGCAATGCTAACTCCAAGCAAACCAGTATCTTGGGAAACAAGTTAAAATGAAAGTGTGCTTTTTAAAAAAACCCTTTCTTTTCTCCATCCATTCAGGACTAATAAACTGAACTGTATAATGTTTTTTCTTTTTACAAAACATACTGCTAGCATAAAAAAACAAGCTTATTGTTAAATGTGATAGGCATTCTTATCAAAATCATAAAGTTGGGGGACAGAAACTCATAAAAATAAAGCAGGGTTTTTAAACCTTTCAAAACGCAATTAGAAGTACAGTAATTGCAATTCAGTTTGGTGCGGTTCTAAAAGGAAGGAAAAATTCATATGGAAACCTCACAATCCAAGGACATGGCAGTTTTGGGTTGCATCCATCCTGTCAGTACCACTCTATTCCTATTGATATCCATGAGACTTAAGTCATTATTATTTTGCCTGATTGATTTCAATAGGACCTATGCTCAGCTAACTCAATGAGACGTACTTTTGTGTAGAAATGTACCAGATTGCAGCCTAAATTCAACTAACTTAGCCTGCAATCTGAAACATTTCTGTGTGAAAGTACATCCCATTGAGTTCCATTGGGTTTGTACCCAGGGAATTGGCTGTAGAATTGCAACCTTAATGTATCTCCAACCCCTGGTAATCAGTAGTGTATTGTTGCTAAGAGCCTAAGCTATAAGTCTCTGCTATAAATGCTTGACGTTGCATGAATTTATCCTTCAATCTTAGTCAAGCCACTGTTCCTATGCTTCCCATGTCCCGCAGCACAACAATAATATAGTAAACTACCGTGCAGAGTTTTTGTAAGGGTTACTGCAATAATATGAAGTGCTTTGAGAATTTAAGAAAAATGCTATTTAAAACCTCAAAATTTGGTAAGAATATTTTCTAAACTTTATTAGTTTACTTTCTAATCTTTATTCCCCTTCCCTATTTTCCCACTGCTTGTTTTTCCCCACTGGAAAAGAGTGAAGTATAAAGCGTGTTCTCCTTCAGGGAGAGCACGTGTTGCGGTGGGGTCTACTGAGCCACCCCCTTTGTTGCTGGGTAAGTTCTCCAAGATGGCCAGGGGGCATTGATTGGATTGCCGAGTTGCTGGGGAAAAAGTTATGTTGCAATTTTGGTGGGAGGGGTAAAAGGTACTCTGCACGCAGCCTTGTACTTTCTCTATTGCTGCGTGCAACGGATCACCCGCCCACCCGCCCAAGAATAAGGGGTTGTTGCGTTGACCTTGCTATGCCTGTCAAGGGGTCGTCTGCCTTTGAGCAGGGGCCTGGTAGGAATTTTTCCACCTGGCAAATTGGCTGGCTGGGTGGTTTTTGCCTACTGCATAGCAAATCGTCACAACTTGTAAGGTTGTGGTTAGGCATTGGTTATAAATCTGGTGGAGGAGGGGTTAGGATAGGCTGGGCCTGCCCCTCCATGGTTGCTGCGGAAAGGGAATTCTGTTAAAGGAATCCTGGGGTTTGCCATCTTTTCGTCCAATCCCTAGAATGGGACTAGGGCCAGCAAGCCTTCGGGGAGCAGGCGGGTGAGAGTTGAGGGTCTGTGTCTCAGCTCCAATTCTTCCCCGACTTGCTTTCCCCCGCACTGTCTTTCGGTGGTGCCCGGAAGTCAGTTCTGTCCCCAGGCGGGGGGACAGATAGTCTTAACCAATGCCTAAACAACCACTCACAGTTTGTATTTTAATAAAGTTGTGGCCAAAATCATGCCAAAAATCTTAAACAAAAAATTACGTGTCCATTGTGAGTTATTTTGGGGGTGGATTGGGGACCTCAACACGCAATAGGCAAGAACTGACATTGTTTATATAAGGTTATAATCGCCAGTATCTTACCTTGGCTTTCACACACTCACCTTTTTAGTAAATGTCTGGAATAATACTCAAGTAAATCTGGTATAGGGGATGCATTTGCATTGATTTGGCGAGAGAGATGAGCATAGCTTTAGGTTTTTCAAAATCCTAAAAACTTCCAGTGCTAGATGTGAACCCGAATATAGGGATGATCGTGGAGTGGGGAGTGGGGTTCAGAGAGAGCACACTCCCCACCCTCAGGCAGCCTACACGCATGACCTTGGGGTGTGGGGCACCCCCCCCACAGACAAAGCCACAGCTGTCTGAACATCATGGCCTCTGTCTTACCTTTTGCGGTCTCAGTAGTCTGTGGTGCCCTGTCTGTAACCTTTGTCTCTGAGACCTTTTCTCTCCTTTGTCATACACTGTGCAAGGGAAAAATGATGTGGTGGAAACAGGTGCCAAAATAACTTTGTACCACCCCACGATCTCGGGACTGGAAGATGTGTAAAGGTCACAGCCCAAAATGTCTCTGCCTGGTTTGCATATTTGTCTCAATAAAAGGAGCCTCCATAGGGCTGGCCGGCAGCTCACTTTCAGCTCACCTGTGCGCAGCTCACCTGCATTATCAACTCCTGCTTCATGTCCCTCACTTCACCTGAAAAGTGAGAAGGATTGATTGTAAATGAATGATTATGCCCAATTATGGCCAGGCCTCCGTCCCAGGAAAGAACACACCAGCTGAAGCTGGAATGGCACTCTCAGTCAATGCCATTATTGGCCCCTTAAATTATCCCAGCAGCTGACAGTAGCTCAAACAACAAAAATACATAATTATCAAGCACTCACCCAGAGATAACAAAATGGAGGCATAAACACACATTTCAGACATATTAATTTTAAATATCACAGGTTCAGGTGCCTCCACAAGTTATTTAGTTGAGAAATCTATTTGACTATTTTCCATGGGGTCATTTCAGCCATTTGTAAACATTATATGTTAAGAACATACACAAAGAAAATGGGTACTTTCAGTGCTTTTTTTTTCTAAAAAAAAACGTTTAGGGGTACTCTCATTTTGACTCAAGAAAATCACCATTTTATAGTTCAAATTGGGAAAAATAAATACAGTAAATGGACAAAAGTACAAAGAATGTGCATTATCTCATATTACATTCACTGTGCTAGAGAAAAAACATTTTTTTTAAAAAAAATAGTTTCTTCTCCCGTTAGATTCACAAAATGTTTAGGGGTGTGCATACCCCTTCGTGTCCCCCCAGAAAAAAGCACTGGGTAATGTCATGGACAAATCCAGAGGGGGCTGGGGGGGCAGCTTCCACCACTAAATCAAGTAAATAAATAAAAATACTTCGCTATCTGACCGATCACATTGTAGACAGCTTGGTTCTGATCCCCATAAATCCTGCTCACCCCTAAATCCTGGCTACGCCCATAGTTTATAGGTTTCATCCTGTGGTCGTTACTTGGGTGTTATTTTATTTTTTTCCCAGGTCCCTTTGAGAGCACTCTAAGGCTGCAAGGTTTATAGACCACTGTAACCATCTAAGAACACCCCATTAAATTATTCTCATTATTACATTTTGCTTCTGCTCACTTTTAATTGCATTGTAGTTGTAATGCAGTAATCTTGTATTTGCAACTGTAATTAAAATGATATTGGTGGATCTCATATGTCTTTTTCCCACTCCAAAATTTAATTGATGCTGAAATTAGGTCTTTAATATTAATGCAGTGTTTTGAGGCCTCTAGACAAGATGCTAAATGTACCTGTTCTGGGAGGTGAGTGCTAAGTACTTGTTAACTGTTTATATTTCGGCATTTGTCATTTGGTTTGGCTAGAATCTAAGCATGATTCTAGACAGGCGTTTATTGTGAAACCAGTGCTTCTCATGCATGCATTATTTTTTTGTGTGTGGCTCCCACACAAAATTGATGACATTAAAATGCCAGTAACTATTTTACTCCCTTTCATTGGGATTTACCCTTTCTGAGAAAAACATGATACTTAAAAAAACCAACCCAACACCTGTTGCTATTAACCCTTTTGAAGATGGCTATCACCTCTGTCTCCTCTTTTCCAGGTTAAAGTGAAGGTAAAGGGACCCCTGACCGTTAGGTCCAGTGGCAGACGACTCTGGGGTTGTGGTGCTCATCTCGCTTTACTGGCCAAGGGTGCCGGCGTACAGCTTCCGGGTCATGTGGCCAGCATGACTAAGCCGCTTCTGGCAAACCAGAGCAGCTCACGGAAATGCCATTTACCTTCCCGCCAGTACAGTACCTATTTATCTACTTGCACTTGACGTGCTTTCGAACTGCTAGGTGGGCAGGAGCAGGGACCGAGCAACGGGAGCTCACCCCGTCACGGGAATTCGAACCGCCAACCTTCCGATCGGAAAGCCCTAGGCTCTGTGGTTTAGACCACAGCGCCACCTGCATCCCCTTGCCAGGTTAAACATACCCAAATCCCTCAATCCTTCTTCACAAGGGTTGGTTTCCAGATCTTTATCATCTGTGCTACAAGAAAATACATTCTTCTTTGGAAGGCTCTTTCCTCCAATATAAAATCTTCTCCTCTTTGGTTAGAAGAGGAAAGCAGTAAGAAATCAGCAGTAAGAATGTAAGAGACACCTGCCCTCTTATGAATCAGACCAAACACATGTCTATTTCCACAATGTCCAATCAGATGCCTATGAGAACTCTTCTGCTTCTCATTCCTGGCAGCTGGCATTCACGGGCCTCTCTGATCCTGGAGCTAATAAAGCCATAATGACCAGCAGCTTGTGTCACTGCCCATCTTATACTCCACAAAGCTTTCTAAGCCCCTTTAGAAGCCATCTAAGTTGGACGCCATAGCTATGATCAAAATTCACATCACCTTCCCTTCCCTTCTTTCCCTCCTTCCTTGGGTTCGTCTCTTCAGCATCCCCACTCTGCTGCTTCCCTCCTCTCCTCTCTGAGGCTTTGTTTTCTTGCAGTCCCTGGTCTAACAGTTTCCCTTTAACTGACACCCCACTTTCCTATCTCAACATTTTGTGCCCCTCCCTGTGCATAACTCACGTCATGAAGCCCTTGGTGTGGGTCTGCTGATGCTGTAAGGCAGGCAGTCCCAAACTTGGCCCTCCAGATATTTTGGGACTACAACTCCCATCATCCCTCGCTAACAGGACCAGTGGTCAGGGATGATGATGAAGAAGAAGAGTTTGGATTTGATATCCTGCCTTTCACTCCCTTTAAGGAGTCTCAAAGCGGCTAACATTCTCCTTTCCCTTCCTCCCCCACAACAAACACTCTGTGAGGTGAGGCTGAGAGACTTCAGAGAAGTGTGACTGGCCCAAGGTCACCCAGCAGTTGCATGTGGAGGAGCGGAGACGCGAACCCGGTTCCCCAGATTACGAGTCTGTCGCTCTTAACCACTACACCACACTGGCGTTCATCCACACTGGATGATGGGAGTTGTAGTCTCAAAACATCTGGAGGGCCAAGTTTGGGGATGCCTGCTGTAGGGCATAACAGCACAGTTTGCTTTTGTAAATGTGTTGCCACCTGGGTCAGCCTGAGCTGCTTACATGGGAAGTAAGGTAAAGGTAAAGGGACCCCTGACCATTAGGTCAGGTCGTGACTGACTCTGGGGTTGCAGCACTCATCTCGCTTTATTGGCCGAGGGAGCCGGCGTACAGCTTCCGGGTCATGTGGCCAGCATGACTAAGCCACTTCTGGCGAACCAGAGCATCGTACGGAAACGCCATTTACCTTCCCGCCGGAGCGGTACCTATTTATCTACTTGTACTTTGATGTGCTTTCAGACTGCTAGGTTGGCAGGAGCAGGGACCGAACAATGGGAGCTCACCCCGTCGCGGGGATTCAGACAGCCGACCAGTGGCGTAGCGTGGGTTGTCAGCACCTGGGGCAAGGCAAGTGATTTGCGCCCCCTAACCCGTGGATTTGCGCCCCCTAACCCGTGGATTTGCGCCCCCTAACCCTAACCCCCAGATGTTGCGCCCGGTGCGGCCGGCCCCCCCTGCACCCCCCACGCTACGCCACTGCAGCCGACCTTCTGATCGGCAAGCCCTAGGCTCTGTGGTTTAACCCACAGTGCCACCCGCGTGGGAAGTACCCTTGGATAAATTAGGATTTCCTTCAAAAACCCCAGAAAATACTGTGCAAGACATTTGAATCACCACATTCAACCAGTATATGTATACCCACCGAGATTTGCATCATTTGATTGAAATCCATACCCTCAATGTGTCCCTGTTTTCCAGGAACAGACCTGGATTTACAGAAGCCGTCCCAGTTTCTGATTCGATCACAAAATGCCCTGCTTCCCCTTAGGATGTCCCTATTTTCATTGGAGAAATGTTGGAGGGTATGGACTTGTAAGCTTTCTCATATATATATATATATATATATATATATATATATATATATATACACACACACATACATTTTTCTTGTTTTTTTAAACATATCATTTCCAACAATCATATAACATAACTTCTTATCTTATACTATGTTTTAGACTTCCGTCATCACCTCTGATGATTTTCCATTCTTTATCACTTATGCTGCATTTCTTAATTTCTCTATTACTCTTAATTATCATTAACTAATAGTTCTCCTCATAGTCTTTCTTGCAATATTTCAAATAGTCCTCCTTACAAAACTTCTTGCTGTCCTACTAGCATAATCTGTTCATTACTATTACTTTTCAAATAGTATATTTACTCCAGTCTTCTAAGAATCTGTGGTCCTGCAGGGTTTGAATCCTTCCTGTTAATTTATCCAGTTCTGCATAGTCCATCGATTTCATCCGCCATTCTTCTTTTGTCAGTAATTCTTCGGACTTGTAAGCTTTCCAGAGTTAGGGTCTCATATTGTTCCCACAATATTTGTCTCTCCACTCTGTCCCAATGAATAGTTTTGTGCTCTGGTGAAATGAACCAGGCAATTATTGTACAGACCACAGCAGGATCCCTCACTTAAGTCACTGTGATCATAGCAGTTGTTGTTGAATTACTCCCCTGATTGCCTAGTTTATTCATAGTACTGTACCTGTGCCCCAGCTGCTCTTCACCAATGGTTGTTGGTGTTGAGAGCAGGGAAACTCACCTTATGACTGTGCTGTATCCCATGTTGCTGTGCTGAGAAGTGAAAATTAGCCGGGCTCTTAGTTTCTCTAGGTGTGTCTGTGGATTGGGATCGCTTCCTACAAGATTCTTCAGGGGCCCTTAATTACCTCCAAAGCTGCTCATAATATTTCGCTAAGTGAGCCAATATGGGCATATGAAGAGGGCATTCTTTACTACTCTGCCAGCGCACTTGAATGTAGAGAAATCCGAGGTTATTTATTCCTCCAATGGTATTTTAACTGGAGAAACACTTCAGTTGTGGGAAATCATTTTATTTTCCCTTGATTGCCAAATAATAAGGCAATTTTTTCTTGACCTGCAAAACAAAGCTACATCAAAAGGAAAGGGTGCTGCATTATTGTAAACTGAGTTAGTTCATGTCTGTATTTTCTACTTTGTGACTCTGATAGATGGACTTCACAGGGTACTGCTTTGTGAATCTGATGGAAAATTGGAAGATGTGCCGTTGTGCGCTGAGGTACAAGATTAAAGCAAGAAAGGAGATGCGAAGGTGATGGTGTTAAGTGGCACATTATAGCCAAATTTCAGCTACTGCAGAATTTCAGAGCTGTAAATGTTTGGGGAATTGTTTCCCTCCCCCCTTTATAACTGCAAAATTTATGAAATCTCCTCTTTGTTGAAGCGAGTCTCTATCAACGCTTGATTTGTAAAATGAGAGTTGACAAGCCTGTCTCTCAGTGGGACACCTTGCCCTCTAACCACAGATGTGTGAGCACTGGCCGTGATTAGTTAGTTGTGTCTGGAAGGTACATTCCTCTCCTGACAGTAACCAGGTGGAGAGGAAAGGAATAAAAATTTCTGCCGGTCATGATAACTGGGCGCAGAACTGGTGATTGTAGATGCAAAAATGACCTGCCCCACAAATCTGCCTGAGGGATGTAGACTTGTTATGCAAAGTGACTCTGCTCTATGTGTGCAATGGTGGGGATGGCTGGCGCGGCTGCGTTTGAGCAGCAAGCCACGCCCCCACGAGCTTCACTATTGGGTGCCCAATTGGGGAGGGGCGTGGCACCAGCCCTGGAGTTGAAGCAGGGGGCGGAGCGCCCCCTGCATGACGCGGGAATCGTCTCCCGCTCACAATCCCTCCCCTCCTGGGAGGAGGAAAAGCTTTGTAGATGCAGAAATGACCTGCCCCACAAATCTGCCTGAGGGATGTAGACTTGTTATGCAAAGTGACTCTGCTCTTAGGCTTTAATGATGGGGAAACAATGGACACCAGTGGGCAATTGGTTGCAAAAGGGAGTCTTTGCTCAAAGCATCAGGAATGCAGCTTGAATTGCGCAAACCTGCTACATAGCAGCTGAAACTGGTTTGGCCTAGTCCAGGGGTCGGCAAGGTTTACCTCGCCTGGGCTGGTACACTCCAGCGGAGATCCCTCTGTGGGCCAGACTGTGCGTGCGCCCGCGATTTCCGGCACTGCAGAAGCAAGTCCCCACACCATGCTGTGCCGGTTTAGCGCAGTGCACAGGGACTCGCCGAGTGGGTGGCTTGGTTTGGGGGTGGCTCGTGGGCTGTTTAAATGACCCCTGTGGGCTGCTGGTGGCCCATGGGCCTTAGGTTGTTGACCCCTGGCCTAGTCTGCATGCCCCCGCAGACTTTCTCTTCCAGGTTTAACCTTTAGCAAAGTTCACCCTGTGAATCCAGTCTTTTTTGATGAACTTCCTGATCTCTGCCACTTGCTGGTGATGTGGAGTGGGGCAGAAGATGGGGAAACTCACTGTATGATGGCTCAAATTACCATCAGCATTATTCTTACTTATTAAATTTGTTAGTCGCTTGCCCAGGGCAACCCAAATCAACTTACAACTGCCAAGAAGACAGACAAATCAGAGGGTTGTTTCTGACTTAGTTCTGTTTAGAGTAGACCCAGGGGAATTAGTGGTCCTCAGTTAGTCATGTACATTGTTTTCAATGAGCTTAATCTGAGTAAGACAAACAAGTATGGATACGATCCATAGTATTTTCAGTATCTGTGTATGCAAATGCAAATTGGTGTACCTGTTTGAATTTTTTCAAAGGCTTTTGGTCGCAAACAATTGAAGCCTGACTTGACCTGCTAGAAGTAGAGCCTTGCACTGAAGGTGAACTGTGGTCTGTAACCATAGAAAGATGTTGGGGTATGCATGTGTGAATCTGGCATATGGTGGAAATGCTCGCACCTGTTGCATCTTGCTTTCTCAGCCATTTTGCCTTAATCTTTCCCTATTCATCATTTGTGAGCTTGGTTCAAATACCCAATCAAGTAAGCCAAGGCACTAATTGAACAATTATTGCATTCAAGTAAATCTAACCCATTGCACCCAATTATAAAACATTTAACTTACCTTCATAGATCTATTCATGTCTCGGGGAAAGGAAAAGAAACAATTTGTTATTGGGAGAAATGTGAAAATGGTCATGGAACAGAGTACATGTCTAAAATAGGTGTGTGACTACAGATCTGTTACTGGCATCCTGCCAGTATTATGGCAGGAAAAAAAGAGACTTTCTGCTCCTGTCAACAAATGCATTTCAATATTTGGCCAACAGTCCATTTGCAGAGGAACAAATGAGGACATGCCATTATTTTCTGTGTTTCCTTATCCAGAAGATGGCCATTTTTGAAATCCTGGTTTGCTAAAACCCTCTTGGCTAAAATAATGGCCGTGTAAATCAGCCAGCAAGGTGGAGGGTAAGATTTTGTTTTTTGTTTTCTTTTAAGGTGGAGGAGGGGAGCTTCGAAGTCCCAGATTTGATTGATATACGTTGAACCATATTCCATAAACCAAGATTTGATTCATGCACAGTTGATAAATTTAGTTTAATGAGTAAAAAGAGCTTCTGAATACTCCCTTGAGAAATAGTGGACTCTCCATCCATAGAGGTTTTTAAGCACAGGTTGGATGGCCATCTGTCATGTATGATCTAGTTGAGATTCCTGCCTTGCAGGGGGTTGGACTAGATGATCTTTAGGATCCCTTCCAACTCTACAATTCTTTGACTCCATGATTATGTTACGATATAGAAGCAATGCGGCCGCGAGCTGCTGGCTTGAATGCAAAACATAATGGGAATGTTGGGACTGTTCCGTGGGAAACAGAGGGACAGTCTATTCACAGTGCGAAGCACCGGAATTAGCTCAGAGTGTAATATGAGCTGGACAGGAAGTACAGGAGGAGTTTATCTCTCTGCTGTTGGAGTTTGAAGAGAGCAGACGTGTTTTTTCTGTAACGCTGCAAAGACAGAAATAAAGGCATGTAAATACATTTCTGTCTATCTCTTTCCCCTGCCGGGGGGGGGGGCAGGAAAGAGTGGTGTGTTCTTCTCACGCTGAGGAGGATCGCCGATCGCGACCTAGCCTGGATCCTGCCAGAGAATGCAGACAGGGAGGTCAACCGGAGATCAAGCCAGGTGCCTGTAGAATGGCCAGTTTCTCCTGATAATGGCTTGAATCCCAATAGATTATGGGTATTTGAAAAGATGAGCATTGGACCTAACACTGTTGCTGAGCTAAGTTTTAGAGACCTTTCTCTGCTCACCGGAAAATGCTGAACAGTCCACCAGGCCTCCTGACCCATTCTATCTCATTTAGAGGGCTACGTTTTGGGTTCAGGTTTTGTTGACTTTATTTATAAGCTTTGCAGCTGTGAAAAATCAATCCTGGTGATCTTTACAGGGAACTCAAAGGGATGAGATGAAGTTCACATCTGTTAGCTTATTCAAACCATGTTACTTAAAAAATTTTATTGGCTTGTAAGTTCTCTGTGTTTCTTTCTCTTTGTACTTATTAAAAAAATTAACAATAATAGAACATAAAAGTAATACTTTTTTTTAAAGGGGCGAGAACTAAAAGGATGATGGAACCAAACTTTCCTCTCACATACAAAGAAATGGCATAGTTGGTACAGAATTTCTCAGTACATGTGTTCTGCAAAGATTAGATATAAATACATAATTTTAAATATTTCTGCAGGCAGCTAGTTTATTGAGCATTCTTCCTGATTTGCTGGCACAAAGCTCATGTGGAGGTTAGATTATAAGGTAAAGGTAAAGGGACCCCTGACCATTAGGTCCAGTCGTGACTGACTCTGGGGTTGTGGCGCTCATCTTGCTTTATTGGCCAAGGGAGCCGGCGTACAGCTTCCGGGTCATGTGGCCAGCATGACTAAGCCACTTCTGGCGAACCAGAGCAGCACACAGAAACGCCGTTTACCTTCCCGCCAGTGCGGTACCTATTTATCTACTTGCACTCTGACGTGCTTTCGAACTGCTAGGTTGGCAGGAGCAGGGACCGAGCAACGGGAGCTCACCCCGTCGCAGGGATTCGAACCACCAACCTTCTGATTGGCAAGTCCTAGGCTCTGTGGCCAATCTTTATTGAGCATTCATTTCGATTTGTAAGTGGCACTGTTCTATGCAGTGGCGGAGCTTCACGTTCTGGCATCAGGGGTGGAGAGAAGGAGGGGCATGGCTAGTGTGCGTCCCGAGGGTGTGGCATGCTGCCTGCAGGGGTGTGACACCCAGCTCGGGGGGGGGGGGGCAGCCGCGATGGCACCCCACTGGGATCATGGTGCCGGGGGCGGTGTGCTCCCGCCGCCCCCTCTTCCTCCACCAGTGGTTCTATGCCAACGAGAATTAATCCTTCATTTATGCTGATTTGCTTGTCCTATTAGTTATTCGTTCATCCCATGCTTTTTTAATGCATTTCCTCCTCACTTTCCAAGCTGCAAAAAGTTCAATTTCTAAAGTGGATTCATTGTGCTGGTGCAACAATGTGCTTCAAACCACTTAAACTGTTGCAAACCCAAAGTTTTGGTATGCGTCTGGATTCCTCTTGCAAAACAGTGATCATAGGGAGGCACCCTAACTATTTAACATACGTTTTTGTTTTTCATTGTGTTGGTTTATGACTTTGTTTTTTACTGCCATAGGTTCCTTTAGGAGAAGTTGCTGTTGTTGTTGCTATTGTTGTTGTTGTCGTCGTCATCAGCAGCAGCAACAACAACAGGGATGGGAAATTTGAGTGCTGAATCCAGCCCTCCAGACATCTCAGAACTGTCTCACAGCAAGCCATACCAGCCCTTCTCCATGTCCTTCTCAGGTTGTTTGGCCTGAACGGAATGTGTCTTGAACTATGGTAATGCTTTTTACTTCCAAGGTGAAGGGTGGAGAGGTGTGCTGTGCATAGAATCCTCTGACTGGAATGTCGTCTACTGTACAAGAGTAAGAACCACATCCATTGTTCTGCTCACTTTTGCCTCTGTCATCCCCCCACCACCACTTTCATGTGCCCCCCAGAAGTTCTAGATTCTATTTTAATGCCCCAAAGTGCTCCCAAGATAGCACCACTCCGGGACATTGTGGGAAATTAAAATAGCACAGCTTGGAACACAACTTGGAACAGTTTTACTGCCTACTACCACTGCCTTCAGGTATGTCTGTCAGAGCCCATCAGCAGCAGAAGAGGACCACCAAAGG
Organism: Podarcis liolepis; assembly: GCF_965112155.1. Lineage (NCBI taxonomy): Eukaryota > Metazoa > Chordata > Lepidosauria > Squamata > Lacertidae > Podarcis > Podarcis liolepis. Next base: position 84,054,691 of record NC_139559.1, on the reverse strand, counting down.
ACATTTTCCCAGGGCTTCCTCAAATCTGGAGCCAGTCCTATGTGGAAATTTAAAAGTACTGGAGAAAGTCTTTTGCTATATATGTTGTCCACATGCAAGGAGATTTTGAAGTAGGGCTACTACCTCAAGAGCAGTGCCCACCCTACCCCATCCCGTGGTATAGTATCATGCAGATTATACCAAGTGCCCTCCAGAATCTTAGAATTGGCACTTAAACTGCAAAAGTAACAACTGTGAATAACCTTACAGAAAAAACAGTTAGCTATTTTTTACCACACACTCTTTCTCATTAGTATGAATAAACGAATATTTCAATCTAGCCCACTTCTGGCCTCCATTGTGTTACGTTACCTTATAAAAAAGGTGGTCAGCATGACTAAGCCACTTCTGGCGCAACGGAACACTAAAACCAGAGCAGCGCACGGAAACGCCGTTTACCTTCCCACCGGAGTGGTACCTATTTATCTACTTGTACTTTGGCGTGCTTTCGAACTGCTAGGTGGGCAGGAGCAGGGACCGAGCAACGGGAGCTCATCCCATCGTGGGGATTTGAACCACCAACCTTCTGATCAGCAAGCCCAAGAGGCTCATTGGTTTAGACCACAGCGCCACCTGCGTCCCTACATTACCTTATAAAGGGAATCAAAGCCTGACTTCCAAAACATTCTTCCCTTCTGTATCATACTTGTCATGAAAACCCTTAAATCCCATTTCTGTCATACACTGTAGGAGGCTTAGAAAGCTACAGAATGAAAGTACTGAACTCATTGTGTGGGAAGTTGCCAAGGTGGATGTGCTCCAAATGTAAGTGATGTGAAGAAACACTGTACCAAATCTGAGGCAGGGTGAGTGTAGCCAGGACCTTATTCCAACATCCTAAAAATGCAGGAGCTTTGCTTGTTCAGACTCCAGCATCCGTGGTATCCAAGCTTCCAAGCTCTGTGTCATCTATGGTGAATCATACTCTTCTATCAATTGAAATTTCACTATATGTTCGTAAAGAACTGGAACGGCTCCTGTGATTTTACAAATATAACATCTCACTCTGGTAAGCTGCAGCAAGTGCAAATTGTGCCTCACCAAATTGGTTCAGTTTTAAACCTAAGTTACACCCTGCCAGCACTAGTTGCTCTGTGTTGACATAGCTAACTCTGCAGGTTGCAATTCAGTCAGCATGAGCAATAAGCGTTAGAGATTCCTCAATTTGACTCTGATTGATTCTGAGCAACTAGTGTAGGCGTGCAGTGAGATATCTGCTACCGTCAACCACTGATATTTCAGCATTGGGGAGGAACTAAATGAGACACTGGTCATCAGCTTGCCACTGCAACCAGTTCCCTCTTATGTTTAGAAAAGGAAAGACAAGATGTATATTCCACATTCTAGTCTGCAGTATTAGATGATGTTAGTGTTTGCACTGTATTTGTTGGGAATTGTATTTTACAAAGAATGAATTGTATGGGGGGGGGGCGACACACCTTTGTAATGTAATGTAACAGCTGCAAAATCTTGTTACTCCAATTAAGGTCACAGAAGCAGCGGCGTAGCGTGAGTTGTCAGAGCCCGGGGCAAGGCAAGTAATTTGCGCCCCCTAACCCGGGGCAAGGCAAGTAATTTGCGCCCCCCTAACCCCTAACCTGAGTGATCTGAGGCGAGTTGCCGCTGGCGCTGGCGCTGCTGCCCAAACGACGCTGCTTGCCCGGAGGAGGAGGGGGGCAGAGAGGCGAGGAAAATGCAACATGGCCCAGCAGCTGCAGCAGCAGGGGCTGTGAGGAGGGGCTGCCTGGCGCATCCTCCGCGGCCCTGACACGCGGGGACCGCTGAGAGCCACTGCCTGCCGGACGCCTTCAGCCCGGACGCTCGCACAGCTCGTCGGTTCCGCGAGACATGCGGCTCTGCTACAGCCTGCGCCCGAGGCTCTTCGGCGACTCCGGAGGCAGCGAGCACGCCCCCACAGATGTTGCGCCCGGTGCGGTCGGCCCCCCTTGCACCCCCCACGCTATGCCACTGCACAGAAGTGCTGAATCATTGTCTTGTCAATTTGTTAACTCCCTTTAAAAGGGAGCATGTGTGCGTCTTAGTTAGTGATAGGACACATGGGAGTTGGAGCTTGACTGGTTTTTTTGCTGAGTATGCCTAGAGGAGTTGGTGAGGTCAGATAAACTATAAATTATGGACTGCTACAAAGGAGTTTTAGAAAGAAGAAGACCCTCTCTTGGGCTCAAGGGAGAGAAATGCATTGTTTTGGACTTGATATGAATAAGTAATACTTCTTTTAATAGTTGCAAGTAAAGAGTAACAACAACAACAACAACAACAACAACAACAACAACAACAACATATTATTATTATTATTATTATACCCCGCCCATCCGGCTAGGTTTCCAACAACTTATTAAAATACAGCAATCCATCAAACATTAAAAGCTTCCCTAAACAGGGCTGTCTTCAGATGTCTTCTAAAAGCCCGGTAGTTGTTGTTCTCTTTGACATCTGGTGGGAGGGTGAGAGGGTGCCACTACTGAGAAGGCCCTCTGCCTGGTTCCCTGTAACTTGGCTTCTTGCAGTGAGGGAACCACCAGAAGGCCCTCGGTGCTGGATCTCAGTGTCTGGGCTGAACAATGGGGGTGGAGACGCTCCTTCAGGTATACTGGACCGAGGCCGTTTAGGGCTTTAAAGGTCAGCACCAATACTTTGAATTGTGCCCGGAAATGTACTGGGAGCCAATGTAGGTCTTTCAGGACCGGTGTTATGTGGTCTCGGCAGCCATTCCCAGTCACCAGTCTAGCTGCCGCATTCTGGATTAGTTGTGGTTTCCAGGGCCAACTTCAAAGGTAGCCCCACGTAGAGCACATTGCAGTAGCCCAAGAGGGAGATAATCAGAGCATGCACCACTTCAAAGTCTTGTGTGTGATGTCTACTGTCGAGATTTGAGCCCCAAGTCCTGGGGTACCTCCAACTCGATGATTGTTTAGCAGAGTAGCAGACCTTTGCAGCTGCATGCATTCACTTGATGCAGAAGAGTAATTAATAGTAGTTTAAAGGTAAAGGTAAAGGGACCCCTGACCGTTAAGTCCAGTCGCGGATGACTCTGGGGTTGCGGCATTCATATCACTTTACAGGCCGAGGGAGCTGGCGTTTGTCCACTCTGCAGGCAGTTTTTTTAGGTCATGTGGCCAGCATGACTAAGCCACTTCTGACGAAACCAGAGCAGCACATGGAAACGCTGCTTACCTTCCCGCCGGAGCGGTACCTATTTATCTACTTGCACTTTGACGTGCTTTTGAACTGCTAGGTTGGCAGGAGCTAGGACCGAACAACGGGAGCTCACCCCATCGCAGGGATTTGAACCACCAACCTTCTTATCAGCAAGCCCTAGGCTCAGTGGTTTAGACAACAGCACCGCCCGCTTAAGCATAAATTTTACTTAAGCATAAATCTTATGGTTCTTTGCCAGAGCTGTTTGTCAGAGGACGTTCAACTCACTCAGCTTTGGGTTGTTGGGAGGAGGCAGGTTGAATCTCTTTCAACATCTTATCCCATCCTGGAGTTTTGTGCCCTGTCCCACACCCCACCTGCAGAAGCCCTGACAATCAGCTGAGTTAGGAAGAGATGGAAAGTGGGAGAGAGAAAGAAAACCTAGCTGTTTATTTCTGTATTTCTGCTTAATTCCTTGCCTGATGTTTGTCATGAAACCTTGAATAAATATACTTTTTAATGTTCCGGTGAACATTCCAGTGAACAATGAAGCCAGTTGTTCTCTAGGAATTGCTAACCGCCAACCAATCTGGATATCTGGCTTCATTACATCCCTTTCTCTCCCCTTTTCCCAGTCCCAGGTAGATTAGTGTAGGCAATTAGATACTCCGGAATTTATCCTGGATCCCAACATCTGAGGGCATCTCCCCGTGGTTAATCTGATGGAGATAATTGGAATGAATTTGCTTATCTCTCATTATAAGTGAAATTTGCACAGAGGAATGCCAAATGAAAGGAATACTTATGGTACAATCATCATTATTAGAAGCAGCCTAATGAGTAGCAATGAGAGACAAACAAAAAGCAAATTGCTGAGGTACTGCAACACCTAGAGTGACTCCTGGGAGGCCTCAATTACTTAAAACCACAAGATCAGCAATGAGGTTAGGAAGCCTCAGTGCTGTAGGTTAGATCCATCCTCCTTTGTGGGTAAAATTACCAGGTGGAGCAAGTTTAAGTAAAGAAAGTAAGTGCCTCTGACAATGCAATTCCACACGTGACTGCTCAGATATAAGCCACACTGAGTTTAATGGGTTTTACTCTGCCAATGGAGATGCTGGTGGCGCTGTGGTCTAAGCCACAGAGCCTAGGACTTGCTGATCAGAAGGTCAGTGGTTTGAATCCCCACTCCCATTGCTCAGTCCCTGCTCCTGCCAACCTAGCAGTTTGAAAGCACGTCAGAGTGCAAGTAGACAAATAGGTACCGCTCCGGTAGGAAGGTAAATGGCGTTTCCATGCACTGCTCTGGTTTTGCCAGAAGCGGCTTAGTCATGCTGGCCACATGACCCGGAAAAACTGTCTGCGGACAAATGTCGGCTCCCTCGGCCAGTAAAGCGAGATGAGCGTCGCAATCCCAGAGTCATCCAGGACTGGACCTAATGGTCAGGGGTCCCTTTACTTTTACCTTTACCAAATAAGTGATTATATGATCTCAGCCTTTCTTGCACTGGACAATGATTACATTTGTCACCTTACATTTCTATGACCCCGCAAAATAATCAACCAGTTGGTTGATTTGAGATACGTGCCCAATTCCTATGTCAAAACCTACTTGCATGTGCAATCAATAAAGTTGTGGCCTGTTTGAACCCAAGATGTTTGTCCTGTGTGTCTTCCTACAATCATGGGCCCTACCAGGCACGGGTTCATTGCATCTGGGCCCGTGATTAGATAATTACACATAAAGACATGTCTGTGGCTCTGTCTTTTGTTACGGATAACTGACCTTCTCTGCCTCTACTTTTGCTATTTTTGGCATGTTTCCTTGCTGAAAAATACTTGCTGACTTAGGGCCATGTTTCAGGTGGAAGGAGAAAGCCTTGTTGTTTTGAAAACTTTTGCTTGATTAGAGAAAATCATGCTTTATTCTCAAACACCTTCCAAATGGCAGATAGTGTAAATGTGTGTGTGAGAGACAAAAGAGGATTATGGGTTCAGCAGAAAGGCCTTTCCTTTCCTTTCCTTTGAGGAAATGCATAGTTCAATGGTAGGCTGCATGCTTTGCAAGCAGACGTTCTTAAGTCCAATCACTAACAGCCTCAATTAAAAGAAGAAAAATGGATCAGGAACAGGTGATGTTAAAGACCCTTCCCTATTAGAGACCCTGAAGAGTTGCTGACACAGTAGACCAGAGGTGAGGAACTGGGTCCAGGCAGTGGTCCACTCTATCCCACACTTTCCATGGGCCACTTGTTGCAAGGACATCAAGCGACCAGCTTTTTCCCCTTGCACATTGAAACTGAATTGTGTGGGTGCAAGTATACTGTGTGCAGCCTCTTTTAAACCCTAACCACCAGATGTTATGCAAGCAGTGATGACCATCTGATTCAAAGTACCACACACAACTCTGTGCATGGCCTTCAAAACCCAAGCCGTGTTTCAGTTGCGCGTCGAGGTCCCCAAGACACCCCAAATAAGAACACAATGACACTTGATTTTTGTTTAAGGTTTTTGGCATAATTTTGGCCACAACGTTATTAAAAATACAGCAATGTGAGTGGTTGCTTAGGCATTGGTAGTGACTAACTGACCCCGCACGGGGACAGCTCTGACATTCGCACCCCCCGCGAAGTCAGCAAGGGTAAGTCACCTGGGGAGAGAGAAGGGACTGGGAACCATGCCTCACCTCTCCCCAGAATGCTCCCAGGACCTCTTACGTGGCCCTAGCCCCTTGCCAGGGGGTTTGGACAAAAGCATGGCGAGCCCCTGGGCTCCTTTAACAGAAAACCCTGGAAGCAGCAGCAGCATTTTGGAGGGGCAGGCACAGCCAAATCCATACCCCTCCACCAATCAATTCCCAAACCAATGCCTAACTGCAACCTTACAAGTTGTGACGATTTGCTACGCAGTAGGCAAAAACCAAATGGCCCCAGCCAATCAGCCAAATGGACAAAATTCCTACCAGGCCCCTGCCCCAAAGCAGACGACCCCATGACAGGAATAGCAAGGTCAAGCAATCAGCCTAACATTAGAGAGGGAGGGCGGGTGATCTGAAGTAAGCAGCGAAAAGTGCAAGTTCTTCGCTGCGTGCAGTGTATTTAACAAACAGGGCTGTCAATCAATAAATGGCAACATATAAATCTCCCCAGTAACAGCCCGCCCCTGATTAAAGATGGCCAAACTCTTTTGCCCAACAACAGTGAGGTGTCTTGTCATCCCCCACCGCAACACATGCTCTCCATGAGGGAGAACACGCTTTGTAGAACAGTTGGGGATTATTTGGCTAAAATGGCCTTGAGGACCATTCTGAGGGAGCCCAATTAGGTCCTTGGGGGCAGAGGTTGTTGCTGTTGCTGCTGCTGTTATTTAAATTTGTATACGACCCTTCACCTGAAGATCACAGGGTGGTTCAGAGCATAAACATACAAAATGAGAACACAAAATATTAAAAAAGCAAAATCAAAAATAAAATGAACCAGTCCTACCTCTAGAGTAGACAATAGTTTTACTTGATGTAACACAGCTTCTACTTTTCCCGTGAACACATTGCTTTGTGTGATTGTTTAATGACAAATAAATAAATAGGATGTTTTAATTACGCCATCTTTTGATCTGCATCCTGTTCTGGAAGAAAGATTTATTAGTTGACAAGTATAAATATGGGGTGCTGGCAATACAATGAACTTGACAGTAGCAGGCAGGGGTGGGGAGAAGCTAATGAAGTGCATAAAAAGCATGTGAGATTATATATAATTTTATTAAATTAATATACTGTGTCTTAAAATGGTAGAAATACTGTGAAATGTCTTGATGAAAAGGAAAAGAGAATGTTTCATATTAATGCCATCTTAATGGAAAACCACTTACAGCAAATAACAGTAATTTGCACTCCGATCCCTGCTCTGAAGCGACTTATCAAAAAGCAATATTCCATTATTTCTCTATAAAAGTTCCAATTTTGTGTTATTAAAAAACCTCTTTTCAGGTAGATCATTAACATGATTTTCATTTCCCAGCCTCTTTTTCTCCGTCTCTTTCCCTAACCATTGTGCAAGTCACCAAGCATCATTTCCCAACTACTATGTTCCACACATAACAGACTCTTTTCTGAAGTCAGTTCTAATCATTAAGAATCAAAAGGTTTTTCTACGTTCTGTTTTTCTTTATTCTCTGTCTTTCATTAACACATATACAAAGTCAACGAATACAGCACTGTTGGAACATTTATACAAGATTCCTCTTCTTGTTTGATTGCTCTCCTTTTTCTTTCTTTCTCGGGTGAAGGAAAATCTAAATAGTAATTATAGAAATGGGAGGATTTCCTTAGGGAAGCAATGTGGTCTTGTCTCTGGGTTCCTCCAGATAACCTTTTAATTGAGTATTCAACCTGATCTGCTTCCACAAAGCCTATGTGGCTTGTATATGATGTCCACTATTATCGAAAATACATTCTGATTTGTCCACAGGGAGTTTATATAACACTGAGGATTTATCAGGAGCTGCCCAGAGTGGCTGGGGGAAGCCAGTCAGATGGATGCCGTTGTTGTTGTTTATTTCATCATCATAATTTGCTTGCATGGGATTTATATATCTTCCCATCAATTGCTTATTGAACACTTTTTAGTGCATTTTGATGTCACAGTCTTAACCACTAAAAAGTTTCTCTTTTAGCTGATTTTGTGTGTGTGTCAGAGCACTTCAATCCACTTTATTTGTACAAACCTATATTTCTAGTATGTGATTCAGTTCCTCCTACAAAATGCTGACAGTCTGGAGGCGACTGCTGTCTGCCAAAGGAGAACAACTGGTGCAACACAGCAAAAAGCTGAAGAAATGTTGCTGTTTCTTTGGCTTGCAGAATTCAGCTTTTACTGAAACCAAAGTTGATGCCCTGTGTTACAGAATGGGGATAGATACTAAGCCAGGCCATGATTAAGGCATGAGAAGGACAGATTGTGGAAAATGCCATATACCCCTGTGGCTCTGGGGCAGGAGCACAGTGGTAGCACCAGGAAAAAAATTCTGGGGAGGGGGCACAGAAGGGACAAAGTATATTTTTGGGTGGATGAGGAAAAAAATGGCAGCATATGTTAATGCAGAAATTGCAAGGGCAAGTGGGGGTAAGCTCCTTAATTTGGGGGTTCTTAACACACACACCCACGCTGCCTATGCAGGTACATGATGCTACAAATACTGAAATTTAGCCTCTGGAGCTTCACATGTGTGCAGCCTAACAGCTGCATAAATTTGTAGCATGACACTGGTGGTTCACCAGTGTTTTTATGATAAAGAAAAGCAAAGTTCAATGGCCATTCACAGCATGCTTGTCTTTTTTCAAAAAGAGTCCTCGTTAGATCAGTGTATTTGATTTTAGTTGTATCCAAAGCCAAGTGAGATGAACTTCACAGTGTGTAGAACCTATGTAGGGCCAGTGACAGAACATAGCGCCCTTGGGTAGCTGTTGGAGCCCCAGCAAAGTCTTCTGATGATGCTTACCTTGGGCCACTCAATTCAAAGAATCCCAGACAGGCTTACTGGGTAGTGCTGGGTCTAGCTGCCATATTAATTGCCAACTGACATGACATTACAACTCTGGAGAACTGTGGAAAATTAACATGCAGCTAGTCTCAGATTCCTGGTGCTGGCTGTAGCACGTCTTAGCCTGCCTCAGGCCCATGAAGGCCCACCTGCAATGATTTTGCCAAGGAGACCTTCAAACATGGAGCCGTATATCTATCTCTGTAAAATCCAGTTGGGGCAGGCCTGCTCCAACTACTTGATTGGGGTGTTTAGCCTGGTGTTCTGGTATTGCTGGACTTCAACTCCCCCTACTCTTGACCATTGTCCATGTTGCCTGGAGCTAATGGGAATCACAGTTCAGAAACATTGCACACACAAAACCATGACAGGCATGTTTGATGAGTGAGTGGGAAATATGTGATCTGTATGTGCCATGGAGTTTGTCTGAATCTGCCCTTATACTGACAACGATTGTGGTCTGTTGTTGCTGTTTAGTCGTGTCCGACTCTTCGTGACCCCATGGACCGGAGCACGCCAGGCACTCCTGTCTTCCACTGCCTCCCACAGTTTGGTCAAACTCATGCTGGTAGCTTCGAGAACACTGTCCAACCATCTTGTCCTCTGTCGTCCCCTTCTCCTTCTGCCCTCAATCTTTCCCAACATCAGGGTCTTTTCCAGGGAGTCTTCTCTTCTCATGAGGTGGCCAAAGTATTGGAGCCTCAGCTTCAGGATCTGTCCTTCCAGTGAGCACTCAGGGCTGATTTCCTTAAGAATGGACAGGTTTGATCTTCTTGCAGTCCATGGGACTCTCAAGAGTCTCCTCCAGCACCATAATTCAAAAGCATCAATTCTTCGGCGATCAGCCTTCTTTATGGTCCAGTTCTCACTTCCATACATCACTACTGGGAAAACCATAGCTTTAACTTATACGGACCTTTGTTGGCAAGGTGATGTCTCTGCTTTATAAGATGCTGTCTAGGTTTGTCATTGCTTTTCTCCCAAGAAGCAGGCGTCTTTTAATTTCGTGGCTGCTGTCACCATCTGCAATGATCATGAAGCCCAAGAAAGTAAAATCTCTCACTGCCTCCATTTCTTCCCCTTCTATTTGCCAGGAGGTGATGGGACCAGTGGCCATGATCTTCGTTTTTTTTATGTTGAGCTTCAAACCATATTTTGTGCTCTCCTCTTTCACCCTCATTAAAAGCTTGTGGTCTAGACCAAACCAAAACCAATACCTTTTCAAGCTGAGGTAGGTAGTCAGAAACCCATTAAAAAAATTGCTCCCATAATTATGAGCCGAGAGTTATTGAGACTGTAGCTTTCACCCATTTTGAGATGCATAAGAAGAGTAATACTGTCAATTTGTATACTCCAAACCTGGCCTTATTTATGATGCAACAAATTTTTATGTGCTGTTCCCAAACTGAATTATGCCTCGGCTAACTCATATAACACTCTTTTAAAATCCTATGCTCTCTTTGACGGCTCTGTAATAAGGCTGAAAATGTACTTATTGGTAGCGTTATTGTATGTAGTCATAGTGTAAGTGCCTGAGTAATAGCAATTGCTTTTAAAATGTGTGTGAGCACACACATGCAGATTTTCTGAATCATCATCATCATCAATTAAATTTGTATGCTATCCTTTATCCAAAGATCAGGGTGGTTCACAACCGGAAAATACAAAATGAAAACACAAAATACAGAATAAAAACAAGAACAAACCAATACTTCCCTCCCACAAACACATTTTATAATACATAGAATGTTAATCAGCCAAAGGCTTGGTTGAAGAGAAACATTATGGCACCTAAATATATGTAAGGAAGGCTCCAGGACTACCCTAATAGGTTCCCAACCTCTGCAGAGGGGAATAGTTGTTGAAAGCCTAAATCTCAAGAGGAAGTGATCTGCCCATGACATTTCAGGCGTCAAATTATTTAAGACCATTGTTCCTTCTGCAGTTCATTCTCTTCCTCCTAGGAGCTAGATTATAGAAAAGAAAGGGGAAGTGACTAGGAGGTTTTGTGTTGGTCAGACCTATCTTATGTGAATCAACCCTAGAATCCTACAACTAGAAAGATGTGAAAAACAACATATAGATAGATATAGATAGATAGATGATAGATAGATAGATAGATAGATAGATGATAGATAGATAGATAGATAGATAGATAGATGTAAAATACATTTATGAGAAAATAGACGTACATACAAGTATACAAACATACAATCAAACAAACAAATAACAGAAAACCACCACACTATAAGATACAAGAAGATTAATATAGTTATCATCATATATACTCCTGATACTGAACACAATTATAAATTTTATAGAGAAGAAATTTAAAACTGACTTCCATTTAATCTCACTGTACTTTATGTATCCATTACTTTATGTATAAAGAAAAACAACTTTCTGATGGAAAGCGTAATGGGAATAATCTATTCTTTACTCAGAAAGCATGAGGCACATATTTACAGTAGTAACTTCGGGTTACATACGCTTCAGGTTACAGACTCCGCTAACCCAGAAATAGTGCTTCAGGTTAAGAACTTTGCTTCAGGATGAGAACAGAAATCGTGCTCCAGCAGCACGGCGGCAGTGGGAGGCCCCATTAGCTAAAGTGGTGCTTCAGGTCAAGAACAGTTTCAGGTTAAGAACGGACCTCCGGAACGAATTGAGTACTTAACCTGAGGTACCACTGTATAACCTAAACAACCAAGAGAGGACCTTGGCTTGAATGGAAATCCTGCTAATTTCAACAGAAGACTTCACTGTTCCAACCCATGATCTCAGCATTTATTACCAGTCTTTGAGCAAAATATGATTCCAGCGGCTCTCCCTTGTCTTAATCCTCAAATCAAGATGATGAGCTTCTAACACAGTTGTCAATCAATAGCCCATTAATTTGGCTTCAGTCTGCTAAACTATATTTCATTTAATTCTCATTTCATTTATTGGGTTGGTCAATGTTATGCAAGGTCAAGTCTTTTGTTAAAAGCAAGGAGGAGTGAAGATGGTGGAGAGGGCGGGGGGGGGGCAAAGAGAAACAGTGCCAGATTATTATTGTCTTTTATAATAAGAACCATAGAGATAATTACACCTCCATTAGTGAATTATTTAAAAAAATGACTCACTGGAACTGAGTTGCATCTTCTGTGGTTACATATGTTCAAAGCAGAAAATGGAAAAGCTTCAGGCAGGGTTCCCTAGGGAATATCTACAATTGGATTTAGATGACATTTTCATGTATTGCATATTTGAAAAGCTTGTGCTCAAGAGTTCAGTAATCAACGTAGAGAAGGTAATATCACATACTGCAGTGTAATAGTTGTGTTAGATATTTTCTCTCTCTCTCTCTCTAGAATATATCTTTATTGATTTAAAATACTATCATACAAATACATTACAAATAGTTACAACAGAATTTCACACGAAAATGAACAAGGAATAACAAGAATAAAAATAAAAAACAAAGAAGAATTAACATTAAAATAAAAGAATATCGGTTGTATTATCATATCTTGACCAATAAAGTCTTCTAGAACAAAAACTTCCAATCATTCTCGTTGCACTTTTTCTAATATCCTGATTTTATCACACAGTTTATTTTCTAGCTTTTTCTGCATATTTTTCTAAGATATTTTTCCAATAATTTATTATACGCAAGTATCATTCAATTCTGCTAGGATAGTTTCCTTTTTACAATGTGATCTTATATACTCCTTGAACAATATCCATTCTCTATATACTTTTTGATGTGGGGCTCGTATCCTCTTCCAACCCTGTGATTCTGTACTTGTGAGTCTGGAATCTGGAGAGGAGGACTACTAAAATGGCAAAACCAGACCCGCCCCCCGCCCCATTTGGTAAATAAATCTGACCAGTTCTGTTAAGAATCTTGTGTATTATGTTTGTGAGAGGCAATGTACCACCATAGAAACTCAATAGCTGGAGACACTTCTGGAAGTGAGAACCAGTATGGCAAAAGACAACATGGCTTTTTTTTCTCCTCCTCTGACTGCAAATCAGGAGTGGAGAAACTTTTTGGCACCACAGGCCTGATCCCTATCAGGATGCGTCTCATGAGTCAAATTTGAGAGGTGACCACTTGTCAGTCACATGACATCACGATGACATACAACCCATTAAGCCTTACTTCCAAGTAAATGAGTGTGTGATTAGGTTGCAAAGCTGTTAAGTGACCTTAAGTATGGAGGGCTGATTCCATATTCACAAACATAGCAAAAAAGCTCATAAAAACTGCAGTGTAAAAGTAAATTATGTTTGGGTATATCTGTATCTATATTATCTATATCTGTGTGTATACTATCTAGCTGCAACTTTCTGAACGCTTTCTTTTCTGCACCACCTGCAATCACTGTGAGGTAACTACTATGAATTTTAGCAAGTAGAATTTGTTTTTCAGATGTCTGGGTGTGTGTGTGTGTGTGTGTGGAGAGAGAGAGAGAGAGAGAGAGTCATCCTATCTGCTACATGGCAGTTGTCTCTCTCTCATGTAGTTGACATCAAAAATGGCACCTAATTAAAAGGGATTTTTAAAAATAAAAACAGTTTTTTGAACTTGTGCTTTCCTTTAGAGATGAGAGAGAAATGTAGCTGTCCTTGATGTTTCCTTAGCTGCTTACACTTTAAGAATGCCAGGAACAGGTTGGTCTCTCTCTGTTAACTTTGGTAAAAACAAAAAATGAAAAAAACATGACATTTGAGACAGAATGCATTCTTTAATTACCTTACTGAATTTGGTAACCATGGCGATGGACACTATACCCCCCCATCTCATTCACCTTACAAAATTTACCCTTCATAGATTTAACAAACTAAAGAACCAGGATTTAACCCCCTCCCCTCAAACCAGAACAGAACATGGACCATGATTTAAAACCCTCTGTTGAGTCTGAACTGGAATAAAACACAATAGCTAGCTTCTGGTTCAGAATAAAGATTTGACCTTACTCCACTGAACATAGGAGCCAACTCTTAGGGGCTGAGGTCCCTTCGCACCCCCCCAATAAAATATTTGAAGCCCCCCCCCCAATTGATGGTTATTGCCATTAAAATGGTGTGGGAGTGCTGCATCATGTGATCGATTATGCCAGGTGGGGCTTATCTGCCCCAATATTTCATTCAGGATGGCACCCCTGCCACTGAATGTAATAGTATAGTTACTAGGAAATTCACAACATGCGCAAGAGGATAGGATTTGTGCACCTCTTAGGAAGGTGGGGAAGACTGGCTCTCCAAAGGTGGTTATTGGATTCCAACTCCCATCAGCCCCAGCCAGCATAAGCAGTGGTCAGGGGTGATGGGAGTTGTAGTTCAGCAATATCTAGAGCAGCGGTTCTCAACCTGTGGGTCCCCAGATGTTGTTAGACTACAACTCCCATCATCCCTGACCTCTGGCCTTGCTAGCTAGGGGTGATGGGAGTTGTAGTTCAACAACATCTGGGGACCCACAGGTTGAGAAAGGCTGGTCTAGAGGCTTCCCACACCTGCTCTAAGGGATGCTCATCTTGGAACATCTGAGGTCGGAGTGGGGTCAGCTTAGAGGCACATTTTATGCCGCCACCTCGCGAATTTCCTCCAGTGCCTCTTGAATCTACCACCGGAAACAGAAAGCTTTGAAAGACAACAGTAGCAGCCCGCGGAGGATACCCTCACCTATAAGGGACTGACCTGATTTTGCAGCCATTTCTGGGCTGGGGTTATATCCTCCAAGACTTCCAGATGAAGCTGATTGACTGTATGGGACTTGCAGAAATGACTGGCAGAATCCGGGACCAGGGAGAAGAGTCAGCAGAAGCAGATTGGAAAAAATTTAAGGACTATTTACAAAAATATTGTAAAATTAAGGAATGTTGAATGATGCTGGATTGAAATTAAGTGGTTTCAAGCTGTAACTATGATAAAATGACTTTCTTTTTGTAAGCAAGAATTTAAAGCTACAATAATTTAAGATGTTGAGATAAGGATTTGCTGTATAAACAACTCAAACTGGATATACAAGAAGAGGAGGTATGAGGAGGTTGGAGAAATAAGTCACAAGAAAATAAGTTGTGAAATTTAAGTGTTTTTAATATTTTTATGTTTGTTTTTTTCTTTTGTTTGTAAAAAATTGGAAACTTTAATAAATATCTTTAAAAAAAAAAAATCCTCCAAGACTTCCTTTGGTCCAGAATTTCAGCAGCATTTCAGTAGGAGAGACTTAGGGTTGGTAAAACATTTTACTGCCAGAGATGGAACAGCAAATGCTGCCCTTCTCCCCAAGCCAAGGTAAATAGTACCCAGCACATAGTGCCTCTCCCCTTCCTGGTAGTAAAAATAAAGCAGTGCATTAAACAAATAACAATTTCTTGCTTGAGGTGGCTGTCTCTTTTTGCCTAACAGTAGGGCTGTCTCTTTTTGCCTAACAGCTTATTAATGCCTATGCTCTTTGCCTACTCTTGCCTATTTTACTGTGCATTTAATATGTTGTTAGATGCCCTGAGAACTTAGGCGAGCAGGCAGGGTATAAATACTCCAAATAAGTAAGATGAGTAGAAGAAGGAATTGTGGCAGATGCAGCTTTACTGTGGAACAATTTAATATATATTGTAACTGCTGGAATTCCCTCTTCTTCTTATACCCTCACCAGAGGAGCAATAACACTACAGTGGTACCTCGGGTTAAGAATGTAATTCATTCCAGAGGTCTGTTCTTAACCTGAAACTGTTCTTAACCTGAGGCACCACTTTAGCTAATGGGGCCTCCCACTGCCGCTGCGCAATTTCTGTTTTCATCCGGAAGCAAAGTTCTTAACCCGAGGTACTATTTCTGGGTGAGCAGAGTCTGTAACCTGAAGTGTCCGTAACCTGAAGCATATGTAACCCGAGGTACCACTGTATCTGTAGGAGGGTTACCATTCCATCCTGTATTTGTCGCATGTAGTTTTGTTTCTATTCTCTTGCAGCTTGTCTTCCACCAGGAACCACATCAATTGTCTTCCTAGCCACCATGGCAAAATTTCACAACAGTTGTGAACATACAATGAAACGTATGTTAACTGATGCAACCAGTTCTTTCACTCCATTCATTTCAATGCAGAGGAAACACAACACATTATATATATATATATATATATATATATATATATATATATATATATATATTTGCAGGGTGGGGTTGGGGGAGAATATAATCAATTCTATATTGTTTGCTTCTGTACCTTCTGTAAATCATACTCAAATAACCAGAGTTTGTCTAGGTTCAGACATTAGTTATACAATACAAATCTTTATGACGTTCATAGACCAGCATAAAAGGGTGGGGTACAGTCATTTAAAATCTGAAAAGCAGTTTGGAAAGCTAAAAGGCATTAAAACAGAAGGTGAATATAGAAGTCTATAAGAATTTAAAAGAAGCTGAAAGAATCTGAAAGAAGGGATAGGAGCATTGGGCGGGTGTGGAAGAGCATAAGTGGTTGATATATAAAAGACTTTATCAATCTACAGAGCGCTCTGATATGTTCATTAAATCTGGTCCGTGGCACAGGTCATCTTCTGATGAATTTTGAGCTCTGCTGTGCAGAATCTAGCAACATTGTATGTTGCAGCAGGATTGGTATCTGAGAGTAGCAAGGAGTTATAGAATTGCCCTGTGCACCCTGGGTATCTATGAAGTAGTGGGGAAATCAGACATATTGTTTGCAGACTGAAAGCAACAGCAGCAGCAAGGCCTGATTGCATTCACTGGGTTGATTTCTTCTCTGGACACGGAATTTATAAGCAAACAACAGGAATTTCCATCTCATGTCCATTTTCATCAGAATTCTCCAATGTCCCTAGTCTTTAATTTCCACTTTTAAACCCCCAAAATCCTCTTTGGGGATGAAAGTTAAGATATAGTGGCGAGGGAAGATTTTGTAATTTCTTTTTCCATTTTTTCTTTCTTTAGTTTCTTTTCTTTATTTCTTTTAGATTAGTTTGTTGTTTTAATTGTATTGTGAAAACGTCCATAAAAATATTTCCTTAAAAAAACAAACAAACCCCCAAATCAGCATATTTCTTTGCCTGGAACGTCAGTATGATATGAAGGAACCTGGGCCATCCAGTCTTTCCTGGTGTGGAGAGAAAAGATTCACCTGCTAAGTTTTTGTTTGTCGAGCTATTGTTAAAGGCAGAGGAGTAACGACAAAAATGTCTGATTTCCTTTGGACCCGGTTACACACCGCTTCCAACAAGAATGAATGTCAAACATATAGCAACGACGTCTGGGAGGAGATTTATTCATTTTGGGGTTGTCCAGGCTTTTGTCGTCTGCTTTCTTCAAGGGCTGGGAAACAGCAGGGTGGATGGAGGCCTGCTGCTTGAATTCTGCAACCCACTGTAGCAGACCGTGGAGATAAATAGCCCAGAGAAGGAAGGGGGACAGATAGCATTTCCAAGGTAGGCAACTTGAGAGATGAGAGAATGTGGCAGCGGCGGGGCAGGTGGCGTGAGAGTGAGCAGAAAGGCGGGTAGTCTTCACTCTGATGACTGGTGGCATCACCCAGCAGGAGCCATGCTAGAGTGCCATTTCAAATTATGGTGGAGTTAGGAGATTCACATCCGTGGTCCAGGACCAGCTCCAGGAGGTTTTAAAAGCTGAACGTCAAGAAAAGGAAAGTCTATTTTAAGATCATTTGTAGTGGTTCTTTCATAGGTTCAGGTGGTTTGTTAGAAAGACATGGGGGAAAGGTAGGGATTTGCATATTTGTCTATTTTGATTTCTTCTGGTTTCTCATTTTCCCACTCTTCAGCTCTCCACATTTCCACATCAGTTTTTCAAAGTCCTCCTGAAAATTCACCAGCATTTTACCAAGAATTTATCCTTATACATGTGTTTATATGCAATTTTTTCAAAGCAATTTCCCAAATATAATGCATTTTTGTTTTCTTTTTAAAAACCCCAACCTAATATATGCATTTCTTTGCACACACCATCCCAGTATGTGCATTTTCGTACACATTGCTTGGCTAGACAACTGTATCTCAAAAGTCAGAAAAGTGTGGATTTTGAAGGATGGGTGTAATTCAGTTTGCATATTGTTTCAAGAAGGGTGAATTGGATAGGTTCATCTTTAAAAGTGATTTGCATTGAATTTCTCCCCTATCTCTAGGGAAGGGTAGCCTTCCACAGGGACCCCCTGGATTTATTTCCTAGAGGAGCCAATACGTTAATGGGGGCATACTTATTAATGGTACAGAATCATAGCTGTCAACTTACAGATTTGAAAATTGGGGACCAGCAGCCTCGAAAATAAGGGATCAGCAGCCAAAATAAGGGATTTTCTGGGCACAGGTATGTTAAACTTCTGAGCTCCTCTGAGCCAAAGGCAGGAAGCCCAGCCAGCAGCCAAATGAAGCCTCAAGCGGTCGTTCCCACAGCACAGCAACCCAGCAAAGGGGATGCAGCAAGGAAAACCGCTGTCACCTCTCTGCTGGGAAGCACTGAGCAAAGGCGAGTCCCCAGGCAACGCGGCCGATTTGATCGGCACAAGGCATGCAAGCTCCACCCCCCAGTCGTTCTTAGACTCCTTATTGGGAGAGCAACGCAGCCAAGCAACACAGTTGGAGCCTCCCTCCTCCCTGGCCGGCAGGGAGGGAGGGAGAGGAGCTGCTTCCTTTGAAACCCAGGAAATTTAAGGGACATCATCAATAAGGGACAGCAGCAAGACATGGCGCTGGGATAAGGGACTTATCCCGCCAAATAAGGGACAGTTGACAGCTATGTACAGAATCACTGCCAGGAGAAAAGCTGTCAATCTCATGTTGGTGCAGGATTCAGAGATGTGGTGAAGAAATATTTCAAAGCTGCTTCAGCCAACATGATGCTTTCCAAATGTTGGTGAAGTACTGCTCTGATCACCTTGTCCACTGACTGTGATGGCTGCTGGCAGTTGTCCATCAACACTAACATAGACCAAACCTGCTCTAATCGTAGCAAAAAAAAATTTGTTCCCCTTGAAATTCCTTGGATGTTTCATCCAGGGCTGGCTCCAGAGGAGAAGGCCCACCTAACACCATCACCATTATCTACCCACCTACAGCAAGCTTACCTGTGGCAGCAGTATTACAGTCTGTACTGGGAAGCTGCAAGCCACCTGCTATTTGAATACCCAGAATACTTTGATGGAGCAGTTCTCTGGGGCAGCTCAAAAATGCAACTTCCAAGCTGCTTGCTGCTGCTGCTCAGCAAGGGCAGCCCATAGGGTGTAGGTGGGAAGTCAGATGAGACATCACTACTGATGTGCCCTGTTTGGGTCCTGAATCCATGAAGGCAGTGAAAGGTCCTGTGTGAGTGTCTGGAGGTGGTTGGAGGATGAATGGTGGCTAACAGATTGAGGTTGAATCCTGATAAGACAGAAGTACTGTTTTGGGGGGACAGGAGGCGGGCGGGTGTGGAGGACTCCCTGATCCTGAATGGGGTAATTGTGCCCCTGAAGGACCAGGTGCGTAGCCTGGGAGTCATTTTGGACTCACAGCTGTCCATGGAGGCGCAGGTTAATTCTGTGTCCAGGGCAGCTGTTTATCAGCTCCATCTGGTATGCAGGCTGAGACCCTACTTGCCCGCTAACTGTCTTGCTCTAGTTATCTCTCGCTTGGACTACTGCAATGCACACTATGTGGGGCTACCTTTGAAGGTGACTCGGAAACTACAACAAATCCAGAATGCGGTAGCTAGACAGGTGACTGGGAGCGGTCACCGAGACAACGTAACACTGGTCCAGAAAGACCTACATTGGCTCCCAATACATTTCTGAGCACAATTCAAAGTGTTGGTGCTGACCTTTAAAGCCCTAAATGGCCTCGGTCCAGTATATCTGAAGGAGCACCTCCACCCCCATGGTTCTACCTGGACACTGAGGTCCAGTGCTGAGGGCCTTCTGGCGGTTCCCTCACTGCGAGAAGCAAAGCTACAGGGAACCAGGCAGAGGGCCTTCTCGGTAGTGGCACCCGCCCTGTGGAACGTCTTCCCTTCAGATGTCAAAGAGATAAACAACTACCTGACATTTAGAAGACATCTGAAGGCAACCCTGTTTGGGGAAGCTTTTAAGGTTTGATGCATTATTGTATTTTAATATTTTGTTGGAAGCTGCCCAGAGTGGCTGGGGAAGCCCAGCCAGATGGGAGGGGTATAAATAAATTATTATTATTATTATTATTATTATTATTATTATTATTATTATTAGTCCAAGTGTGGTTGGTAGGTGGCAACGGAGACAGCAAAAAGTGACAACCCAAGGTGTAGATTCTTTTGTTTTTGCAACACTGTGTGTGTGTTTATGAGAAAGAATTTCCTCATCCATCCATCCTATGCTATTAAATTCAGCAAATTCAGATTTAGCTTTGTTTAAAAGAGACTGGAGAAGTTAAAACCATGCTTTTTTGTTCTTTTTCGTTTTGGACTAATGGCGTCTATGTTTCTGTTCTCACAACCCAAGCAGGCGCAGGCCAGCCATTTAATAAAGCATCCTTTGATTAAAGTTTCCCGGCGTTTGTCTGTCGTTAAGGTGAGACTAGGCTGGGCAGAAAGAAGACGTACACCTGATAATGGCTTCTCATGTTTTGAAATGATTTAAATGAGTATGAGCTGAAGAGTCCGCAAGGCAGAGGCTGCCAGTGTAAATGTATTTCTAATTACATGCCTTCCCATCCTTGGCAGAGAAGCTGACCTCCCTGTCAGAGCCTTTCACCATGGGTGCCAGTCAGGAGCACCCAAAACACAGGAAGCTCTGCTGAAAGGTCTCGACGCTGAATATGCCACTGCAGCTTGTCATGCTGTTAACGTTTTCCTTCATACATTGCCTCCATAGAAGAATGCAGAAAATTGACAATTGTGTGACACACATTCTCTTGTGCCACTCCCCCCCCCCTCTGGGGAGCAAAGAATGATAACGTAACTTGTGTAAAGTTTATTATCTTTGTCAGTAGCAAAATTGTTTAGCCCGGACACTGAGGTCCAGCTCCAAGGGCCTTCTGGCGGTTCCCTCAGTGTGAGTCACAAAATTACAGTGGTGCCCCGCAAGACGAATGCCTCGCAAGACGAAAACTTGCTAGGCGAAAGAGTTTTCCGTTTTGGAGGTGCTTCGCAAAACGAATTTCCTATGGGCTTGCTTCGCAAGACGACAATGTCTTGCGAGTTCCTGCTGGGTTTTTTTCCTTCCCCCCCTTTTTCTAAGCCGATAAGCCGCTTATCAGCTGATCTGATCAGCAGATAAGCCGCTAAAAGCCGCTAATAGCGCTAATAGTGCTAATCCGCTAATCCGTCAATGGGCTTGCTTTGCAAGACGAAAAAACTGCTAGACGAAGAGAATCACAGAACGGATTCTTTTCGTCTTGTGAGGCACCACTGTACAGGGAACCAGACAGAGGGCCTTCTCAGTAGTGGTGCCCGCCCTGTGGAATGTCCTCCCATCAGATGCCAAGGAAATAAACTACTATCTGACTTTTAGAAGACATCTGAAGGCAGCACTGTTAAGGGGAGTTTTTAATGTTTTAATGCTCTGTTGAAAGCTGCCCAGAGTGGCTGGGGAAACCCAGCCAGATGGACGGGGTATAAATAATAATAATAATAATAATAATAATAATAATAATAATAATAATAATAATAATTAAATGCCCTTCATAATGATAGGGTGTGTCTGAAGGGAGGGTAGCAGTGGAATTTGGTAATCTTCTGTAATATGGCACCTTGTGCCAGGTCAAAATTTGGCACCCACAAATGGATCTTCTTAATTATGGATCTTCCTAATTTTGACAAGGAACCACCTTGCGCCACCCTAAATCTGGCACTGGGGAGGGCTTATTTATTGAAATAACCACTGTGCATATGTGTGTATTGTCATGTGTATGTGTACACATGCACACAAACACTTTCAACCTTCTCCATCCTCACACTATTGCTGTTGGTGAAGTCCAGGTCATATGATATGAGGGGCAAAAGACAGGTTTCCTTGACTACAACTGAATGCAATGATGTATTCAACCACAGTTTTAAAACGTTTGCTTCTCATAAGTGAATACAGCCTTCCACTTAAATGGGAGAGGGCAAAACAGATGCTCTGTGGGACCCAGGGGGAACAGTCCTTGCACCACATCAGTAGTGACGCCAGCCATGGCTTATCAAGTCTGCTTCTAAAAGTATAGTTTCTCATCTGCCTTTCCCCACCCATCTTTCTTTTTGTTAGTCACTGTCGGCCTGCTTGCCAGCCAAGCCTTTACAAAGTTTTGGCCTTCTTAGAGATAAGAAACGGAAAATTCATGAAAGAAATCTATTTTTCTTTAAAGGTGGGATGGCTTTTACCAGGTGTTGCAACTAATTGCCTGAAATAATGAGACACTGTCAAGGAAGAATAAGTTATAGCAAAAAAATTCCAATTAACGGATAACGATCAAGATCACGGTGCCAAAAGGAAGCAAGTTCTAGGTACTTCTAGGAACTTAGGGAAACTTTTCACAGTTTCCTGTTGGCAAGCCTTCCCCAAAAGGTCACCATGTGCTTTCTTTCAAAGGGGTTATAGTTGCTGGGGGGGGGGAGGGCAATGATATCCTCCCCACTGAGAAGGGATATATCCTTATGCCAATGGATTATGCCAATGGAACTTTTATATCTGCACCATCCTTTGAAGACATTGCGCACGATGCAATAAATAACCTGGAGTCCCTCTCTTTTTCTGGGCCAGTGGAGCAGATCTCTATGTCATGATCTTGGGGTTTGCATAGGATTGCCATGTTTGGTCAGGCAAAATATGGGACAGATCAGGGAGGAATTAGGTGGGCTAAAAATTACCTGGTGCAGAAATGACTTCAAAACAATCCATTACTTTCTCTCATTCTCCAACTCTGAGTCTTCATCTCCGAACCACCTGTCTCTGTTTGCACAAAAACTCCCTCTCCCTCTCCACCAGGGCCATGCAAATCCCTTCTCTTGCTCTCCACAACCCACCCTCTGCCCACACAAAAACTTTTTCTCTCTCTCAAGCTCCTCCTCCCGGCTCCACCCCCCCAGCACACATCCTGCGATAACACTCGCTCTCGCTCTCATATTAATAATATAATATAATAATTTATAATTTATACCCAGCCACTCTGGGCGGCTTCAACAGAATATTAAAATGCAATAACCTATTAAACATTAAAAGCTTCCCTAAACAGGGCTGCCTTCAGATGTCTTATAAAAGTCTGGTAGTTGTTTATTTCCCTGACATCTGGTGGGAGGGCGTTCCACAGCGCGGGCGCCACCACCGAGAACGCCCTCTGCCTGGTTCACTGTAACTTGGCTTCTCATAGTGGGGAAACCACCAGAAGGCCCTTAGCACTGGACCTCAGGGTCCGGGCAGAACGATGGGGGTATACTTTCAGGTATACTGGACCGAGGCCATTTAGGGCTTTAAAGGTCAGCACCAACACTTTGAATTGTGCTCGGAAACATACTGGGAGCCAGTGTAGGTCTTTCAAGACTGGTGTTATGTGGTCTTGGCGGCCGCTCCCAGTCACCAGTCTAGCTGCCGCATTCTGGATTAGTTGTAGTTTACAGGTCACCTTCAAAGGTAGCCCCACGTAGAGCGCATTGCAGTAGTCCAAGCGGGAGATAACTAGAGCATGCACCACTCTGGCGAGACAGTCCGCGGGCAGGTAGGGTCTCATCCTGCGTACCCCCCTCATCTTCTCCCCTTCATGAACCCACCCTCTGCCCACACAAACTCCTGCTGAGGCTCTCACTATCCTCCTTCCACCAGACCCACCCTCTGCCCACACAGTTTTTAGGATGATGAGCTCAATTACATGAAAAGGGGGTCCAATTTAAAGTCCAGAGGACAGCCCCCCCCAAAAAAGGGCAATCATGTTTTTCTATGAATTCAGTGGAGCTAACTCACAGTCAAGCAAAATATGCAATCATATGCACACTTGAAAAAAGTCACTTAAACTCAGTAGGGCTCACTTCTAAGTATAACCGTATAGCATGATCCCTAATTTGGCTCCCCCACCTTCCTCTTGTTCTTCACACATTGAAAAATTTCATAGGGATGTGGATACTTCGGGCACAATTCACTTTTTCAATAAAATTTATTGGATGCACATTCAATACCCAAAATTAATGTTAACAGACTACTACCTCTTGAAGAGAGAGGACCAACATTCTGAGTAGAAAGATGCACTCCTTTGCTCAATAGAAGCAATGATAATATAGGGCTGAGAGAAGAGCTGGTACTTAGCTGTCTTGCTGCTTTATATATTGATGATCTTGGTGCATAAAGCAGATTAAATGAATAAAGACCAGCGGAATGACATTCAATTGTTATGCTTAGCATGTAACCTCCTGAAAGAGAAATTGCATGTACAAGCAAAAAGGGGATTCTGCCTTTTGGTAGCAAAAAGAAAAAAGGAAAAGGAGGGGGGAAAGCTGCAAATGTGAATAGAGTTTCGCTGCTGCTTTAGACTTTAATAACTTGAGAATTAGATGGAATCACTGCAGGTGATGTTCAGAACAAATGACATTTATTCCATATTATTAAGATTTCTGTGAAATTTATCTGGGAGATATCTGTCATTTTATCTTGGGCAGTCTTGCCACGTCGAAACACCCTCATTTCGTAATGGCTCTGAGCTACAATTATAATTTACACACCTAGATAAAAAGTCTCCTCACCTTAATAGCTCATGAGAGAAGAAAGGAAGGGTTGTGTTTTTTTCTTCCAATTTACTTTGTCTGTTGTACAGGAGGGAGACCGTGAAAGAGGAATGCTATGATGAATTCGTACTTAGTATTTGTGCTACATAAAGTAATCCAGTCTCTCTCTCTCTCTCTCTCTCTCTCTCTCTCTCTCATCTATCTATCTATCTATCTATCTATCTATCTATCTATCTATCTCTATCTATCTATCTATCTATCTATCTATCTATCTATCTATCTATCATCATCATCTATCTATCTGTCTATCATCATCTGTCTATCATCTATCTATCTATATCTCAGAAGGACCAAAAACTATGCTAGATTCCACTGAAGCCAGTGGGAGTAGGATTGTACCAAAGATGAAGAGAGGCTTTCGGAATTTATATTTATTCAATTTATGTGGTTTGTTTCCTGCCTAACAAGGGCCACCCACACTCTTTTTTAAAAATATAAAATACACTCTTCATTTAAAAGCAAGCAATTAAAAAATAACAATGCAAATGTCAGAATTAATATAATGTACATATAACAAAATGGCAAACATTTGCAATGACTGTTGACTTTTATGAACTCCTTTTTCAGCAGAAAGGCTGGGGGAGGAATGTAATTTTCTGCATGTCTTGTAAAAAGTAAAAAAAAAGAAGAAGAAAAAGATTGTGCTGAAAAATAAATGGCCTTGATCCCTATTTAACTGGTGTGCCACAAGACGTTAGTAGTCAGAGACAATGGATGGTAATGTCCCTCATACTATCAGCTTAATGAGGTACTTATATATATCCATGCTCAGTGAGTGGGTGGCTCACATCCAGTGTGGATTAAAATACAAATCTTTTCCTTAATGCATGTATGATCTGTGCATGATTCCCGTGAGGTACTCTTCCACTCATCATCAGGGACTGCCCATCCCCAGCCTCGGAAGGCCTGACAGTGGTGCAGAATATTCCCAAACCTTCCAAAGGTTGAGGTGTCCACTCCACTTCCCTGTGGGGAGGAGTTGCAGTGGACCGCGTGGCCACCCCCTCTCCTCCGGAGGCAGGGGACAAAGTCCTGTGTTTCCTGGGGGATTCTGGCCACGTCATCGCCAGCCGGCCAACCCGGTGGCTGGGGTGTGTGGCAGGGACAATTTTAAGCTGTGGCTTGAGCCAGGGGGCTTCCTCTTGAAAGGAATCTGGGGGTGTGGATCTTGTCCGAAGCCCTGGTCGGGGCTAGGGCCATGGCACAACCCCAATGGGAACATCTGGGGGAGCTTGAGTTGGTCTGCATCGATGGGCTCCCCATTCTGGAGGCGCAGATTGCAGCTATAACAAAGGCGGCATTTTTTCATCTACGCCAAGCTAAGCAGTTGGCTCCTTACCTCTCTCGCCCTGACCTAGCCACTGTGATCCATGTGACGGTCACCTCCAGACTGGATTATTGTAACTCGCTCTACGTGGGGCTGCCCTTGAGACTGACCCAGAAACTCCAGCGGGTGCAGAATGCTGCGGCAAGACTCCTTACGGGGTCCTCGCTGTGAGATCACATTCACCCGGTGCTATACCAGCTGCACTGGCTCCCGGTGGGGTACAGGATCAGGTTTAAGGTGCTGGCTTTAACCTTTAAAGCCCTATACAGCCTAGGACCCTCGTACCTACAGGACCGCCTCTCCTGGTATGCCCCACAGAGGAACTTACGGTCTTCAAACAAAAACATCCTGAAGGTCCCAGGCCACAGAGAGGTTAGGCTGGCCTCAACTAGAGCCAGGGCTTTGTCGGCTGTGGCTCCAATCTGGTGGAACACTCTATCACAAGAGACTAGGGCCCTGCGGGACTTGACATCTTTCCGCATGGCCTGCAAGACAGAGCTGTTCCACCAGGCTTTGGTCAGGGCACAGCCTGACTCCCTCCTTTGGCAATCTTCACAGAACTTTAGCCTAATGGTTGCCATCAATTTGAGTTGAATTAATTTTATAATGAAATGATTTTAGAATGTTGTACTATATTATTGTTGTTAGCCGCCCTGAGCCCGGCTTCGGCTGGGGAGGGCGGGATATAAATAAAAATTATTATTATTATTATTATTATTATTATTATTATTATTATTATTAGACTCCATGTGTGATGGGCAGGAGTCAGATATAGTTGGGTCCATTCAATGCTAAGCCAATACCACTCACAGTCTCTAATCAATAAAACTGTGGCCAAAATTCGCCCAGTAACATTAACATAATACCTGTGTCCTGGTGTCTTATTCTTTGCAAGGGGGTGGTTGCGGGGTCTTGACACGCAACCATTCAGAGTACATCCCAGATAGGACAAGGGGCAGCTGCTGGATGTCAAAATTAAATCATTCTCCCACCGAAACATTTCTGGATCCAAGCTCATTATATCAAAGTATCTGTATCTGGAAGCCACCTTCCCTTCCAGGATATGGACAAGTGTGTTTAAAGACTGAGGTGCCAGTATATTACATTTTCTCTGGCACCATAATGGGAAGCCCAGGCTTTTAAAAATCCTTATCAGTTGTGGCGGGAAGAAGAATGGTACTGCATGCCAGGCAAAATGCCAAAGTAACATTCTCTCTTTGCTCTCTAATTGATGTGCAGAGCAAAACACACTAGCTCGTTCAACCAGTTCTGCTGCAACCCTTCCTTTGCAAAGCAGCCTAATACTTACTAATATGCTGTTAATTATAGTTTTCAACAGGAAAAAAAACACCACTGTTGCTAATGTAGTTAGCAACAAATTTGTTAGCACATTAATGAAATTCAGTGGCCTTTTCCTCTTGACATTTAACCATCAAACAAGTCATTAACCATTACTGATTACTTAGTAATTTCTTAGAAATTATAACTCTATTTACAGAAGGTTGAACGGTTTCCAATTTACTCTTCACTGGATAAACAATAAACTAAACAACTCACCCTCTTTTTAGAAGCTAGCATGTTGGATTGTCTGCTGAGTGCATCCATTATCCGTATATTTGGAGCTTCTTTCACAAACTGAATTTTAGCTATGGAAACCAAATCTGTTTGCAGGACAAGGGAGGTATAAAGGAGCTAGAACAGATTATCACTTCTGGATGATCAAAATGTAATGATGGAACATGTCACATTTAGAGGCAGTTAGCTAAGGAACTGCAGCTGGAGGAAACTAACACAACACTTTAGAGAGAAGAGATGTCAAAACCAGTGCTTGCATGACAACCTCTTATGTGTTCAAAATGTAAGGTGGCAGAGGACCAGGATGGTAAGAGTCGTATGAGGAAGGGTTGCAGGTTGGTCATAGAGAAGATTCAGGAGGAACATGATAGTGGTCTATGAATATCTGAAGGGTTGCCATTCAGAAAATGCAGAAGACTTGTTTTCTGTTGCTCTATAAAACAGGATAGAATCAAAATGGGTGGGTATTGCAGGGCATCAGATTTCAGTTAAACATTAAGAGAATGATAACATTCTTTCAGCAGTGGAACAGAGAGCTTCGGGAGCTGTCCTCCTATGCAGGTATTTAAGTAGCATAGAGCTGTGTACACACTATTAACTTTAAAGCACATTTAAAGGAAATCATTCCCCTCAAAGAATTCTGGGCTCTGTAGTTTACCCCTCACAGAGTTACAGTTCCCAGCAATCCTTTGAGGGGGAATATACTTCAAATGTGCTTTAAAGGTATAGTGTGTAAGCCTCTGTCAGAGATTCCTGCTATGGGTGTTAGCTAACTAAATCCTAGACCAGACCCATTCGAATGGGACAGAAACATACATCCATTTATTTAAGTGTAACTAAATGCAATCCAATGATTCCAAGCTGGATCCCAAACTTCCAACGTATTTTGAACATATTGAACGAATGTTGTTTGTCAAGAGAGACTGAAAACCAGTAGAACAACAACAACAACAACGACAACAACAACAACATATAATTGTTTTATATTGTTTTTACACTTTCCTTGTTTATTGCTGTTAACTGTTTATTTGTTTTATAATTCCATGTTTGATTGTTATAACCCACCCCAGGACCGTTTGGTAAAGGACAGATAAGAAATATAAAAATGTCAGGGTCTGGCTGGGTGAAGAGGAGTAGTGGGAGGCGCTAGTTGGGGAACCCCCAGATGAGGAAGGCTCAGAGCCCAGGGATTGGTGGTGGGACACTGAAGAGAGGTCAGAAGGAGAAGACTGAGAGGAGGGGCTGGATGCTGAAGGGGCAACAGGGTTTAGTGAGCAGGAAGAGCCGATGACAGAGAGAAGTTTAGACTGAGGCTGAAGCAGAGGAAGGGGCTCAAGAGGCTCTTGAAGAATCCAGGGCATCTCCCTCTCCTGCTGTGACAAACTCCTCCCTCCCAGCCTCCAATAACATGCAGAATAATGAGGAGAGCAGAACAGAAACCAGAGGTGCACAGGAACAGTCTGAGACTGCTTGGGAAACATCTGGGAGACAAGGAGCCTTGGAAAGGGTGGAAGGCAGGGAACGTCAGTGCTGGCAACTGCTCTGTAAGGGCAAGACCTGCTGGGAAGTGTTGCTGAGTTGTATGCTGTTTCATTGAATAAAGGGTTAACTTCACTGACACGGAGACCTGCCTCTGACTCCAGCCCTGACAAAAAGTAGAATAAGTAAATAAGTATTTACAATGGAATAAGAATGCAGAGTCTTCCACTATAATCTATTTAAACTTGTTTGTTTGTTTGTTTTAACAAACCCAGCTACACACAATGTCTATTACATCTAAGCAGGGAGAAATTCAATTTAGATTTCATTTAAATGGAAATATATCCTATTCACACTTTTCTGGAACAATATGAAAATTGCAATACAGCCGTCATTCGGAATTCACACTTATCTGAATTTTGTGATTCAGTTCTCCAAGCAACCAATATTTACAAAAAATGCATATACAAGGGTAAAGTGTGGATGAAATGAGTATAGTAGTGAAAATAACATACCAAAATGCATTATAGTAGGAAAAAATTGCTTGCAAAAATGTGTACATTAGTCAAAACTGCATATGAATATGTGTTTAATTGGAGAAATTTGTTCCAAAATGCTGATGAATCTTCACGAGGATTTTTCTTTAAAACTTTGCAACAGAAATGTTGAGAACTGAATTGAAGAATGGAAAAATGAGTAATGCGGGGGACTGAAATAGACAGATCCTTCCATCTCTATGAGTAAACATGCACAGGACTGCAGTTTAGTGTCATTTTTTAATTGACAAAAATATAGACTGAAATTATATATTAAGACTTAAGGGTTAACATTGCAATCATAAACATAATTACATGAAAGTAAGTCCTTTCGAATTCACTGAGCTCTGAGTAAAGATGTTTGAGACTGGGCTGTAAATAAACTATTATTATGTTGATTTGTCTAAACCCGTATGGTTGACTCAAAATAGAAATTCTGCTTTCTGAACCAACTACTCTTTAGATTATTATTTTTAAGAACCCAACTTGTATTTTTTTTTTATTCTATCCATTTTTAAAACCCATCACTGCATATATATCTGCCATCTGTTATTCATGCCATGAGTTATTTATTGTTGGAATTTATTTTATTTTAATATTGAGAACTTTTATTGCCTGGAAGTTTCTCTTCACTCTTTAAATTTAAGGCCTTGGGCCAGTTCCCCCATAAAATATTGGTTGACTGGTGCAGAAATGAATGTTTCGTGGGAGGGTTCATTCAGGAGGGAGATGTGTGTTGACATTTTAAGAAAAAATCTTGTTACTCAGAGCTGCTTGGAATCTGTCCTAGGAGGGGAAAAATAGCCTTGTTGCCAGTATTTTTTCCTGAGGAAAAGATTCTGGCAGCAGCAGTATGGACTGGCCCTATTGCTGGGCAAACTGAGGTGGCTGTTTCAGGGTGTCTCTAAAGGGGAGCAAATCGCTATTTACAGCACAATCCTATATATGTTTATGCTGGTACCGAGTGGGTTGCCAGTGTGATGTCAGGCCTAGTTTGGGGTTCTGGTTTTGAACTTATAGAGGTTTATGCAGCTTGGGACACCAGCATCTGAAGGAATGCCTTTCCCTCATATGAACCACCTCAGACCGTAAGGTAATCCCTGAAGACCGTGCTCAGAGTGCCTCCTACTACTGAAATTCACATGGTGGTGACAAGCAGAGCTGACCCATCCATGAGGTAGGCCAGAGTTCCCCAAACTTGGGTTTCCAGCTGCTTTTGGACCAAAACTCCCACCATACCTAGCTAGCAGGACCAGTGGTCAGGGATGGTGGGAACTGTAGTCCAAAACCAGCTAGAGACCCAAGTTTGGGGAACTCTGAGCATCCACCTCAGGTGGCAGAACCCATGGGGCACCTCCATGGCCGCCACCACCAGAGAAGAGAGGAGGAGCATCTGCAGCAGCTTCTGGCATCCAATGAGATATCAAGAGATCCCCCCAAAATTGTGTGGAAGCCTCTGTGTGATCTCATGGACCAGTCACTGGAAACAGGAAGCTGTGGTTTCACTACACCAGTAAGCAAGGCTTCGGTGGGGGCAGCAAGGTGGGCATGTGGTGATGTGCAGGGTGGCACCTTCATGTTTCACCTCAGATGGTGAAATGGGACAGGCCTCCCCTGGTGACAAGAGACATCCTTGTGGCTTCCCATTTGGGGAATTCTGTCCCCAGGGAGGTCCACCACGTGTTGAGCGTAGAGGCCTGGGAAATAGAACACTTTGTTTGCTAAATGAAGAGCTTTATAGCAGAGTCCTTCCTTTGCTCACATCACAGTTACATATGGACCAGAGTTCTTGCTCCCAAAATTCCCAGAAGTCCTGGGGTGGACTGAGCTGGATCAAGGATATGCTCAGACATCACACCTGACAACAACTTTATAATCTTTTTGGCTTCAAGACTCCTGTCTTTGTTTTGCTGAAAAAAGTGACTCATGAATATAATAAACAAACAGAAAATACTGATATAAGCGGCATATTTTTAAAAATATGACAAGATGGAGTTAGGGGTTTAGCAACAAGTATAATGCAGCAGTTAAGGATAAGAATGAAAACATCAGGATGGGAGGGGTGGGAAGTCAAAAATAAAAATTCAATAAAATAAATGATACTTTGCAGGCACCCCCAACCTTGGCCATCCACATATTTTGGGACTACAATTCCCATCATCCCTGACCACTGGTCCTGTTAGCTAGGGATGATGGGAGTTGTAGTCCCAAAACATCTGGAGGTCCAAGTTTGGGGATGCCTGATATATTGTATGTGAAGTAAATTTGTTTAAACCTTTGAAAAATCTAATAATAATAATAATAATAAACAAACAGAAAACACTGAACTAGATCGACCTTATTCTGACTCATTCGGTGGCAACTTCCTATGTTAAGAAATATTCCATTAAATAAAAAACACAATTCTCTCCCCTTGTGATTTTAAGAGGCTGGAAATATTACATTTCTACACATACCATGTATGAGCTCTTTGGAAGAAAGATAGAATACAGATGTAATGAATAAATGGTGATACTATATTCAGCATAAGTTTCAATAAATTTATCATTGGCTATGAAAAATATATCAGCCAACCTACAATCCAATCTAATCCAATTCCAAGAATATCACAAAAGAAATTAATATTTCTTTCTAAGATTCAGTAGCATCACAGAATTGACCACAGTGGGGGTCCTCAGTCCCTACGGGTCTCTTCCATTAGAAATGTTCTTCCTTCTGGTTTATACTTCCTTCTGGTATTCTACTTTTAAAAGACCACTGAAGGCGGCCCTGTTTAGGGAAGTTTTTAATATTCGGTTGGAAGCCGCCCAGAATGGCTGGGGAAACCCAGCCAGATGGGCATGGTATAAATAATAAATCATCATCATCATCATTTTTTTTATAATAATTTTTATTAATTTTCCAAACATATAATAAAACAAATAATAAAACAAAACAATACAAAACATACAAACAAATAAACATGTATAATTACTTAGACCTCTTTTCATACACCTTATTTCCCGGACTTCCCCATACCTCCCTTTTCCTGCATCCTTATGTTAACCCTTTCTCAGCAACCCTTCGTTCAATTGATTCGCTCATTTTCATTTTACATTCTTTAAAGTTATGATTTACAGCTGCAATTCTCTATTTTTTATGACCATAACATCTCAGCCATCATGAATCTTACAACAGTCTTTAAGATATTTTTTAAATTTCTTCCAGTCTTCTTCCACCGTCTCTCTCCCCTGGTCACGGATTCTGCCGGTCATCTCTGCCATTCCCATGTACTCAATCACCTTCGCTTGCCATTCTTCCAGAGTGGGTAGCTGCTGCGTCTTCCAATACTTTGCCAGAAGAATTCTTGCCACTGTGGTAGCATACATAAAAAATGTTTTGTCCTTCCTTGACACCAATTGGCCCACCATGCCCAGGAGAAAGGCCTCTGGTTTTTTCAAAAATGTCCATTTAAGGACTTTTTTAATTTCATTATAGATCATTTCCCAATAGGCCTTTACCCTCAGGCAGGTCCACCAAAGGTGATAGAAGGTACCTTCAGTCTCATTACATTTCCAACATTTATTACTGGGCAAATGATAAATTTTTGCAAGTTTGACTGGGGTCATGTACCACCTATAGATCATTTTCATTATATTCTCTCTCAATGCATTACAAGCTGTAAACTTAACACCTGTATTCCATAACTGTTCCCAATCATCAAACATTATGTCATGGCCTATGTCTTGTGCCCATTTGATCATAGCTGATTTTACTGTTTCATCTTGTGTATTCCACTTCAGCAGCAAATTGTACATTCTCGACAAGGTCTTAGTATTGGGTTCTAACAATTCTGTTTCTAATTTCGACCTCTCCATCTGGAAACCTATTTTCCTGTCCTGTTTAAATACCTCGTTTATCTGATGGTAATGCAACCAGTCTCGTACTTTGGACTTTAATTTGTCAAAACTCTGCAATTTAACTCTTTCACCGTCTTGTTCTAAGATTTCACAATACTTTGGCCATTTGGACTCCATATTTAGTTTTTTTATCTCTTTAGCCTCCATAGGTGATAACCACCTGGGAGTTTTACTTTCCAGTAAATCCTTATATCTTATCCAGACATTATACAGTGGTTTCCTAACAATATGGTTTTTGAAGCCTTTATGCAGTTTTACCTTGTCATACCATATGTATGCATGCCAACCAAATCTATTGTCATACCCTTCCAGATCCAAAATGTCTGTATTCTCAAGAAGTAGCCATTGTTTCAGCCAGCAAAAAGCTGCCGATTCATAATAAAGTCTCAGGTCCGGCAGGGCAAAACCCCCTCTGTCTTTTGCATCGGTTAAAATCTTAAAGTTTATTCTGGGCTTTTTGCCCTGCCAGACAAATTTTGATATGTCTTTTTGCCACCTCTTGAAACAGTCCATCTTATCCAAGATCTGGAGTGTCTGGAATAAAAACAACATCCTAGGCAATACATTCATCTTAATAACAGCAATTCGGCCTAACAAGGAAAGTCTCAACCTTGACCATATTTCTAGATCTTTCTTCACCTCTGTCCAACATTTATCGTAATTGTCTTTAAATAGGTTTACATTTTTAGAAGTCAAGTTCACACCCAGGTATTTCACCTTTTTTGCTATTGTTAAACCTGTTTCACTCTGAAACTTCTCTTTTTCTGCCATTGTTAGATTTTTCTCTAACACTTTGGTTTTTTGCATGTTCAGTTTGAATCCTGCTACTTGACCAAATTTCTCAATTAGTTCTAGAACTCTTTTGGTA
The DNA here is from genome assembly GCF_965112155.1 of Podarcis liolepis. Lineage (NCBI taxonomy): Eukaryota > Metazoa > Chordata > Lepidosauria > Squamata > Lacertidae > Podarcis > Podarcis liolepis. The sequence continues at coordinate 84,020,551 of NC_139559.1, read as the reverse complement.
CTAGTCTCTGGCTGTTGCAAAGTCAATACTAAGTCGTCTGCAAATGCCCTTAATTTATAGTTTTTAGCTCCGAGCTGAACACCTTTAACCAATTGGTCCCCTCTAATCATGTTCAGCAAAACCTCCAGGACTGTTATAAAAAGTAAGGGTGATATTGGGCATCCCTGTCGTGTACCTTTTTCTATAGGAATCTCTTCCGTAACCACATTGTTGACAATCAACTTTGCTTTTTGCTTAAAGTATATAGCACCTATACCGTTTTCAAATCCTTGGCCTACCCCCATCCCTTGGAGATTCTTCTTCATAAAGGTCCAGCAAATATTATCAAAGGCTTTCTCCGCATCCACAAAAATTATCACTGCCTTTCTATTAATATTTACTTCCAACAACTCTAAAATGTCTACAATGTTCCTTACATTGTCTGACATATGTCTCCCTGGGAGAAAGCCTGTTTGGTCCTTATGAATCTCCTCCACCAAAACTCTCTTCAGTCTTTTTGCTAAAATGTCTGCAAAAATTTTGTAATCCACGTTAAGTAATGATATAGGGCGGTAGTTTTTAACCTGGTTCTTTTCAGTCTCTGTTTTCGGTATAAGTGAAATGAAAGCTTCTTTCCACGATTCGGGTGCCTTTTTCCCTTCCAAAATTTCATTACAGACCTCCTTCAATGGTTGTATTATCCATTCCTTCAATGCCTTGTAATATCTAGCAGTCAAGCCATCTGGTCCTGGAGATTTTCCCAGTTTCATCTTCTGAATGGCACCCTCTATTTCTTGTCCTGTTATTTTCTCATTCAAAATCCTTTTACTTTGGTCTGAGATCTTTGGTAATCCATACTTTTTAATAAATTCTTCTATTTCTTGCTCATTAACCGGCCCTTGTGCATATAGTTTCCTGAAGAAACTTTGAAAACAGTTATTAATCTCATTTGGTTTGTGGATAATTTTTCCTTCCATTTCTAGACTTGTCACAGTATTCAATTTTTGTCTCTTTTTCAGTTGCCATGACAGGAGTTTCCCACATTTGTCTGCCGATTCAAATGTTCTTTGTCTCATTTGCTTTATCTTCCATTCTATCTCTTGATTCATCAGTTCCATATATTGCGTCTGATAATACTTTATTTCTCTCAGAATCTCATGAGACTTTGGTTTAGACCTCAATTTCTTTTCAGCTTCCTTTATCTTTCCCAGAAATTTTCCTTTCCTCTCATTCTGTTTTTTCCTCTTTATGGAGTTTTGTTGTATTAGGAAACCTCGCATCACGGCCTTGCTAGCGTCCCAAATTATTCTTCTTTCCACATCAGTTCTCAAATTTATCTCGAAGTAATCTTTCAATGCTTTTTGGGCCTTTTTGTAGATCTCTTCATCTCTAAATAGGGTGTCATTCATCCTCCATCTGAAGGTTCCAGTTGTTGTTAGTTTCATCTCCATCTTCACTGCGTTGTGGTCGGAGCAAGTCTTTGGGCAGATTTCTGCTTTTTTTATCTTCGGTGCCATACAACTAGTTACCCAAATTTGGTCAATCCTTGTCCAGGTCATCATCATCATCATTAGCAAACCAAGTCTCAGGTATAAAATATATAGTTAATCTAGAGTAGGTATGGGCTGGTGCTGCTGAAATGCAACTTTCATCACCCCTGGTCATTGACTTGTTTGCTGAGGCTAATTGGGATTATAGTTCAGTGATATGTGGGGAGCCAAAGATTCCTGACCCCTGGTGTAAAATGATGTATTCCTTGCTGAATTAGAATTCTTGCACCCTCTTCTTTCCTAAGACCTTTTGTATTAAATCAGAACACACTACTGGTGTTTGACCACCAGTATGATCCACTTTCTTCCAGTCAGGGCTTGTGGAACTCTTCTAGGGATGCTTGTGAAATGTGACATTTTTGCAAATTCTGTTGCAAGCTTTCCTGATCTGAATCCCTGGAACTAATGTGTTGACTGGAATTTAGCTACTTAAAAGCTTCTGCACTTCTCTGAAGGTTGCAGTTGAGTTCTGGGCAGTTTAAACACATCAACGCACACTTTTAAAATGCATGTTTTTAGACTGGATATGTCTTTAAATGCACTTTTTACTGCATTTTTGTTAAAAAACACACCCTCAGATTAATGCAGGAAAGGGAAGGAACAGATTTATAGAGGACGGTGACATGCTATGGAAATAGATTGATTCACTCATCACTACTCTGTGGTGTTGGCCTCAGACATTTTCGTAAAAAGTCAAAATAGTGCCCTCCTTGCTAGTATTTACAAACCGCCAACAGATGTGAAGATTGGGGGCTGGAAAATGACACCGCTTCTGTAATCTGCTTTTGAGAAGATGAAGAAAAATATATATCCAACTTTTCATTGCTTCAAGGCAGGGCCAGTCCTGGAACTCTGTTAAACAAACAAACAAATTCTCATTAACGTATTAAAAAACAAGGAAACTGATGTCCCTGTCAGACCGTTCAGTGAATTGTGCTGGTACTCCTGAGCACTAGTGCACATAATGAGCAAATGTTGACCATTATCCCTGACAGAGAGACTGCAAACAGAAGCAAAATGTCAGCAGACATTGCAAAGATTGAGATAATGGCTCCAGACTTTTCCGGCTGACAACTGCCATGTGTGCTCTTCTGGTTCCCTTTGGGTAAACCAAACCAAAGCATTCAAAAACCAAAATGGAAAGTCGCTGCCTTTAAAAAAGGAACAGCACAGAATATTTACTGATTTACAGCTTCTTTTTTACATTGGGAAGGAACAGCTGTTTGTTTGGGACTCTTATACAGTCATACCTCGGGTTGCAGACGCTTCAGGTTGTGTTTTTTTGGGTTATGGACCGCCGAAACCTGGAAGTACCGGAACGGCTTACTTCTGGGTTTCGGCAGTCGCGCATGCGCAGAAGCACTAAATTGCTCTTTGCACATGCACAGAAGCGCCGGATTGCAACTAGATGGGGCATTGATGTTCTCAGTGTGATCCCAACACGATGTTGGAGTAGATCAGGGGTCAGCAAACTTTTTCAGCAGGGGGCCGGTCCACTGTCCTTCTGAACTTGTGGGGGGCTGGATTATATTTTTTGGGGGGGAAATGAATGAATTCCTATGCCCCACAAATAACCCAGAGATGCATTCTAAACAAAAGGACACATTCTACTCATGTAAAAACACGCTGATTCCAGGACCATCTGCAGGCTGGATTTAGAAGGTGATTGGGCTGGATCCAGCCCCCGGGCCTTAGTTTGCCTACCCATGGAGTGGATGGTCCTTTAGCCTGATCCAGCAGGGCTTTTCATATGAAACTTGTGTATAACACCAGCTTGGCATTTAGACTGTAAGATCTGGGTTCGAATCCCCCATAAGCTATGAAGCTTGCTGGGTTCCATTGGTCAAACCAGGATTACCCAGCACAGACAAACTTGGGGCTCATTTAATAGAAATGGTACAGCCTTTCCTGGACTGTACCACTTCAGGCTACAGAGTGTATTGCATATTTGGATGTCCCTGCATCTATAAACCTAGCTTATAGCAGGCAGGGGGAAGGATTCATAGAATCATAGAATCATAGAATCATAGAGTTGGAAAAGACCACAAGGGCCATCGAGTCCAACCCCCTGCCAAGCAGGAAACACCATCAGAGCACTCCTGACATATGGTTGTCAAGCCTCTGCTTAAAGACCTCCAAAGTAGGAGACTCCACCACACTCCTTGGCAGCAAATTCCACTGTCGAACAGCTCTTACTGTCAGGAAGTTCTTCCTAATGTTTAGGTGGAATCTTCTTTCTTGTAGTTTGGCTCCATTGCTCCGTGTCCGCTTCTCTGGAGCAGCAGAAAACAACCTTTCTCCCTCCTCTATGTGACATCCTTTTATATATTTGAACATGGCTATCATATCACCCCTTAACCTCCTCTTCTCCAGGCTAAACATGCCCAGCTCCCTTAGCCGTTCCTCATAAGGCATCGTTTCCAGGCCTTTGACCATTTTGGTTGCCCTCCTCTGGACACGTTCCAGTTTGTCAGTGTCCTTCTTGAATTGTGGTGCCCAGAACTGGACACAGTACTCCAGGTGTGGTCTGACCAGAGCAGAATACAGTGGCACTATTACTTCCCTTGATCTAGATGCTATACTCCTATTGATGCAGCCCAGAATTGCATTGGCTTTTTTAGCTGCCGCGTCACACTGTTGGCTCATGTCAAGTTTGTGGTCAACCAAGACTCCTAGATCCTTTTCACATGTACTGCTCTCAAGCCAGGTGTCACCCATCTTGTATTTGTGCCTCTCATTTTTTTTGCCCAAGTGCAATACTTTACATTTCTCCCTGTTAAAATTCATCTTGTTTGTTTTTGCCCAGTTCTCTAATCTGTCAAGGTCGTTTTGAAGTGTGATCCTGTCCTCTGGGGTGTTAGCCACCCCTCCCAGTTTGGTGTCATCTGCAAATTTGATCAGGATGCCCTTGAGTCCATCATCCAAGTCGTTGATAAAGATGTTGAATAAGACCGGGCCCAAGACAGAACCCTGTGGCACCCCACTAGTCACTCTTCTCCAGGATGAAGAGGAACCATTGATGAGCACCCTTTGGGTTCGGTCAGTCAGCCAGTTACAAATCCACTGAGTGGTAGCATAGTCAAGACCGCATTTTACCAGCTTCTTTACAAGAATATCATGGGGCACCTTGTCAAATGCCTTACTGAAATCAAGGTAGGCTATATCCACTGAGTTCCCTTCATCTACCAGGCTTGTAATTCTGTCAAAAAACGAGATCAGGTTAGTCTGACATGACTTATTTTTCAGAAATCCATGCTGACTATTGGTGATCACAGCATTCCTTTCTAGGTGCTCACAGACTGTTTTCTTAATGATCTGCTCCAGAATTTTCCCTGGTATTGATGTCAGACTGACTGGGCGGTAATTATTTGGGTCCTCTCTTTTCCCCTTTTTGAAAATAGGGACAACATTTGCCCTCCTCCAGTCTGCCGGGACTTCGCTTGTTCTCCAGGAATTCTCAAAGATGACTGCCAGTGGTTCTGAGATCACATCTGCCAGTTCTTTTAATACTCTTGGATGCAGTTCATCTGGCCCTGGAGACTTGAATACATCTAAACTAGCCAAGTATTCTTGTACTATCTCCTTAGTTATTCTGGGCTGTGTTTCCTTTGCTGAATCATTTGCTCCAAATTCTTCAGGTCGGGCATTGTTTTCTTTATCGGAGAAGACTGAGGCAAAGAAGGCATTGAGGAGTTCAGCCCTTTCTGTGTCCCCTGTTTGCATTTCACCATCTTCTCCTCTGAGTGACCCCACTGTTTCTTTGTTCTTCCTTTTGCTACGAACATACCCATAAAAGCCTTTTTTGTTGCTTTTAACCTCTCTAGCAAGCCTCAGTTCATTCTGTGCTTTAGCTTTTCTGACTTTGTGTCTACACGTACTGGCTATTTGTTTGAATTCCTCTTTGGTTGTTTCCCCCCTTTTCCATTATTTGTACACATCCTTTTTTAATCTTAATTCAGTTAAAAGTTCTTTAGATAGCCACCCTGGCTTCTTTAGGCACCTTCCATGTTTCCATCTCATTGGTATTGCCTGACGTTGTGCTTTTACTATCTCCCTCTTAACAAACTCCCAGCCATCTTGAACTCCCTTTCCTTTTAGTATTGCTGTCCATGGGATCTCGCCCAGCACTTCCCTAAGTTTTATGAAGTCGGCTTTCTTAAAGTCAAGAAATTGAGTCCTAGTATGCTTGGCTGCTCCTTTCCGCTGTATAGTAAACTTCAGAAGAGCATGATCACTCGCGCCTAATGATCCTTCCACATCTACCCCACTAACCAGGTCATCAACATTGGTTAGGACCAGATCTAAAATGGCTGTTCCTCTTGTTGCTTCTCCCACTTTCTGGACAATGAAGTTGTCTGCAAGGCCAGTGAGGAATCTGTTTGACCTTATGCTCTTGGCTGAGTTTGACGTCCAACAAATATCTGGGTAATTGAAGTCCCCCATTACTACTATCTCCCTTCCTTTTGCATGCTTGGCCATCTGTTCCAGGAAGGCATCATCTATGTCCTCCGTTTGGCTTGGGGATCTATAGTAAACTCCCACAATGAGGTCTCTTTCATTGGGCCCTTCTCTTGTAGATTCATTGGGCCCTTCTCTTGTAGATGCTGGTTTTTTTTTTCTTTTTGCAGAAAGCTTTTGGTGAACATTCAATGAGGCAATTCCATAAATGCAGACTTGAAGTGACACAGTCCAGCTCAAGCCTTAGTGTTTGATTCTATTGAAAGTGCAAACAGGCTTTTGCAGGGTTGCCGTGAACATAAAGGTCACCCTGGGTTGCTTGGGTAAATTTCATGACACAAATATAATAAAGAACTACATGTGCATCAATCTGAGTATCTGTAGGGTTGGCAGGAAGCGGAAAGTGGTCATGGTCCTACAGCCAAATGAGACATAGCTGCTAGCTGCTAGAGAAAGGGCCTTTTTAGTGGTGATGCCCTGGTTCTGGAATCCCTCTTCAGAGACTCACACCCAGCACCTAATAGTGATCTTTTCAGTTGCAGGTGAAAACCTTAGGGAAAAAATCCCCAGCCTTTTAGACTCAGTGTTGAGTGTTGTTGTTGTTTAGTCGTTTAGTCGTGCCCGACTCTTCGTGACCCCATGGACCAGAGCACGCCAGGCACTCCTGTCTTCCACTGCCTCCCGCAGTTTGGTCAAACTCATGCTGGTAGTTTTGAGAACACCATCCAACCATCTCGTCCTCTGTCGTCCCCTTCTCCTTGTGTCCTCCATCTTTCCCAACATCAGGGTCTTTTCCAGGAATTCTTCTTGCTAATTACTGTTATTCCATGTGGCTGGTTTCACTTCAGTATTATTCTGATGCTAGTTTTTTAAAAAAATTGTCCTTATTCTGTTTTGGATTTCAGTTTTATGTTTTATTTGTATACTTTCTGGTCTTAATTTTTACTGTAAGGCTGAAGAGTGGGTTGTATATTTGCATGTCCCTGAATCTATAAACCTAGCAGGGGGAAAGATTCAGCGTGCCCTTCTCTCTTATATCCTGGTTTTTTCCTTCCTTTGCAGAAAGCTTTTAGTGGGGAGAATTCAATGATGCAATTGCACAATTGCAGACTTCAAGTGGTACAGTCCAGGTCAATCTTGAGTGTTTGAGTCTAGTGAAAGTACAAACAGGCCTTAATTTTTTGTTCCTGGGTGTAGTATCTAAGATGAATAAATAACAGGGGATGTGGTGATGTCACTATTCCCAGAAAGGAAATCACATTAAAAATAAAAATAAAAATCTGTGTTTATAATCCTACAAAATGAGAGAAAGGCTCGTGATTAAAGAAGAAGAAGAAGAAGAGTTTGGATTTGATATCCCGCCTTTCACTCCCCTTCAGGAGTCTCAAAGCGGCTAACATTCTCCTTTCCCTTCCTCCCCCACAACAAACACCCCCCAACAAAGTGGGGCTGAGAGACTTCACAGAAGTGTGACTAGCCCAAGGTCACCCAGCAGCTGCATGTGGAGGAGCGGAGACGCGAACCCGGTTCCCCAGATTATGAGACTACCGCTCTTAACCACTACACCACACTGGCGTATGATGGATGAACGTGCTGTTTGTTGCAGAGATGACTCTAAAGCCTTTCTCCCCCATGCAAAGTTGCATGAAAAAACACCACTGCTTCATGAGTTTCAGTGCCCGTTCGCATCCCGAGGTACCACTGTAGTTGTTTATTTCTTTGACATGTGATGGGAGGGCGTTCCACAGGGTGGACACCACTACTGAGAAGGCCCTCTGCGTGGTTCCCTGTAACTTCACTTTTCGCAGTGAGGGAAACACCAGAAGGCCCTCGGTGCTGGACCTCAGTGTCCGGGCTGAATGATGGGGGTGGAGATGTTCCTTCAGGTATAATGGGCCGAGGCATAGAGGGTGCTGGCAGCTGTGTGTAGTTCTGAATCATAGCTAAGGTGAGGATTTACCAAAGGGAGGCCAGTTCACAAATGCATGCCCATTTATTGATGACTACAACATCAATTACTTTCTTGCATGTTCAAATGGGCGAGCAAGACAGACGATTCATATCCCTCCCAATATCAAACACAAAGGAGCCAGTTCATTTAGCTTCCTGGCATTGGGTATAGAGAAATTGAATCTTGTGTACATTCATGTGTGAGCCGGACCATAATATGAGGCTTTGATGACTTTCAAGAAAATCCGTGAATTGTGACAACTGCCAGTTGTACCTCCCAATATGTTCTTGATAGGAACAGAGATACGACTGCCCATTTTAGAGGTCTCAGACAGACACCTTTCCCATCATGGCTTCCTGATTCTGTAATGCACAGAGGGTTCCAGTGACTTAACCTGGGAGAATCTGCTGTAGGCCTTCCCTAAGTTGCACTCTCTTCTTTATCAACAGCAACTCTAATCAAGATGGCAGCCCTAGCATGGATCTCTGACATGGTGATGGTTGGTGCTCTAGCAGAGCAATCTGTCAGAAATATATCCCAAATATAGGAGCATTTTCAGACAGTATTCATTCATTTCCAAAACTCACCCTGGATTTGCTTTAGGCTAAAACCTCTTAAGGCGAAGATCTCTGGTCTATCAGATGCCATTACGGTGGGTGACAACAGTGTACAAAATTCCCTTTTTTGATGTATGTGTGTGATATATCATATGACAGCATAATATCCTGAGGTGCAGGTCAGCTGCCCAGATGATCACCCATGCAAAAATTCTGTGCCTATTTGGGATAATAAACTTTCTTGCCTTCAATGACCTACTGTGACATTTCTTCCTCAGTGGCATAATGATCTCCAGCTCACACTTCAGAATATCCTCCGGCTGTTCTACATTATGCAAACCTATTCACATTTGCTCTTACGACATTGTGACTGAAGGAGAATATTAGAAAGGCTTGCAGTTTTGTACTAAGGGCCTATCTTGCTCTCCCCTGCCCCATCCGGAATCTAAACACAGAATCTAGCTTATGCTCTCAGCAATTTATAATAATAATACATTTAGACTCAAGAATAAAGTCTAGTGAAGTAGTGTTTCGCTACCCAGTTTCCTTCAAACAGTAGTAATTTTGGAGTTAGCAGGGAAATAAACCAAGATTAATCATGTCAGTGTCTAATTTATTATAATATTTGTTCTGTGGATTCTGCTCCAGCACAGACATTTAAAATTTGGATTTTAGAATTGGCACACTGAGCTCTGAGTGACTATACCATTTCCAACACTTTGTCCAAGATACTACCTTGGTTTTTGCCCACAAAGGTCCGTATAGTTAAAGCTATGGTTTTCTCAGTAGTGATGTATGGAAGTGAGAGCTGGACCATAAAGAAGGCTGATCGCCGAAGAATTGATGCTTTTGAATTATGGTGCTGGAGGAGACTCCTGAGAGTGCCATGGACTGCAAGAAGATCAAACCTGTCCATTCTTAAGGAAATCAACCCGGAGTGCTCACTGGAAGGACAGATCCTGAAGCTGAGGCTCCAGTACTGTGGCCACCTCATGAGAAGAGAAGACTCCCTGGAAAAGACCCTGATGTTGGGAAAGATGGAGGGCACAAGTAGAAGGGGAAGACAGAGGACAAGATGGTTGGATAGTGTTCTTGAAGCTACCAGCATGAGTTTGACCAAACTGCGGGAGGCAGTGGAAGACAGAAGTGCCTGGCGTGCTCTGGTCCATGGGGTCATGAAGAGTCGGACACGACTAAACGACTAAACAACAACAACAACACTACCTTGGTTTTCACATCGTGGCAAGCTAAATGATGGCTTAGGAGGACCACACAAACATGCTGTCTCCTGGGTAGGAGTATGCTTTGCTCCTGCCTGTTCCTATTAGCTCAGTATGGTGGGGCAGCTTGGCTTGGTGAACCCAGGATCATGCTTATGCCCTCCCCTCCTTAACCATGAGTAACCATGGCTACAATTTGTGGTTACGGAGATGAGAGCTTCATCACGACCCCAGATTCAGATGACACGCTAAGCCAAACTTAGGCTTAGCTGCCACATCACGGCCTGAGCTAAAAGGAGCGAGGAGGAACATGGTGGCTGCTATCTCTTCCCAGGGAACTAGCATGTTTGTGCATTCATGTTGAGCCTGATTTGGCTTGGGGTTATGTGTGGATGCAGAGTCAAGCCCAAATAGCTCTCTCCTTTGCCTGCAATGACCTCTCCCCTTCCCTCCACCAATGCAAGGAACCTTATTGTTCATAATCTCCATACAAGCCACCAACACAAGAGACACCAGGCAGTTGCCCAGTTTGCATGAAAGCATCTGGTAAGGAGGAAGAGGGAGTAATCTCCTCCAGTTTATGGCTTTCTTCATTATCTCCCTGGCCTGACTAAGCACCATTCCTTGCTGACATGCAGACTTAGTGAATCCTCAAGATTCTAACTCAGTTGGGGAGCTAACTCCTTTGCCCACTTCCTCCCATGGAACTAATTTCTAAATGAATAGTTTGTGGTGTTCTTCTGTTTTTATCTTCAGCTGATCTGGACTAGGTCACAAGATGCTCCCTTAACAAAGTCAGTCTATTGAACTATTGAACTGGAATTATAACTGTTAGCTAGGAAAATCTCTGTTTTATTTTCTTTGATGTTAACCGTTTGCCCTATACTTAATTGGTGTGGAGTCTTTCAAAACAGACTATTTAAAACCAGAAACCTGAAGGTGACTGACTCATCAAACATCATAATGTCTTAAGGGCTCATCCATGTTCTTGTTTCTCCTGTGTTTTCTCCCATTTGCCCCATGATTTCTAGACAAGGGTCTGAGCAATTTTTCTTTTGCCCTGCCCCTTTCTCTGGGAAAAGCCACTGTTTCTTGCTGAATCAAAATGAACACCAGTCCTTGGAAAACCTGAATGCTGTTTGTTTCCTGGGGAAAGCGGTGGCAGAAAAGGAAAACCTCTTGGACCCTCATGGGACAAAAGGAAGTGTGGATCAGCTCTTCCTCAGGAATCTCACCCAGATGGGTCTGCATTATGAACTTGTCAGGCAAGGTGTTTGAGAATCATAGGATTAAGTCCAGCAGGCAGTGATCAGGGAGTAGACAAGTGTTATTTCCCTGCTCACGAGAAACCCCATAATGTTGAAGTGTCTTTGGCTTCAAAGCTAGCCTGGATCCTGGAGACATCAACTCATTAAGTGGGGCCCATCTCCCGCAAGAGCATGCCCTGTAGCATAATTTGTGAAGGGCCTGAGTTGTGAACCATGATGTCCCTGGTGCAAATTTGACCTCGCCTATGAATTCACTAAGGGGTCTTTGATAGGCCAGTATCTCTCAGCAATAGCCCATTTCCTCAGTATGTGGTGAATAAAACTGACACACCTTACAAGGTCAATGTAAGGCTTACTAAAAGGATCGGTATGAAATGCAAAGTGGTAGCAAAGTGGTTCTATGGGCCTCTTTCCTTTCCTTCTGCATACTTAGCCCCTTGTGCATTTCCACATTATTTACTTTCCATATGCTGTAATAAATGGTGATGGATTAATTAGTGAAAATGTACGACGATCATCATCAGACAAACTAAACATAAAACACAAATGGCTTATAACTAATCAATAATTATGTGGCATGCTTGATCTTCAGTATGGAGGACATCTCTAAATGGTATCATTAGAATGAAAATCAAATTATAGCACAGCTGTTTTAATTATGGAGACAGATTAAAGCCACAGTCTTCCGTGTTTGTTTTGGTTGCCATTTAAGTCTTACTTCCCCTCCCCCCATTTCCCCCCTTTTTGCTGGCTGCTGCAAAGAAATGGGGAAAATATATATAGATTATATTAGTCATGAAAAATTCACAATATTGGTTTCCTCAAGGTCTTTCATAGATGTCCTCGAGATAAGAACTCTTTTCCTTTTGTAATAAAACAGAGTGGCGAAGGAATATGGGAGATTAAAGATAAACTTTAACGATCTATACCCCTCCATTTGGATTTAATTTCTGCCTGGAGATATTTAGTCCTAAATGACAAAAATATATCACAGTTTTTTCCTGACATTGCCATACCTTCTATCCTCTTCATCTGCCCAAATCTAAGTTTATGGAATATGGAAGAAGGAGAAGAAATATTTATTACCCATTTGGTTGCATGGCCTTAACTCCTGGGCTGTTTATATTTAGTTCCCTCCATTCTACTCATCTCCAAGGCAGTTGCACAGAAGCGAGTGATTGAATGCAAAACTATACACTGGAGATCTTGTGGATCTCCAGTATTCTAGATGGATCCGTTGGGGCTGGGGAGGGGGTCTACCTTCAACTCCAAGGAAGTCCTGATTTAAGCTGTGACAATGGAAAATAGGAAGCCGTATTCGTATTGCATTGAATGAGACCATTGGTGCGCCTAGCTCAGTATTGTCAACATGGAGAGGAATCAGGGATTCAACCTGGGGTCTTTTTTTATGTAGAACTTGTTCTCTACATAAACTGAGGAAGGCTTTGGAATTTGATGTTCTTCTTTATAGCTTTGTTGGAGGGATAAATAATAATTTGAAAGGGTCTAGAATTCTACAGGAAGTTACAAGGAACTGACAGAATTCCCAATCCCACCCCCTCAAAAAAACAACACCTGAGGTTGGAGTAGTTCTAAATCCAGATGCTGATTATTATTTTGTTTTATTTATAGCTTGCTTTTTTGGGTAAAAGCCCTCACAGTGAGGATTACAGCATACTGTAAAAATAGAAGATAAATAATCAAAAGCATAAACAATATTCACGACATAAATCATTAGAATAAAAAACAAGAGAGCACCTGCAGATAGAATTTCAGTTTGAAGACTGTACACTAAAATTAACCAAGTGTATATTGGAAGCCTTTAAAATCCTCTCGAAAGCTACATGAACTTCCTGGGGAAGGCTAGTCTCAAGATGTGGGGCCACCACAGAAAAGCTCCTGGTTCTTAAAGAGCAGGACTTGGAGATGCTGGTCTTGAAGCTTGGACAGACTTGTAATGGAGCAGCAGGTCTGACAGATATTCTGTGGGTCACTGACTTTTTGGTCCAATGAACACCTGCTTTCCCTATTGCCAAATACCAGGAAAGTTTAAATATTTCCTTATCCTGTTAACTTGGTTTGCATCCTGCCTATCATTCAAGGAGGTAATGTGGTATGTGTGAAGATTAGCTGCGCTTTGTTTGTGAGGCACAGTAGAAATCGCCATAAATAATAATAACAATAGTTTTGTTTTATCCCTGTAACAACTCTGCAATAATAATGATAATGATAACGATAATGATAATAAATTTATTATTCATGGCTCGCCCATCTGGCTGGGTTTTCCCAGCTACTCTTCCCAGCATATATTAAACATAATAAAATATCAAACATTAAAAACTTCCCTAAACAGGGCTGCCTTCAGATGTCTTCTAAAAGTCAGATAGTTGTTTATTTCCTTGACATCTGATGGGAGGGTGTTCCACAGGGCAGGCACCACTACCAAGAAGGCCCTCTGCCTGGTTCCCTGTAACTTCACTTCTTGCAGTGAGGGAAACAGCAGAACAGCCTCAGAGGAGGACCTCAGTGTCCGAGCTGAATGATGGGTGTGGAGATGCTCCTTCAGGTATACTGGGCCGAGGCTGTTTAGGGCTTTAAAGGTCAGCACCAACACTTTGAATTGTGCTCAGAAACGTACTTGGAGCCATTGAAGATCCTTTAGGACTGGTGTTATATGGTCCTGGCGGCCACTCCCAGTCCCCAGTCTAGCTGCCGCATTCTGGATTAGTTGTAGTTTCCAAGTCACCTTCAAAGATAAACCCAGAACTCCCTGGTCCAAGCCTCTCCCTCTATTCCACCCTTCACCAACTGGGTGGCCTCCAGATGTATTGGACAACAACATCAGACCCATACAGCCTGAAGTCCAAAATATATATAGGGCACCAGGCTGGGAAATGCTGCTTTGTTGTGTTCATTGCACTGGCTACCTGTTTTGACATCTGCAACATCATCTTAGCCTCTGTATGCTGAAACTAATGGAAAACTGGGCTACATGCCGATTTCAGGGTACCATAAATCACCCGGTGAGAAGGGAATCAGATACAATGACTCCAAGGTGAAAGCAGACCTGCTGCCAAGTGGGGGACCCTGCCTGGCACTTGACAGCCCTTAGCAAAACCAGGAAGCTTAGGGAAGGTGCAGTTTCACGCCAACACCCACCCAGTACAGCATCCCATGCTTACCAATAAAAGGGTCATGGGGTGTTAGTGAGTCTCTCTCTGTGTAGGTATCAGATACCCCAAGCATCTCTATTTCCCAGGGATAGTTCTGGATTTAGAGAAGCCATCCTGGTTTCTGATTTGATCACAGAATGTCCCGCTTTTCTTTAGTATGTTCCTCTTTTCATCCGATAAATTTTGGAGGGTATGGAGTTATGCAATGCCTGAGCCAACCTTTAGAAGACATCTGAAGGCAGCCCTGTATAGGGAAGCTTAAAAAAAAAAAGTTTGATGTTTTATTATGTTTTTATATACGTTCAAAGCTGCCCAGAGTGGCTGGGGTAACCCGGTCAGATGGGTGCGGTATAGTTCTTTCTTTCTTTGTTTAATAGGGCATCCCTATTTTCATTGGATAAATGTTGGAGGGTTTGCGGTATCTGTATCAGAGATGTGGTGCAGCGGGAAAGGGATATTTTCCTGCTTACCGCCTCTAAAGCTATTTGCCTTGAATCTGATATTTGAATATCTAGTTTGTCCTATCAATTGACATAGGTGATTAACCGCGGCTATTTCTACACCAGCTTTCCTCTCAGTTTTTAATTCCCCGCCCTCAGGCCCACAACTGAGAATCAACACAACAGTGTTTCTCTACAGGGTTTTCTGCCTTGTGTTTTTCTAGGCTTGATCAGTGCCAATTTTCTGCTGCAAATAAAATGCAGTCGCAATCGCCAGCCTGTTCTGTGTAGACAGGCAAAGTGCCATTAGGCTTTTAAGCGCTCTCATGCCTTTGAGGGAAAATATCCTGTTTGCAGACCCAAGACCATTTTATTGCTTCCTGTTGATAGTGGTTTGGGATTACTAATAAATAGCCTATTAATTGCCCCTTGGATGGCTGATCTTAATTTATCCTGGAGTCAGTTTCCATTCCCATGCTGAGTTCTCGCCCTCTTTCCCACCCCCTGAATATTTTTTATAGTGGAATTACACTATTTAAATAATCTAAATAATAATTATGATGCAAGCAGCGCTAAAGGGTTTTTGTTTATTGTTTAGTGCAGAAGCTGCTCAGGTTAGCAAGGTGAGAATGGCAGAGAACAAGAATGCAAAGATGCACACAATCTACCTAGTGAGAGATGTGAGCCCATTGCAAAAGGTCTCATGCAGAAAGCGGAAGAGAGAATGATTATTATTATTATTATTTTCTCTAAGAGAACAACTCAACATTCGTAGCCCTGGATGCTACTGAGTATCATCATGAATTTCATCCTTGTAGCGTCTCCTTCCAGACATTCCTTGAACGTTTCTTTTTTAGATGCAGCCAAGGCTACCAGATTGCAACCTGGAGATTTGCAGTGTCACTTCAGAACTCCCAAAAAAGTGGGGCATGCATGCAGCTGCAGCCACATCTGGAGTTATGTTTGTCACAGCAGGTTGGAGAAAGGACAGGCTATTATTATTGGAAATGAATGGGTCAGGAGAAGATGCATCTGCTTTGTCTTCAACTCTCCTTAAGTAGGAATAGTTCTCTCATAGGTTCCCTCACTATGAAAACCCATTGCCTCCCATGCAGGTTGAATCGTGAATATTGTTCTGACACACCAGCAAAGGTTTCCATTCTGTACTGTATGTAGCAGGCACCCCCAAACTCGGCCCTCCAGATGTTTTGGGACTACAACTCCCATCACCCCTAGCTAACAGGACCAGTGGTCAGGGATGATGGGAATTGTAGTCCTCAAACATCTGGAGGGCCGAGTTTGGGGATGCCTGGTATGTAGTCTTGTTGCAAGCCAAGCTCCCTATGTGTGCATCATTGTATTCCTCTGTAATTCTTTCCCAAATAGCTCAGTAACTACTGTTTGGGACCTCCTGTTAATCCTGGAGTGTAGAAGCACTAAGGTGAGTCAAGGGAGACTGAAATGCTTAGCTACTGATCCTCTTTTAAAATCTCTTACCTGCCTGTTGATTTGCCCAGTCCTCCTATCACATATGGACTGTGTAATTAAGGTTAAAATGCTGGCAGGTATTGGTGACAAGTGATGGCTTGTATGGCATTAGGGGGCATGGCTGAATTCTTAGGCCTAGTTGTAGTATGGCTAGAATAGAATAATAGAATTATAGAGTTGGAAGGTACCACGAGGGTCATCTAGTCCAACCCAATATGGGGCTCGAGTCTACAACCCTGAAATTAAGAGTTTCATGCTGATGAAGAACTATGGCAAAATTACCCTACAAATATATATTCATTTAACAAGGGATTTTCAATTATTTTGTTTGGGCCCACTTTTTAAAAATGCAAATTGTCCTAATTTGTAGCTCTTGGACTACAGTGTGGATTAGAACACAGTTATTTTCTCCAGATTTTGCAATATGGTTCTCAGCTAAAAAAAAGGTATACCAAAAATATTTTACAAAGATGCATATTTTTTTTTTTGGGGGGGGGGGAACATCATACCAAAAACAATTTATTTCTGTGTCTGTGTTTTGTTTTTTTAAAAAAAGCAAAATTGAATTAATGTCTGCATCGTGTTTCATATTAAAAGTCAAGGCAATTTACAACTATACAATGAAACAACTAAAAATAATGAGCAGCAGAAAAGTTACGGCTCTGTAGATTTCACAGGTTGTTTTACTTACATATATATACATATATATACACACACACACACACACACACACATATATATATATATATTTGTATGTATGTATATGTATATGTATATGTATATGTATATGTATATGTATATGTATATATATATATATAAAACTGTCTGGTGTCACAGTTAAATTCTCCCTCCGAGTCCTTTGTTACCTGCGCATGCCAGCCTGTCAAATTCAATTGGTGGGCTCGTTCCCTTTTGTGCCACAGTTAAATTCTTCCTCCCTCCCTCCTTTGGACGGAGGAAGCAGAAGGCGGGAGGAAAAACTTAACGCTGGCCCTCAAATACCATTGATGGTCAGTGTTTGAATTCGGGGGAAAAGTCAAAACACTACAAAATGAAGCAATATAAAATAAAAGGTAGTAACGCATTACTAGCATTATAGCAGAATGCCGTTTGCCCTTTACATGTTGTAACCATTCCTAAACGATCTCTAAATGTAAAACAACTAATGTAGATGAGCCCCAGCTGTCTGGGCAGAATATAAGGAGATAACTGTGTGTTTTCAGAAGCCTAATGTTCCTGTTTAAAAATAACAGCTATACAATACCTGTGATAGGAGACTGTTTCTGTGGATCATTATTGCTAAAAGGAATCGATAGCACATGCGAACTAAGCAACCATCTTGCCAAGAGCATTTGCCTTTTTAGAAAGTGATATTTCCAGCTTGCCTTAAAAATTGCTGTCCAGGCTACCATTTTTTACCTAACAAGTGCCTTTTTCTTTTTTCTTTTTGGAGAGCCTTAATGAGCAAAGCCATTCCACAGTGAGCTGTTCAATACCTTCTTGTAGACCATGCTGTTGCAAGCTGGGCAGAAATTCATCAATGCCTGTCTTGTTGGTTAAAATCATTAGGAAGCAATGCATTATTAAAGAGCTTTCCAGGCACACAGGCTTTGGATTGCTATTGATAACAAATGTTGCTAATGTTCTCTTGCAAAATAGACGCATGGCAAAAAGTCGCAGTTTGAATGCGTTGGGGCCGTTTGAAGCAGGGTTATGAACAAGCACAAAAGCAAATTCTTTAAAATCAGAAGTGGTGAAGGCCAAACCAGAAACAATGACAGGTGCAATGACAGCAGCCCCAAATTTAAATATTTAGCGGAGAGAGCAGTATTCTGATTTTAGAAAAATGAAGGCCAGGGTCTTTGACCAGTCCCTTGCACTATACTTTCAAAGCAGTATCATACTCCTCCAAACAGGCATATTATTCTCCCAAATAATTCTGGGAGCTGTAGTTTGTTAGAGGTGTTGAGAGTTGTTAGGAGACCCATATTCCCCTCACAGAGCTCAGAATTCCCCAAGAAGAAGGATTAATTGTTTAACTACTCTCCTTGAGGGTTTTGTAGAGGGGTCACAACTCACTCCTAAAATCATGTTTCAGGGCTGCACCTGAAAAGGGTTTCTTTTTTGGGGTGGGGCAGGAATCCTAAACTGATACTAAAAGGAGGTGGGACTTCCAGTGAAATGACGGTAGGGCACCTGGGTACCTGTCACTTTTTGGAGTGATAAATGTTGTGTTTGCTATTCTTCTCACATAATTATGTGCCCTAACCAGTGTTCGGTCAGCTTTGGCGCTAGATCTTTGCTCTAGTCTTCATCCAACCTGATTCATCACTTTCAAGTTCCTGATGTGCCAATATGAAATGAGTCTCATATTACCAAAGTGGGGGATCATTTCAAAGACTCATTCCATCCCTCCAATCCAGAGAAAGGGCTTCAACAGTCCTGATAGCTTTCTCAGCTGGAAAATCCTTTAGGACATTTAGGACTCCATTGGGCTCTTCAAGAATGGAAGTTCCTCATGGTTTCATCCTCCCTCCTCAGCAGGAAGTGATTGCTGCAATAAATCCAAACTTTACCAGGAAGTGGTCCAAACATGGCAATTTTAACTGTACCTACTCATTGCGGTACCAGGAGAAAAGTCTAAATTGAGGATATGTCCTGTTCTGTGTGTCAGACTGGTGACAATCTTAGACAGCTCCGTGGTTGCCATGGAGGCCATGACGTTCCAAGCCGACCTGCAATCAGCCTCAACTTGAACGATGAAGTCATCAAGAGCAATAGGCCTTGGTTCCTTCAACACTGCATCCAGGATCACCTCAACCAACTCAGTCAGGGGGGCTGATCAGCAGCAAGGCAGAACCCCCAATTTGTCTCCCTGACCCAACAACAGATGCAGACCCTCCAGCCCATCTCCTGACTAACATGGTTTCCTGTTGATGGACAGAGAAATCCGATGGACTAGGGTGACACTTTCCTGGACCCTATATACAATATACTGCACCAAGAACCCAGGCAGGCAGAGTTGGGTGAGATCAGCCCAACTTGCTCACATACTCAAGTCCCAATGATACATGCCATAACAGCTCCTTCGTCCAAGGTTAAACTGTGAATGAGTAAGGTTGTATTTCAGACTACAGTGGCACCTCAGTTTATGAACAGCCCTGTTTACGAACGATTTGGGTTATGAACTTCTGCAAAACCAGAAGTTTACCTCAGTCTACGAACAGAAGCTGAACGGTGGAAGGGCACTGGTGGCGGGAGGCCTCATTAGAGAAAACGTCCCTTGGTTTAAGAACGGATTCGGTTTAAGAACGGACTTCCGGAACGGATTAAGTTCATAAACCAAGGTACTACTGTAATCTGGTATTCAACAGCATGACTGTCAGAGCACTGGGTTTAACAACAGAATAGCAACCAGGAGCCCATGATCCAAAAATGGGAGATGCAGTGATGCAGGCATCCATACGCACACTTCCTCTAATGACTCCCCTCTCATTCCTCCCTGTTCCAATTCAATATAAGAAGGAGTAAGCCACTCAGTACTAGCCATAGGAGCCAGCTCCAAGGGGCCATGGAGGGCTTCATCCTCCACAATAAAATATTTGATGGGCATTCCCATTAAAATGCTGTGTGCGCACTGTGTCATGCGATGGATTATGCAGGGCAGGATTTACCTGGACCCCCACAATACCTTATTCAAGTTGTGCATATTCAGCTACTGGACTATATACATAGTATTGTAATATTTACCTAAAATTAGTTGTGTAAATGTTCTCCCCTGTTTGAATTATTTTAAAATTTGCTAGCATTCTCTTTCCAGCTCTTAGAAAGTGCACAGTCCTCCCCAATAAGGAAATTGCTCATATAACACACATTTGAAACAGACTGCCACCCAATTTAAAAATCAGAAAAGAAAAATTCAGCTCACCCACCAGTTCTGAAACCAAAGGGTGCTGTGATCGATAGGATTTCTCTGTCTATCCCCAGGAAACCTTCCAAACTGAAAGCTGAAAGAGCCTCAAATATAGGTATTATGATCATATGTTGTAGACCAGTGGTGTCCAAACTTTTTTCAAAGAGGGCCAGATTTGATGAAGTGAAAGGCCATGAGGGCTGACCAAAGTTGTTCACCTTTTTTTAGGATTGAAGTTGTTGAGCTTTTTTTATGATTTTACCCCAGGAAATAAACTGCCACGGGGGCTGGATTAAACTTACTGGCAGGCCGGATTAGGCCCCCGAAATGGACTTTGGACGTGCCTTTTGTAGACAGTTCTGAAGTAAACTGGAATACAAACAGTTAATTTCCTGCTCCCGATCAGATTTCTGATCTTATGATTTCCTGAGCTATCACGTTGATCTTTAACATATTGTCTTCCAGTCTAAGCACACTCATCTACAAATAAGTTCCATCTAAATTAACTGGATTTACTTCTGAGTGACCTTGCTTAGGATAGCCTTCAACCTCTTGACACACCCCTGAGCTGCGAATCCCTGCAGCAGCAGCTGAGTCATCAAGTTTAATTGAATAGCCCTTAAATTGATCATGTGCTATATAAATGGATGTGGAAGGGTGACCAGTACAGTTCAGGAGGTTTGGAGCTATTTATAAGATCCTTGAATCCTGTTAATATGAGTTCCATTGTTGACTGCTATATTCTGACTATCATCTCCCCCTTCTTTCCCCCTTGCTTATTTAGATGCCCTGGCTTCACTATGGCAGCCTTTGCCAACTTGATTCCCTCCTGATGGGCACAACATCTGCAGAGCACCAAGCTGGTGAAGGCTATTAGCCATTATGGTGCTGTTGTTATAAATAGAAATACAATTATTTATTAAATTTGTATACAGTGGAACCCCGGTTTCTGAACATAATCCGTTCCGGAAGATCAGTCGACTTCTGAAACTGGCATGCATTTCCAGAAGTATTTACGTCTGGAAAACTCAATACGGAAGCCATGTGGCATGTCCGGCTTCCGAAAAGCATTCAAAAGCTGAAGCAGTTACTTCCAGGTTTTCAGCGTTCGAAAGCTGAAATGTTTGACTTCTGAGGTGCTCAAAAACCGAGGTTCCACTGTATTGCCCTATACCCACGATTCTCAGGGCGGTTCACAAGATAATGTATAGGGGTTTGTGCATGCAGAGAAAAAGGGCAAGAAAGGGTTACTTTCGGTGTGCTGTTTTATTTGGGCGTTGCACCTGCACCTGTTAGGCATGTGAGAATGAGTCAGCAAGCATGTGAGAATGACTCAGCACAATCTACAGTATAAATGCTGTTGTGTCCAAAGCAAGTTTGCTCTTGGTCCCTGCTGTTGGCCAGAGCATCGTCTATATGCTGTAATTATGTTTGTGTGTGTGTGTGTGTGTGTGTGTGTACACACACACACACACACACACACACACACACACATACATACCCCGCCCATCTGGCCAGGTCTCCCCAGCCACTCTAGGTGGCTTCCAACAGAATTGATGATGATGATGATGATGATGATGGTGATGGTGATAATAAATTAATAAAAATAAAACATCAGATATTAAAAGCTTCCCCAAACAGGGCTGCCTTTAGATGTCTTCTAAAAGTCAGATAGTCGTTTACTTGTAATATTGAGCCAAACCATAGCTTAATATGAATCTACAAACTGTTCAGGCTCCCAGACAGGAGATTATAGCTGCTTTGCTTCCACTGCAGTCCTGCTGATACTTCATTCCTGTGAGCTAAGTCATGGGCTAGCTTAGCATGTTGTCAGAACCCAGGCTCATGGTTTGTCTCTTCTAGACAAACCGCGAGCTGTAAACCCAAGAAGGAAGCTTGGTTACCACTTGCAGTTTGTTTGGAGTGTGAGAAATCTTAAGGTAGGGTTTGGATGATATGCTAAGTCAAACCATGGCTTAGATTGCAGCAGCTGGAGAACCAGGGGACGAACAAGGCTGCTGCCATCTCCTCTCTGGGGACCTACTTGTTTGTGCATGTGTGCTAAGCCATGGTTTGGCTTAGTGTTACAGAAGAATTGGGCCAATATGTTATTGATCCCCTAAATGGTAGTTTTGAGAACCAGGATTGAGCACTATGTTTGCATACTTCCTGCTTTGGTCCTGGCTTGCAGATTAATAGCATTGTGATTAAACTCGGAAGCTGCACCATCAAGGGGTGTAGAGTGTTGGCATGCAGAGGGTCGCAAGGCCAGCTGGCTAGCCCCAGCTGGGTCATTTCCTTCCAGCCGTCCCACTGCAAGGACCCATCGGCCTCTGGCGTAAATCAGCGACCCAGGCTTTAAAGCCAGGGCACAGTATATCAGCTGAGCAAACTGCGCATGCAGAATAGGCACGAGGCTTGTGGAAGCATGCTACAACTACGGATTTATTCATCATAAATCAGGACAAAGAAACATGTCGTCTCTCTCTTTGTCTTCTCAGAGAGACAGGGAAAAGCAAAAGCTATACACAAACGGAAGTTCCCAGCAGACTGTGCTGGAATGTAAACAGACATGTGACACGCAACAGTTCCATGTTTGTAACTAAAGGTGGAATGGCAGGAGGAAGAGGGTAGTGTTCAAGCACAGGTGTTCTTCCCAGTCCTCCAAACCATAGAATTTTTATACATAGCTCAGAGAATACAGGAATGAACACTTAGAAAAGGGTAAGGACATTGACGATAGTATTTTAATTGATTGCCAGCTTATTCAGTATAAGTACTGAGTTAATCTGCCAGATAAATTGAGGCAAGGAAAAAGTGCTACCCACATAATTAATTCTACTTAAGCAATAGAGGTAATTTCAATATAAAATTACTTAGATTAATAAAAGTGCTGTGTTATCTACTACTTACAAGTTTTGGATGTAAATGGATTTGTGTATATTTTCCTAAGATACAAAATAAGTTGGGGAAAACATTAAGAAGTAGCATCATTGAAAGGAGAGGGAGAGAGAACAAATTCAGGCATATGTAGTTCTTTGTTCTGTTGTGTCTTTCTTTACAATGATTGCTGCTATTACTTTACTGTGTAGCATTGTTGCTATGGATAAGTTATGGTGGATCATTCACGTTTATTTTGTCAGGAAATTACCTAACCATGGAAGATAAACTGATATGGGATAAGCGCATCATGCTTTTACTATCACTAAAATTGAGGCTATCTTTGCACTATCATTTTACATCATTTAACTCTGTTTATCTGTATCTATAGTAGCACTAGGTGGAAATGTTCTGATTTTGAGTGCAGATATTTCAAATGGTAGACAATTTTGGGCCAGTTCCATTCAGATATGTCAAGGATTGCACCCCACATCCCACTCCTTCTCCTATCTGTGTCTTTCATTCACCTGTCTCCCAATGTTTGTCTGTGGTGCTGTGGTTTAAACCACTGAGCCTCTTGGGCTTGCACATCGGAAGGTCAGGGGTTCAAATACCCATGACGGGGTGAGCTCCCGTTGCTCGGTCCCTGCTCCTGCCAACCTAGCAGTTCGAAAGCATGGCAAAAAGTGCAAGTGGATAAATAGGTACCACTCCAGCGGGAAGGTAAAAGGTGTTTCGGTGCGCTGCTCTGGTTTTGCCAGAAGCGGCTTAGTCATGCTGGCCACATGACCCGGAAAAACTGTCTGCGGACAAACGCTGGCTCCCTCAGCCTTAACTGTCATAATTATTATTATTATTATTATTATTAATAATAATAATTTATTCTTTGTACCCACCCATCTGGCTGGGTTTCCCCAGCCACTCTGGGCGGCTTCCACAAAGACCAAAAATACACTAAGATATCACACATTAAAACTTCCCTGAACAGGGCTGCCTTAAGGTGTCTTCTGAATGTCAGGTAGTTGTTTATCTCTTTGACATCTGATGGGAGGGCGTTCCACAGGGCGGGTGCCACTACCGAGAAGGCCCTCTGCCTGGTTCCCTGTAGCTTTGCTTCTCACAATGAGGGAACCGCCAGAAGGCCCTCAGCGCTGGACCTCAGTTCCCGGGCAGAACAATGGGGGTGGAGACGCTCCTTCAGGTATACTGGGCTGAGGCCGTTTAGGGGTTTAAAGGTCAACACCAACACTTTGAATTGTGCTCGGAAACGTACTGGGAGCCAATGCAGGTCTTTCAAGACTGGTGTTATGTGGTCTTGGTGGCCGCCCCCAGTCACCAGTCTAGCTGCCACATTCTGGATTAATTGCAGTTTCCGGGTCACCTTCAAAGGTAGCCCCACGTAGAGCGCATTGCAGTAGTCTAAGCGGGAGATAACTAGAGCATGCACCACTCTGGCGAGACAGTCCGTGGGCAGGTAGGGTCTCAGCCTGCGTACCAGGTGGAGCTGGTAGACATCTGCCCTGGATACAGAGATACAAATGTCAGGGGTCATTTACCTTTACCTTTATATATGTAAAATGAACCCCAGCAGAGGAAACTGCTCTAGTTACTGGTTTTACTCAGGATGTCTAGGGGGCTTGGGAACTCTAGTCCAGGGATCACCAACCTTTGGGAGCCTGTGAGTATATTTGCAGACTGGAGAAATTTAATGGGTACCACACAAACACTGCACCCAAGCACACATCACAACCTATTCCATGGGCAGAAATAGAATGCTTCTTTCAAGGCTAACTGCAGCGGGGAGAGCGGAATCTGCAGGTGTTTCATTTTGTAGGCCCCTAATGCAGAAATATACATAGATTTAAATGATTTTTTTAGTGCAGTACACAATAGACATGCATATCTCAACCATCAAGAGACATTTATAAATCAATTACCTTTCCTGCATGTTCTCTTTAAAAGTGAATGAATTTGTAGCATTTTAAAAACAAAGTCAATAAAGTTGTTAATGTCCCATCCCAAAGTCATCTATGACTGCAGACCTGTCTACTCAGAAGGAAGTCCCATTGAATTCAGCTGGGGTTTACTCACAACTAAGTGGGGCCTGCAGTCACTAACAGTTCAGTATAAACTTCCTATCTCACCAGTCTACTAGACGACAAGCCTACACTCTGTTGTTGTTTTTTTAAAAATATTTTTTATTCAATTTTAACATATAAATTATAGTGCATACCACAAAACTTCATCTTTTATACACTCTTTTTTGGACTTCCATCAGCTCCTCTGATGATCCACTGTTTTAACCACTTCTTATGCATTTCTTAAAATCATATTACCTTTAAATGTCTTCACTAACCATCCTCCCCTTATCCATTTTTGCAATAATTCTAATAATACTCACAAAACTTCTTGCAATCCTACAAACGTAGTCTGATCATCACAAATATTTTTCAAATAGTCTGTAAATTTACTCCAGTCTTCTGTGAATTTCTGGTCCCGCCGGTTTCGAACCCTTCCTGTTAATTTATCCAGTTCTGCATAGTCCATTAATTTCATCCTCCATTCTTCTTTGGTTGGTAGATCTTCTTGCTTCCACTTTTGGGCCAATAACGTTCCTGCTGCTGCTGTTGCGTATAAAAATAGCTTACGTTCCTTTCTATTTATATCACTTCCTATAGTGCCCAGTAAAAATGCTTCTTCTGGTTTCTTTATAAATGTATATTTCAACATTTTTTTCATCTCATTATATATCATCTCCCAGAAACTGTTCACCTTTTTACATTCCCACCACATATGATAAAATTTCCCTTCTTTTTCTTTACATTTCCAACATTTATTACAAACTTTAGACATTTTAGCTAACTTGAGGGGTGTAATATACATCATTTTCATCACATTTTCTTTTAAAGCCTTGCATGCAGTAAATTTTAAACCTTCTTTCCACAACTTTACCCAATCACTCAGCTGTATATTATACCCAAAATCTCTAGCCCAGTGAATCATAACTGACTTTACCTCCGACAAGCCTACACTCTGCGGTAAATGGGTATCTGTATTTTTCCAAAGAACTAACTCTATGTGCTGCCTCAACACATAGTCATGCCATTTCTTGTACTTTGGCGATTAGGACAAGGATCTCCTATTTATCTGTGATGGCTTGGAGGTGGCTGTAGGGGGAGTTAGAAACAGAGGACTGTCCTCTGTAAGTAGGATAGATGGTCATCTTAGAGTAAAAAGATACAGATCAGAGGTTTTAAATCATTCATATCTATAGTTACAATCTCTACTGCCTACACGAACGTATCTGAATATATTTCTTTTTGTGCAGAAAGTATCAGTGGGTGGATTACAAATATCTTTCCATGGAACCATGCTACATAGAAGTTTTTTTTTTAATTAGTCTGCTTTTATATTTAATAGTTAAACAAGGCATTAATTTCATTTATAGATAATTTATTTTGAATTAGAGCTTGTGAATATACGTACTTTTTAAATGCTTGGCTAATTTATTGCAAAGCAAAAACAAATTTGTTTAGAGAGAAGGAGCAAATTCCATAATTTAAGCAATTCAATTATCCTAATTAGCAATGGTTTTACTTAATGCTCATGAGAGTAAAGAGCTAAATGAGACTACAATAGCTCTTGAGGCAGGGCACAGATCTCTTACTTGATAGGGTTTCACTAAAGCATTTAAAAAACAAACAAACGATAGCATATTTCTAGTCCTCATGGAGATGCTGTATACTTTATTATGGTTACATTTGCCATTCATAAAGCACCTTTTAAGTTCATGCACTCCTTTGTCATTATTACCTAATTTGTCTTTGGGTGAAAGAGTGGTAGGAAGGTTGTAAGATACACATTTACTACACTGAAAGGCTTTTACTTTCAGGGTTGAAAATGAAACAGTTTGCAAGTAAATCTAAATACGGCTTGATACAAATACTCCAAGAATGTACCGTAGGTTCCAGGAGAGGAAATTGCAGCTGCTTTGCTTTCCCTGAGGTCATGCTGCAGTCCTGTGAGCTAAGCCATAGGTAAAGGTAAAGGGACCCCTGACCATTAGGTCTAGGGTTGCAGCGCTCATCTCGCTTTATTGGCCGAGGGAGCCGGCATACAGCTTCCGGGTCATGTGGCCAGCATGACTAAGCCGCTTCTGGCGAACCAGAGCAGCACACGGAAACGCTGTTTACCTTCCTGCCAGAGCAGTACCTATTTATCTACTTGCACTGGTGTGCTTTCGAACTGCTAGGTTGGCAGGAGCAGGGACCGAGCAATTGGAGCTCACCCCGTCGCGGGGATTCGAACTGCCAGCCTTCTGATTGGCAAGTTCTAGGCTCTGTGGTTTAACCCACAGCACCACCCATGTCCCTGAGCTAAGCCGTAGATTGTACAAATTCAGCATGTGGCTTGTTCTTGCTTTGCAACTTGCGCTTTGTCTGTAGGCAGCAAAGCATGGTGACATGCTAAGGTCCCAGCAGGACTGGATGAGCAAAGCAGCCATGGGCCTTCTCTCCAGGAGCTCACTTGCTTGTGTGGTTGTGCTGGACTTAGTGTGTCATCTGAAATGATCCAGTGTGCATTCAAGCCACACATTCCTGCACCACACAACTGCAAACAAGTGAAGCAATTGTGATGCAGGGACTGAACAGCATGGATCGTGCCAGAGGTTCTAACAGTGCTCGTTGGTGAACAGGCAAGGGGTTTGGGGGAGGAGGTACCTGGTGTCACTGCCAGACAGGTGCTCTGTGCTCTGATCAAAACTTAATGGACAAACTCGGGGAGATATTTTTGCAGGACCAGTAGCTGCATGGTGTCTTTACTACATTTAATTAATCACCTTCATTAATGATGAAAGCAACATACAACCATGTCATGAATTGCAGTTTACAAACAGTGCTAAAAGCTCAGCTGTCCAAAATAAATAATCCCATCTGTGCACCTGGATCTCAGGGAAAGCATGCCAAGAAATTCATATTCAGCTGCTGCCTCTCTTCCCGTCACCCCTGGTTATGGAATTTCTCCCTCGAAAGTCTGAGCCTGAACACCATTCATTCAATACATTTCTACACTGCCCTTCATCATAATTATATAGGCATGATGGTCGACAAGTGTAAAATTATTAAAAATATAAAACACAATCACACATTAGAACCGTTACTAAAATACAGAAGAAAGCAGTCCCTCATCACAAATGGGCAACACTGCTCAGCCCCTCACAAATGCCTTGCTGAAGCAAGTTGGCACTGAAAGCCATTCAATTTAGATGTCAGCCATATTTCTAATGGGAGGGGATACCATAGCCAGGGTGCCACCACAGAAAAGGCCCTATTTTGAATCACCACCCAATGTATCACAGTGAGTGGTGGGACTTCTACACTAGCGGCCAAAACTGTGGAAACCTTTTGGGAAAAGTGTATTTCCAAGGTTTGATGGCTCATAACACCACTTTTTGTCCTCCTCTCAGCTCCGGTACATAACATCAACAGCTGAATCCTACTGTGACCTGACTGAATCATTGCCAAAACAAGATGACACCTGATTGGCTCTCTAAACGCTCATGCTCATTGGCTACATTCAAATGAAAGGAAGCTACTGCATATCAACCTAAGCAAGTTGTGCTTCCTTTTCTGGTTATATGGCTATAACTTTTGATAGAATACTGATAATTGAACAAACTTTGTTGCATTACATTCTTCATTCAATTATCTTTCCATTGATATCTACTTTTATGGTATTACCACAAAAAAAGTGGTCTTATGAGCCATCAAACCTCGGAAATACACTTTCCCAAAAAGGTTTCCACAATTTTGGCCACTAGTGTAGAAGGACATCTTCTGCAGGCTTAAGAGCTTGGGTAGGTTTAACTAAGGGTGTGTGTGTGTGTGTCCCTTTCAAGTATTTGGGTCCTATCTGATTCAGAGCTTCATATGCCAACAGCAAAACCTTGAATTGGGCTTGGCGGCACGTAGGGAATCAGTACAGCTCTTGTAAACCCAGTGTTTTATGGATACAACAAGCCACACCGCTCAGCGCTCTGGTGGCTGTCACATTCTGCACTATGTGTGGCTTCTAAGCTGTGGTCAAGGGTTGTCCCACATAGAACACATCATGTTATAAATGAAAGGTTTTTGAAGTATATGCTACTGGGTCCAGGCTATCTTGATCCAGGAATGACCAGAGCTGGAAAGAGGTTGTTTGTGTCACCTGCACATTAACTGATGATGTTAGACCTAGAAGTTTCCCCACCCCCACCTCAATTATGAAGCCATTCCTTTAAGGCAGACATGTCCAAAGTCCGTTTCGGGGGCTTAATCCGGCCTACCGGTTGGTTTAATCTGGCCCCTGTGGCAGTTTATTTTCTGGGGTAAAATCCTAAAACAATACAGCATTAAATATTTAAAACTCTAGTTATCTCCTACTTGGAGTACTGCAATGCACTCTACGTGGGGCTACCTTTGAAGGTGACCCAGAAACTGCAATTAATCCAGAATGCGGCAGCTAGACTGGTGACTGGGAGTGGCCACCGGGACCACATAACACTGGTCCTGAGAGATCTGCATTGCCTCCCAGTACTTTTCGAAGCACAATTCAAAGTGTTGGTGCTGACCTTTAAAGCCCTAAATGGCCTTGGTCCTGTATACCTGAAGGAGCGTCTCCACCCCCATCGTTCAGTCCGGACACTGAGATCCAGCACCGAGGGCCTTCTGGTGGTTCCCTCATTGCGAGAAGTGAGGTTACAGGGAACCAGGGCCTTCTCAGTAGTGGCGCCCGCCCTGTGGAACGCCATACCTTCAGATGTGAAGGAAATAAGCAGCTATCTTCTCCTTGAAAGACATCTGAAGGCAGCTGTATTTAATGCTGTATTGTTTTTAACACTCGATTGGAAGCTGCCCAGAGTGGC
Organism: Podarcis liolepis; assembly: GCF_965112155.1. Lineage (NCBI taxonomy): Eukaryota > Metazoa > Chordata > Lepidosauria > Squamata > Lacertidae > Podarcis > Podarcis liolepis. The sequence continues at coordinate 83,990,770 of NC_139559.1, read as the reverse complement.
TGGGGAAACCCGGCCAGATGGGCGGTGTATATAAATAATAATAATAATAATAATAATAATAATAATAATAATAATAATAATAAAACACACCTCAACAACTCCAACCCTAAAAAAAGCTCAACAGTTTCACAACTTCAATCCTAAAAAAAGCTTAACGACTTCGGTCGGCCCCCATGGCCCTTCACTTCATCAACTCTGGCCCTCTTTGAAAAAAGTTTGGACACCACTGCTTTAAGGGGAATGCAGGCCTGTCTAAAGCAGGTCATCTGTATGCTAATGACTCCAGGTGTGCCACACAGCAGGCAGGCAGGTGATAAGGACCAGTGAAAGAACTAATGGGAGTCTTGGTGAACAGTGGGTGCTTTGGCTCTTTGCTCACCTTGGAGCCAAAAGGTGCAAGATGAATCTCAAGGTTGCCTTCTGGCAACCAAAGCCCACATCTTTGGACTGGAGAAAGCTCTGAATCTAAACTAGAGAAATGAACCACACGGCTCCTTGCTAAAAATAACAAGCAATTAAAAAAACATGCCACACATCCTGAACAAGACATAATCTAAATTTTGGTTTGAGGATGCACATTAAACAGAAAATAGCTGAGGCTCCAATACTTTGGCCACCTCATGAGAAGAGAAGACTCCCTGGAAAAGACCCTGATGTTGGGAAAGATGGAGGGCACAAGGAGAAGGGGACGACAGAGGACGAGATGGTTGGACAGTGTTCTCAAAGCTACTAACATGAGTTTGACCAAACTGTGGGAGGCAGTGGAAGACAGAAGTGCCTGGCGTGCTCTGGTCCATGGGGTCACGAAGAGTCGGACACGACTAAACAACAACAACAAGTTTCTTTCTACTGAGAGTACCACCCGCCCCCTGTGGTGGTTAGGTTTGACCCTAACAAATGAAATGAAAAGGTATCAGCATTAGTCCTTTCAAGAGAGTGATGTTCAGTTAATCACTGAAGGGGACATTTTTAATAGAGCTCCTAAGCATATGTTAGACTGGTCCTTTTAGAAGTGGGCTGCACTATACTTAGCAGGAATTGGAAATCTAGAGCTTTTAAAAGATTAAAGCATTTGCGTAAGAACTAGGAAAAGCAAGCTGCTTTTTAAGTTTTCTGCATGGCTGGATAACTGCACCATTCCCTCGACTTTTTGTTTGTCTGAAAACAGAAAGAACAACCATCTCTCTCAAGCATCTACTTCCTTTTCCCTCTTTCTGACCCCAACATCATCCTTATTCTTTTGACTTCCTTAATGAGGCTGCTGGTTTCTGAAAGGGATTCATCTGAAAACATTTGCTCTGATGCAGCAATCTCTTCTAAACCTGACGCTTCATTTCACTGGTGCCGTTAAGGGGCCACACTTGTAAAACGCCCAGTTACTGCTGACTTCCAGGCAGAAATGTACATGTTCTCTTCAGGTTTGATCATCAGAGAAAATCTCACAGTACCAATCAGACTTGGCTCGGTGAGCCAGATGAATTGAAAAATCTTCAAAAGCTGATCCTGAGCAAGAGTAAAACAAAGTAAAGAGGCCAGAATATAGCAAGATGTTGAATTACAGCCTTTGCCAAAGGGAGGGGTTTTTTTTGGGGGGGGGGAGTAGCTAATTGGCTACTGTCTTAATGACAGTATTTTACCTTTTTGGGAGCCATGCTGAATTGACAGAGGGATGCAATGAAGGATGCTTGATAAGTTTACCTGAACTGGGCCTTTGATGAAGCTCAGTGCTGGCACCACTGCTTTACAGTGGATATGTGGGTGGCTGTGTGTGATGTCTGGGTAGATGTGTCTCAGACATTCTGCCGCCTCTTTCCTCCCCTGGCGTGTCTGGAAGGAGATCAAAAAGCACCCTCTTACATGTTAAAAACTACCACAAGTTTGTTGAAATAAATAAAAATTAAAAAATTGTCCAGTCGCACCTTAGAGACCAACTAAGTTTGTTCTATGGGGATGCTGGTGGCACTGTGTTCTAAACCACAGAGCCTATGGCTTGCCGTTCAGAAGGTCGGCGGTTCGAATCCCTGTGACGGGGTGAGCTCCCGTTGTTCAGTCCCAGTTCCTGCCCACCTAGCAATTTGAAAGCACATCAAGTGCAAGTAAATAAATAGGTACCGCTCTGGCAGGAAGGAAAACAGCGTTTCCGTGCGCTGCTCTGGTTCGCCAGAAGTGGCTTAGTCATGCTGGCCATATGACCCGGAAGCTGTCCACAGACAAATGCCGGCTCCTTTGGCCTATAGAGCGAGATGAGCGCCGCAACCCCATAGTCGTCCGTGACTGGACTTAACTGGCAGGGGTACCTTTATCTTTTAAGTTTGTTCTGGGTATAAGCTTTCGTGTGCATACACACTTCTTTAGATACACAGAAACAGAAGTCACCAGACCCTTCTATATAGTGGGTGGGGTTTTTCTCAGAAGGGTAGTAGGAGATGGGTGATTGACTCAGTGGGTATGGTAAACAAGTTTGTTGTTACATTTCCGCTGTGAACTCTGATTAGTTTAATCTTTAGCTTGTCTAAAGAAGTTGGGGTCCTAGCTTGCATGGGCAACCATAGTTTAAACTTTAAAATAACCACAGTTTGTTGGATTTTACTTTTGCCACCCCGACTTCTAGCAATATCTTGGACATGGGGCCAATGGAATCAGGCTACTAGCACAACCTGTAGAGGGAGTAAAAACGTATCAATATGGTATGTTCCATAGATGGAGACTTCAAGCAGAAGTCAGCACCCATCTAACCAATTACTGAAAGGCAATCACATATACGGATCGTTATAGTCCTATTCAGTATGAGTGGGGAGAGTGAGGATGGCCCCACTATCTCTGCCCCCTCTCACCATCCTCATCACGCTCCATGAGTATCCTTTCAACTCATCTAGGCTTCCTCTTTGATCTCGGCTTCCTTGATTTGCTGGGGTTCTAAAGTACTTGGAGACCCTGCATGATTCAAAAAGACTCTCTGATGCAGAAGTTATCCCCATTCATGGATAGAAGTAGAACAGGACTAGCACTTCCTGCACAGTTTTAAACCAAAACCTGCTCCCAATGTCTCAAAACATTTCTTCCCCCATGGAAGAGGCTTCCATTTTTCATTCTCTTAGGGCAGTGGTGGCCAAACTTGGCCCTCCAGCTGTTTTGGGACTACAACTCCCATCATCCCTAGCTAACAGGACCAGTGGTCAGGGTTGATGGGAATTGTAGTCCCAAAACAGCTGGAGGACCAAGCTTGGCCACCACTGTTTTAGGGCATGTGCAATGAGTGCGGGTTGAGCTCATCTTATTGTTGCAATGTGGTTTGCGTGTTTTTCTTTCCAGTGCTTTGCAGCCTCCCCAGCTGCCTGCACCTTCTAATGTGAAAAAGTCCTCTTAACTCTTAATGTCTCTCCCCCTTGAGCTTTAATTGAATTATTATTATTATTATTATTATTATTATTATTATTATTATTATTATTCCTCACCCATCTGGCTGGGTTGCACAGGAAACCAGGCCGGCAGGTTACTGAGCACCTGAGATCGGTGCTGTTACTGATATGGTTTTAGTGGGACGTTCTTACTTTTACCTAAAAAAAGGGGGGGGGAATCCACACTTATTTCTTTACCAGTAAAAGGACTTCATCTGAAAATAATTACAAACATCTGTCAAGTGCACAGTAGTCAGCCTCCCCACCTGCCTGTGCTTACAGCCCAATTGATAATGTTATGGTTTTTTCAGGGAATATGGGCACCGAGGAAGGCTGTAGAGTGCAGACCACTGGAATTCATATATGGAATGAAAGAAAACACACACCTTGAACACCTCTTGGTCACCATGATGATGATGAAGAAGAAGAAGAAGAAGAACAGTTTGGATTTGATATCCCGCTTTATCACTACCCTAAGGAGTCTCAAAGCGGCTAACATTCTCCTTTCCCTTCCTCCCCCACAACAAACACTTTGTGAGGTGAGTGAGGCTGAGAGACTTTAGAGAAGTGTGACTACCCCAAGGTCACCCAGCAGCTGCTTGTGGAGGAGTGGAGACGCGAACCCGGTTCACCACATTACGAGACTACTGTAAGATAGTAAGGTAAGAACAGCAACAAACCCTGCACTCCACATATGAGGATTGTACTGGAATTTTCAATGTATCCCCCCCCCCCCGAATTCATAAGAAAAAAATGTTGGAACACAGGATAAATTTTCAGGACTGCACTATCTTAAGCACAGCAGTCAATTGCTTGAGTGGGGCTTGTGTGAGGGTCAATTAATAGTCACCTAAAATGGCAAGGGAGCCACTTCCTTGTGGCTACTTTCCAGATGGTGCTCGAGATGTGCATGCCGAAGAAGCACATGGCTGGATTCAATTATATGACCGTGTGTTTCCTTAGTAGTCCTATTGCTTAGTACATAACCAAAGCTGTCAGCATAAATTTAGCATAAAGTTTCCGTGCTCCTTGTCACTTCTGCTTAACGATGATAAACAGACAAAGACCAAAAGAATTCTCTTTAGAAAAATTCAGCACAGCTCATTCTTCTTTAGCCAAGCTGTTATTGCCTGCTGTGATGTGACCCACAGATTATTCATAGGGGGGAAATTGTGCCTTTTTCTTTGAAGAAGATATACGCTTGTTCAAGACCAGAATGCTCTAAACTTCCATAGGTCAGCCATTTTGTGCTTGGCTTTTGTTTCATTTCTCTCCCTAGTGCTAAATAACTCTGAGACATTGTATGAATATTTCTTGATCTGCTTTCAGTTGGCAGGAGGCTATGCGGTCTCAAAACACTCTTATATTCAGCAACACCCCAGCCCCCCGACATCGGAGAGTGATGTCTGTTAAGTACATGCAGGTGGAGTGGCTGAATTATGGCATTATGTGAAATAAATATGTGTTTCAATTCTTGCTCACCAAATGGAGTTTGGGGGGGGGGGGACTGCATTGATAACCATTTGTAACTGAAAACCCAATTTATAGAGCACATCCTGGTGCTAGGAGATATTGAAATCTGCTATACAAGCTGAACAGTGATTCACATTTTAGTTTTTCATTCTGTGCTGTGACACAGCCAAGGCATAAAACGAAAGAAAATGTGCAGTGGGAGGGTCGCCTTCTTGGTGAAAACAATATAAAAGGAACCATTTATTAAAGTTACTGTGCGCACAGTGTTCCAAAAAATTTAGGATTTAAAAAACAAAACCAGGGGTCAGCAAACTTTTTCAGTAGGGGGCCGGTCCACTGTTCCTCAGACTTTGTGGGGGGCTGGAATATATATCTATGTATCTATATATATCTGTATATAGATATATCTATATAGCTATATATAAATCAACGAATTCCTATGCCCCACAAATAACCCAGAGATGCAGTTTAAATAAAAGCACACATTCTACTCATGTAAAAACATGCTGATTCCTGGACCGTCTGCAGGCCAGATTTAGAAGGCAATTGGGCCAGATCCGCCCCTGGGCCTTAGTTTGCCTACCCATGAACAAAACCATGCTATGTCTCATGATTGTTCTGACATGGGATATATATTACTTATTTACATGCACACTTAGAGTCCTGCATCCCTCTGCATGTCACTTTTGTGGCTGTGCAGTACAAATTGTTCTTCACAAACTAGATTTTCAATTGCAAATGGTTATCGGTGTGAGTTCCCTATAATGCACTGGTTGTTGCTATTGTCACGGATGCCCTGTGCCAGGTTTGCGTCTGTCCAATTCACAGCTTAATGGCTTGTTGATATGATAACAGCCATGATGCAGCTTGCAAATTTCTGGACATTGCTTGAGTATTGAGTTGTCAGAATGAACCACTTGGATAGAAATCTTTGGCTGTATTGTGTGAGCCATTTGGGAGGCTCACTATATAAAGGGAATCTGCCAAACTACTAAATACAGCAGCATTACAAATAATGGATTGCTCTAATAAGTTTATATTATAGGCTATTCCAAGAGTAATAGGCCTATGAGGAACCGGGCTTGCTTAATGTTGATACCCTCTTTATGGAATTTCTTTCCCATAGTGGCCCCTCAGGCCTGTTCTCTGTTGTCCTCTAGAAAGCTGGCAAAGACATTCGTGTTTTAAAATACTTTTGAGGCAGGAGGGATGATGTACTTCCATGTCAAAGGAACCAATGGTTGTCAGTTCAGAGATGCAAGCAGTTGGCTGCAGATTGGGTTCTGATTGTGACGTGAAATGATGTCAAAGGTGACCAAGCTACCCTTGTAGGAGTGAAGTCAGTCAAGGTGAAATGAGGCCACATCTGCACTGTACCTTTAAAGAAGTTGTTGTTGTTGTTTAGTCGTTTAGTCATGTCCGACTCTTCGTGACCCCCTGGACCAGAGCACGCCAGGCACTTCTTTCTTCCACTGCCTCCCGCAGTTTGGTCAAACTCATGCTGGTAGCTTCGAGAACACCATCCAACCATCTCGTCCTCTGTCGTCCCCTTCTCCTTGTGCCCTCCATCTTTCCCAACATCAGGGTCTTTTCCAGGGAGTCTTCTCTTCTCATGAGGTGGCCAGAGTATTGGAGCCTCAGCTTCAGGATCTGTCCTTCCAGTGAGCACTCAGGGCTGGTTTCCTTAAGAATGGATAGGTTTGATCTTCTTGCAGTCTATGGGACTCTCAAGAGTCTCCTCCAGCACCATAATTCAAAAGCATCAATTCTTCGGCGATCAGCCTTCTTTATGGTCCAGCTCTCATCATACCACATAAACCAGATATGGCTCCCCCCACAAAGGATCATGGGAACTGTAGTTTCTTTTACAGTTGTTGAAAGAGCCCTATTCCACAACACATCTGCAATTTCCAGAGTTCTTTGGGAGGAGGGATTGACAGTTAAACCATTCTGAGAATTGTAGCTCCGTGCAGGCAATAGGGGTCTCCAAAGAACTCTCAGCACCCGTAACAAACTACAATTCCCAGCATTCTTAGGGGGGAAAGCCATGGCTATTTAAAGTGGCCTAATAATGCTTTAGGGATGTGGGTAGCGTTGTGGGTTAAAGCACAGAGCCTAGGACTTGCCAATCAGAAGGTTGGTAGTTCGAATCCCCACGACGGGGTGAGCTCCCGTTCCTCGGTCCCTGCTCCTGCCAACCTAGCAGTTCAAAAGCACGTCAAAGTGCACTTAGATAAATAGGTACCGCTCCAGTGGGAAGGTAAACGGCATTTCCGTGCACTGCTCTGGTTCGCCAGAAGCGGCTTAGTCATGCTGGCCACATGACCCAGAAGCTGTACACCGGCTCCCTCGGCCAATAAAGCGAGATGAGCGCCGCAACCCCAGAGTTGGTCACGACTAGACCTAATGGTCAGCGGTCCCTTTACCTTTTTAAGAATGCTTTAAATGTACAGTCCAGTTGGGCCCTTAAATAAATTGGCCATCTCTTGGCCTCACTTGATGGGTTTAAATGAAAATGGCGTTACACTGTTTGCCATGTTTCTTATTCAGTTAATTTATTTTTAAATGATTATATTGTTTTAAACCGCTTGGCGTGTCTCTAGTGATGGTAAACTGCCCCAAGAGCTTTGTGGAGCGTGAGGGAGGAGTGCAGATTGGAAGCAAGCTTGACACTTGTGTACTCTTGACCCCTAAACAACTCACGTTGCAAAAGGACTGGATGGTAACCCGCACAACAGATGCTGCACTAGACATTCTGGTGTGAGTCAGAATCCTGACAGCAACATTGTGTGTGTACTGGAGTGTGCCTAATTGTGCATTCAAGGGGACAGTTGTTAAAATTGTTTAAATGGGATGACATAAATGCTTGACTGAGGACCGCTGAATCAGCACTGGAGGGGCTTGGGTGTTTGGTGGGGTATATGGAGGAAGTGAGGCATGTAGACCGATTCCCTGTGAGAAAGGGAAAGTGCTTTAAATGTGTGTCAGAGGTTCCACAAAATGTCTTACTAACAGCCAGCCGGTCTGCAGCTTATACTGAATGAAGGAGCACATTGAGATGGAAGAATAGTGGGCTTTTTTTCTTAAAAAAATGTTTAGGGGCACTCTCATTTTGACTCAAGAAAATCACCGTTTTATACTTCAAATTGGGAAAAATAAATACAGTAAATGAACAAAAGCACAAAGATTCACAAAATGCTTCAGGGTATACGTACCCCTGCATCTCCCCAGAAAAAAGTATTGTGTATACCGCTTCAGGTGGCAGGTGTGTGTGTGGCGGGGGGCACAGCATCTTTGACTGCTTCTCTGGGCAACAACACCCCCCCCCCGAATTTAGTAAACTAGCCAGGACCAGGAAGACCTGGGTCCTGATTCTTGCTCAGCTATGAAGCTCACTGGTTATCCTTGGGCCACTAGGACAATCTAACTTAGCCACACCTACGTCTCACATTGGCTGTGAGGGGGAAGAACCTTGACTTTAGCTAAGAAAATGGAGTTATTAATATAGTAAAGTGAATAATAAACAAACCTCTCCCTCTCATATGCTAGTTTTCTTACATACAGGGAATTGTGGATGGGTTTTTTTTTGGGGGGGGGGAGAGGGAATACACAGCTGTGCAGTCATACCTCATGTTACATCCGCTTCATGTTACGTTCTTTCAGGTTATGTGCCGCGGTGACCCGGAAGTACCGGAAAGGGTTACTTCCGGGTTTCGCCCCTCGTGCATGCGCAGAAGCACAAAACACCACGCGCATGCGCAGACGTGGCAAATTGCAACCCGTGCATGCGCAGACGCGCCGCTGCGTGTTGTGCTCTTTTCATGTTGCAAACGGGCCTCTGGAACGGATCCCGTTCACAACCAGAGGTACCACTGTAGAATGAACTGGTCCTGCCCCAAAACTTTCCCACCTCATTCTACCAATTCATTCTGAAAGTAGCCAGATGTGCCTAATTTATAGAATCATAGAAAATTTGAAAATTTTGAAAATTTTGAAAATTTTGAAAATTTTGAAAATTTCAAAATTTTCAATAAATATCATTTTTTAAAAAACAACAATTTATAGAATCATAGAGTTGATTTCTAGAATCAAGAGTCATCTAGGCCAATCCCTTACAATGTAGGAATCTCAACACACAGCTCCCCATCCAATTTGAAACCATAGCGGACCCTGCTTAGCTTTGCAAATGTGCTAGCAGTTTTATGCTTGGCACCAGCCTTTTTTTTTGGGGGGGGGGACACATCACTGTGTAAGTTTTCCACACAAAACCTCCACATAAAAATGCACTTTCCACATGTCCTGGCCCATAGGTGTGTTGCAGCATACCAGAAAAACATTGACCTTTGCAAATATACCACTGGCATGTTAATGTCACCCATGCATGGGTCAGCAGTACATAATCATATTTTAACATCATTGGGGGGTGGGACATAGGAACACTTTTCCTGTTGTCCAGACCATGAATAGGCCTTTGCATAACAGGAAATTTTTGAGATGGATTAATTTCTGGTTGGGTTAAGGTATTGAAAATGCAATCCTGTGTTTTCGGTTCCAAAGGAGTATTAAGTCCAGTGCTGAAATAAGTTGTCGCAATGCTAGCTGATTTACCTACCTAGGAAATCAAAGTAGAACAAATCATACCGCATCATGTGGACATCTCTGACATTTAGGACAAACAGATTTACAGGTGCTCATATCTGCATAAAATGCCAACTGTTTTTGCCCCTCGGATAAAGGAGAACAGTTACATTCGAGATTGAAATGTCTTGGGTAGTCAACTCTTGTTCAAAACAACCATGCAACTTCCCAAAAGTTAAGTGTCTGATATCTTAAAATTAGGTCTGTCACTCAACTGAAGAAAATTTATTAAATGTATGGGATTTTTAATTGAATAATTAAAATTGATTAAGTTTGCATATCAATAAAAAACATGTCTGAAGGGGAAAAGAGCACTTTCTCTAGTTCTTGTCTTTTTTTTAATTACAAAAAAACAGTGCTGCCTAATTAATTGGGGGCACATTTTAATTAATCACAATTTTTTGATTGTCATGATTAATCAGCTAACATCTTAGCCTTAAAATGGGTCAGGCAGAAAATGGCTCTCCTGCAGTGGTGTCACGAAGCACAAAGTGGTGGAAGTCAAGTATTCAGAGCAGAGCAATGGTGGCATCTGCTGGAGTGGCATTGTTCTCTGCTTTTTTCACTCTCCGTTTCAGTTTTCTCTTCCTCTCTTTCTCCTAGAATCATAGAATCATAGAGTTGGAAGAGACCACAAGGGCCATCGAGTCCAACCCCCTGCCAAGCAGGAAACACCATCAGAGCACTCCTGACATATGGTTGTCAAGCCTCTGCTTAAAGACCTCCAAAGTAGGAGACTCCACCACACTCCTTGGCAGCAAATTCCACTGTCGAACAGCTCTTACTGTCAGGAAGTTCTTCCTAATGTTTAGGTGGAATCTTCTTTCTTGTAGTTTGGATCCATTGCTCCGTGTCCGCTTCTCTGGAGCAGCAGAAAACAACCTTTCTCCCTCCTCTATGTGACATCCTTTTATATATTTGAACATGGCTATCATATCACCCCTTAACCTCCTCTTCTCCAGGCTAAACATGCCCAGCTCCCTTAGCCGTTCCTCATAAGGCATCGTTTCCAGGCCTTTGACCATTTTGGTTGCCCTCCTCTGGACACGTTCCAGTTTGTCAGTGTCCTTCTTGAATTGTGGTGCCCAGAAGTGGACACAGTACTCCAGGTGAGGTCTGACCAGAGCAGAATACAGTGGCACTATTACTTCCTTTGATCTAGATGCTATACTCCTATTGATGCAGCCCAGAATTGCATTGGCTTTTTTAGCTGCCGCGTCACACTGTTGGCTCATGCCAAGTTTGTGGTCAACCAAGACTCCTAGATCCTTTTCACATATACTGCTCTCAAGCCAGGTGTCAGCCATCTTGTATTTGTGCCTCTCTTTTTTTTTTGTCCAAGTGCAATACTTTACATTTCTCCCTGTTAAAATTCATCTTGTTTGTTTTTGCCCAGTTCTCTAATCTGTCAAGGTCGTTTTGAAGTGTGATCCTGTCCTCTGGGGTGTTAGCCACCCCTCCCAGTTTGGTGTCATCTCCTCTGTGAGAGGAAGCTGGCAGACCATGTCATGTCCTGCTGAGTCCTTCCCAGTCCACCTGTGTTTATAATCATTTCTTATCACTCCTAAGATAGCAGTAGGAAACTGGCCTCTCTTTTCCAGGGGGATAAGAGCCACAAAGTTGGCCAAGGCACCTGAGCCACAAAGTTCCCAGGAGAAAAATAAAACACACTGTCATTTATGGGTTCAAATAGGCCACAACTTTATTGGTTACAGATGTGAGCGGTTTGGCTTAGGCATTAGGGTGAAGCCAGGCTATATCTTGAGGGAGTCCACTTAAGGGCAAACCACTGATAGGGGGTACCCTATGACTTATATCAAATAGGGGCACCCCAAGGGGTTGTCAACCTGTGGGTCCCCAGATGTAGTTGGACTCCAACTCATCCCTGACCTCTGGTCCTGCTAGCTAGGGATCATGGGAGTTGTAGGCCAAAAACAGCTGGGGACCTAAGGTTGAGAAAGGCTGCCGTAGGGGCTGTGACATGGCCCTAGCCCACATACAGGCTTCGTACAGGATTCACACCCCGGATCCCTTTAACACAGCCTTTCTCAACCTGTGGGTCCCCAGATGTTGTTGAACTACAACTCCCATCACCCCTAGTTAGCAAGGCCAGAGCTCAGGGATGATGGGAGTTGTAGTCCAACAGCATCTGGGGACCCACAGGTTGAGAACCGCTGCTTTAACAGGATACCCTTACTGAGGAGGGGCAGGCAAAAGCAAACAACCTCCCCTCCAACCAAACCAAGGCTTACCCAATACCTAACCTCACAAAAGTTGTGACGATTGCTACTAGGTAGGTGAAAACCAAATGGCCGGTGACAATTTGCCAAGTCCAAAAAAACCCTACCCAGCCCCAACAATATGTCGACCAACAATTGTCCATAGCAAGGTCATATCACAGCAAAGCATGAAAAGAGAGTGGGTGGGTAGGGTGTTGAAATATACTCAGAGTTGAGAGTGGATGTCATGCTCTTTATCCAGCTCATAGTGGTGAGGAGGAATGGAAGTTTGCCCAGAATGTTTGCTTTATATACATTATTTACACAATGGGCCCCATGTGATTGGCTAAATCTGGGATTCTCCTGTAGGCCAATCAGGTTGCAGATTCACTTCCACCTGGAGCTGGATTGGGTGGCTCCTGTGGACCAGTCAGACTGCTGCATTTTGGATCCTATTCAACTCAGTACATAACAGATGATCTGGTGAAGGGGTGAGAAAGAGGGTGCCTGCTGGCTGCGCTATAGTTGAATTGCCCACAGCCACACCCACCCTGCCAGCGGATTGGCTAGGGCTGCCCAACAGAGGGCAGAACCCCCAGCAATGATGACGCGGCTGGCGTAACGAAGGAGAGAGGCGTCGTCCCTCCTTCCCTTTGGTCAGTAAACTATTGAGACCCGGCTGGCTGGCCGCAACACTGCCCACCAGGTAAAAGGTGAGCGGACTTTTGGGAAATGTGGGCAGGGGCATTCTGACACAACTGTAATTTTATATATTATGCTAATGGTACCCTGCAACAAAATGTTGTCGTGTGGGGAGCTTATGTTCAGGATTCCTTTCAATTCCCTAGGTTTCAGTTACGTGCCAGACAGCTAGTCAGCACTCCATGCCCACTGAGCATGCTCAGTCCCCTACCCATATATATTCTTTGCTTCTTGCTTCTTTGCTTCTTGTTTATGTGAAAGGCTGATGTGATAGGGTGAGTGTTATGCTCCAAGTTGTTTTGATGTGGTTGGGAAATTGCAGAGGGTTGTGATCAAGATAAGGTTCTGGAGAACAAGCCTTATGAGGAATGGTTGAGAGAGCTGGGTGTGTTTAGCCTGGAGAAGAGGAGACTGAGAGGAGATATGATCGCCATCTGCAGATTTCTAAAAGGCTGGCACCTGGAAGACGGAGTAAGCTTGTTTTCTCCTGCTCCAGAGAGCAGGACCCAAACCAAGTGCCTCAAGTTACATGAAAGGAGAGTCCAACTAAACATAAGGAAGAACTCTCTGCTGGTAAGAGCGTGTTGGCAGTGGAATGGACTCTCTCAGAAGGTGGTGTACTCTCCTCCTTTGGAGGATTTTAAGTGGAGGTTGGATGGTCATCTGTCCTGGATGCTTTAGTTGAGATTCCTGCATTCCAGGGCATTGGAAGAGACCCTGGGGGTCATCTGATCCAACTCTACAGTTCTACGATTCTATGAATATGTGAAGGTGTAGGCATGGCTGAAGGAACAAGACCTCCAAGATGAGTGGAGTAGTAGGAGCAAAAGGGAATATAGACAATCTAGCACAGTGGGCAGAGGGGTAAGGTGTGTGGGTGGGGTGTTGGCACAGTGCAAATACACCAGCAGGAGGACTGGATTGGCTTTTCCAAGTTCATTTGTACCACACCAACCTCCCCATCACCTTTCCCCTCTCCCTCCCCTTAGGCCACAGTGAGTCACCTGTTGGGAAGTCAGGTGAGTTCTTGCCCCATGCCATGCACTACTGATGTTTGACATGATTTTTGTGCATTTCTTGTTCAACTGCATAATTTGTCATTAGGTCCAGTCGTGAATGACTCTGGGGTTGCGGCGCTCATCTCGCTTTATTGGCCGAGGGAGCCGGCGTACAGCTTCTGGGTCATGTGGCCAGCATGACTAAGCCGCCTCTGGCGAACCAGAGCAGCGCACGGAAACACCGTTTACCTTCCCGCCGGAGCAGTACCTATTTATCTACTTGCACTGACGTGCTTTCGAACTGCTAGGTTGGCAGGAGCAGGGACCGAGCAACGGGAGCTCACCCCGTTGCAGGGATTCGAACTACCGACCTTCTGATCAGCAAGTCCTAGGCTCTGTGGTTTAACCCACAGCACCACCCACCTCCCTTACCTAAAGCTTCCTTTACCTCAGGGCTTTTTTTCAGCCAGAACTTACCGGAACTCAGTTCTGGCACCTGTCAGATGGGAGCCATTGCCATTATAAGCGATCAAGGGAGACGTTCTTGGTTAGTTCCAGTACCACTTTTTCTAGAAAAAATAGCACTGCTTTACCCGATTTTAAAATATGTTTAGGAAGAAAGGAAGCTGTTGTGTGTATGTATGTTCTTCTGGAAGGTGTCCAAAATGGCTGTGGCAACCCACAGTACAAAATGGGTGGGGTACCAAAAATATGATGATGAGGCCAGACCTTTGGCCAGCCTTTGCTCAGTATTGTCTACTTTGATGGGCAGTGACTCTCCAAAAGTCAGAAAGGAGTCTCTCCCTGAGATCGTCTTTATGCATAGCAGATACTTTCCTGGCTGAGCTATGTCCCCTTGAAGTGTACAAAAGGTCACCAGTCCTCAAGCCAAGGCTAAGCACACCACAAACAAACAAACAAACATGCCAGAAGGATCTGCAGTGCTAAATTGTCACACTCTTTTTGGCTGTTATTGATGCATGTAAGCTTCATTTCAGCCTCTCTCCAACATGGGCTCTGCAACAGCAATCACATTCATAACAAGAGCATGACACATTGATCTCATTGCGAAGGTTACCCTTTCAATGCAGCAGCTTCATTGACTCCTTGCACAGCACCCATTTGTATTTCCAGTCATCCTGGAGATACTCTTTCGTTCCAATCTTCTTCCTCTTTTATTATTACTTTTTTCTTTTTAACTAAAGACATAGATTGACACCGTAAGATCAGTGACTCTTCCGCGATGAGTAACGAATGGGCAATGTGTTCCGGCAGCACAAAACAAGGTGAAAATGGAACATTTGGAACAGTCCATGGGTTTATCTTGCCTCTTCTCCTCCTGAACTGCCAGCAGAGGGATTAAAAATTGCTGGAGGGGCATCAGATTTAGTGCAACGGCCCGCTGCATTTCATCTGGAAGTTCTGGGTATGAATCTGCTAAGCTATAAATTACTAAATATGTACCCTCCAACATTTCTCTGATGAAAATAGGAATGTCCTAAGGAAAAGTGAAGGTGAAGGCAAAGGGGAGGTGGGTGGCGCTGTGGATTAAACCACAGAGCCTAGGACTTGCTGATCGGAAGGTCGGCGGTTCGAATCCCCGCGAAAGGGTGAGCTCCTGTTGCTCGGTCCCTGCTCCTGCCAACCTAGCAGTTCGAAAGTGCAAGTAGATAAATAGGTACTGCTCCGGTGGGAAGGTAAACGGCATTTCCGTGCGCTGCTCTGGTTCGCCAGAAGCGGCTTAGTCATGCTGGCCACATAACCCGGAAGCTGTACGCTGGCTCCCTCGGCCAATAAAGTGAGATGAGCGCCGCAACCCCAGAGTCGGTCACAACTGGACCTAATGGTCCCTTTACCTTTAAGGAAAAGCAGGACATTCCAGGATCAAATCAGAAACTGGGATGGCTTCTGTAAATCTGGGACTCTCCCTAGAAAATAGGAACACTCAGAGGGTCTGCAATTAGTCATGGCTCTTTAGCGTGGGCAATGGGAACCTTGGCCCTGGGGGTCAAATTCTGCCCTTTACATGGCCCTCACAACACGTCATACCCTCCCCCCCCACCGGTCCTGCTCATCACCAGCCCTGCTTCCTTGTGTGTTTTTGCTTGGCTATGATGTATCCTTATACAGTGGTACCCCGCAAGACGAATGCCTCGCAAGACAGAAAACCCGCAAGACGAAAGGGTTTTCTGTTTTGGAGGCGCTTCGCAAGACGAATTTCCCTATGGGCTTGCTTCGCAAGGGAAATCTCCGGGGACCTGTTTTAAATGCTGGTGGTGGGGAGCAAAGCCTTTCCCCCCCTCCGGCCTTCAGAAGAGGTCCAGGAAGGCCGGCGGGGGCCGAAAGGCTTTGCTCCCCACCGCCAGCATTTTAAAAGCAGTCCGGCATAGCAGGGAAGCGCTTCCCGCTATCGCGGACGGCTTTTGAAGGCAGGCAGGGGGAGCAAAGACTTTCTGGACCTCTTCTGAAGGCCGGCGGGGGGCGAAAGTCTTTGCTCCCCCCTGCCTGCCTTCCCGGGAGAGCGGAGAAAGGCGCTGCCTTTCTCCGCTGTCCCCGACGGCTTTTGAAGGCAGGCGGGGGGGGGGGGAAGACTTTCGCCCCCCACCGGCCTTCAGAAGAGGTCCTGGACCGGGGCGATTTAAAAGCCCCTGGGAAGGAAGGCAGGGGGGAAGTCTTTGTCCCCCCTGCCTGCCTTCCCAGGGGCTTTTAAATCACCCCGGACAGTGGAGAAGTCCTCCACTGTCCCGGGGTGATTTTAAAATGCCGCCCGCCAGCATTTTAAGATCGCCCGGACAGCGGAGAAGTCCTCCGCTGTCCCGGGGTTTTTTAAAATGCTGGGGGTGGGAAGAAAAGCCCTTGTCCCCCCCAGCCTTCAGAAGAGGTCGGTGACAGACTGTCCCCGGACCTGGTTTGAAGGCGGTTTCCCTAGGAACGCATTAATTGATTTTCAATGCATTCCTATGGGAAACCATGCATCGCAAGACGAAAAACTCGCAAGACGAAGAGACTTGCGGAACGTATTAATTTCGTCTTGCGAGGCACCACTGTACTCCGATAAAGCCTCTTGCTTGCATGGCTGGGGGATTAAGGGTTCATGTGGAAATGAGCCTACTGCACGAATGTAACATTTGTATTTGTTGCTGTACCCACTTTTGCCCTCTGCTCCATCCACCACTGGTATGTGGCCATCAAAGCGTTGTCCAGGAGGGAACAGGGCCATTGAACTGAGAATATGTTCCCAACCCCTGCTTTAGTGTTGACTTGCAGTTTGGCGAACTCTCTGGTTTAATCCGCAACCCCACATCCACAAGAAAGTCCCAACGGCCTTTGGAAGATACACCCATCGGTATTATCACGTGTTCTGTATTCCAGCAGATGGGAAGGCTGAAAAAGCTGAAACATCCTTGGATTTTGTGACTGATGTGATATTTCATTCCCTCCAATATTCCTCCGATGAAAATAGGGACGTCCCATTCCATAACAACAATAATCAATTGATTATTTGTACCCTGCCCATCTGGTTGGGTTGCCCCAGCCACTGTGGGTGGCTTCCAACATATACAAGACATAATAAACATTGAAAACCTCCCTATACAGGGATGCCTTCCGATATCCTCAAAAGGTTGTATAGTACTTATCTCCTTGGCTCAGGGGTCAAAGGGCAAAGGAAGGTCCTTGCATTGCAGCTCACACCTTGAGAGTCCAATCGTCCTCCCCCTGCATGTGCAAATAGCAGCTTGTGCAGGGCCTCCTCATAGGAACCACTTCACCTTGTGCTGCTTGATCCATAGCCAGTGCTGGATTTACGTATAAGCTAAAGAAGCTATAGCTTAGGGGCCCACTCTCTTGGCGCCCCCCAAAAAATTTAAAGAAAAAAACAACTGGATGTACATTTCCAAAATTGTATTTCAGTTCAACAATTACTTTGATAAAATGCAAATTTTGTTATGTGCAAATGGCTTTAGATACCTGTTAGGTCCATAAATTACCATACAGCATATATTCAACACAAAAAACAGTGACAATTTGTTGTTGACAAAGGACAGCTGGACATATAAAGGGCCCCACTACCTTCAGTAGCTTGGGGCCTCATCAAACCTAAATACGGCCCTGTCCATAGCTATGCCTGCATGGCAGCCCATTGCATTTTAGGTTAGCCTGAAGGACTCCAGATCTCAAGAGCCTCAGGCAGCAATCTTCCACATCACCTTTTTTAAATAGGAGATTCCAGGGAATGAACCTGCACCTTTCTGTATGCGAAACATGCATTCTACCCCAAAGCTATAACCCCTCCTTAGAGGCTTCAATGCAGGCTTCCTCAACCTCGGCCCTCCAGATGTTTTTGGCCTACAACTCCCATGATCCCTAGCTAGCAGGACCAGTGGTCAGGGATGATGGGAATTGTAGTCTCAAAACATCTGGAGGGCCGAGGTTGAGGAAGCCTGCTCCAATGGATTCTGGAACATCTAGTGCAGTTTGCTAGAGAGGCCTTGATGGGGTAATTCATGTCTACCACAGAGAGGAGAGTGCCAAATTCTGCTTGGTTATCTGCTTGCATATACAAGAGAAAGTGATAGCATTGTATTCTTGGCTGCCCAGACTCAAGAAGTTCTGCTGAATCCTTTTCTCCTTTAAGAGTCTTGTTCTGTTACTGTATCCTACCTATCTCTGAATTCATGTATCACAATACGGAAAGGAAGATGTTAAACGCCCCTTCCTTCTCAGTCTCAGCATTGCGACTTTGGGAAGGATGGAAAACAACTCCTATACATACAGCACTAATCATATCTTTGTATTGAACTGCTATTGATCTGCCCAAATGTTTGAGCATAAAAAAGTTCCTTGACAAAGGTAAATGGAAGGGCAGATACAGTTACGCAAGTGGAGAAACTATCTGTGTCATCACAAAAGAGTTTTCAAGGTCATAAAATGCATCACTTCTGACTGCAAGTAATGTGTTTTGTTGTGGGTTTTTTTTTAAATCTCTAAGCTCCTGAAGTCCGCCCCCGCCCCCGGCTTGCTTTCTGTAGATTTTTCCATTTCAGACTTTGGAAAGAAGAAGAAAAATAAAACAATTTCCCTGAAACAATGTGCTTTCCTTTGTCTTTGAAAATAAAACCTGTTTTCAGTGTTCACTTTTTTTCCCATTGAAACAGAAGAAAGTTGTATTAGAAAACCCCCCACAGCATCTTGTTGGAAATTCACAGTAGGGGGCATTACCTAGACTCTCAGTCATGCTTATGACAACAGGAAACAAAATGCTATGTTGTATGTTTGGGATGAATGGATCAGTCTGCTTCCAGCCTGTATCAATTTCATATTCGTTTGTTGAAAAGTCCATCCTGTTCTGTTTCCACATTAATATGTCATTTTATTTCATTTTTTAAAAATCCTCACAAAAATTCACATTAAAGCACGTGTTTAATGATGCAACGGCATACAAAATGTGTACGCTAGGAAACACGCACACTTAAATGCTGACAAATGCTTTGGGGAAATTTTTTAAACAATAAATAAAATCCACAGACTGATGTGGAAATGTGATGTACAGGAGTGCAAGACTGGAAAAATGACAAACTGAGAGAAATCTGTTATGAGAGGACTATTTACCAGGCTGCCTTGGCACTTGAGAATTTGTCCTTGCAAAAGCAGCTCAGCTGAAACATTAGCCCATGTTCTCCTATACTGACATTTTTATAGGGCTCCCAATTTATCTCTTCAGTACTTTCTCTACATCTAAGGAACTCAGATGAATTCTGTGATCCACTTTAAATTGTAGACTTGAACCCAAGATTACAGAAAATGCATGTTCCTTGCTCCAGGCATCAAAACTGCCCATGATTATTAGATAGAAAATGAGCTCCAAGTCAAAATTGTCTATATTTTCTCAGCCAATTGTTTATGGATTTTATTCTATTCTTATTTTAAAAGGTGCAATTTGTGTGCATGCATATTGTGTTTTTCTCTCTCTCTGCTGTAGTTGTCTTGATAGCCCTATATTTGGTGTGCAGACCAAATAAACTCACACTAAAAAAATGGACAGATATGTCCATTCCTAGTTGTTGGTGAACTCCACTCTCTTCCCAAGGAATTGTGAAATTATCTCTGTATAAAAGAGCTGCCTTGAAGTTATGATTTGTGTAAATAACTGTTCCAGTGACAAGGGAAATGCCCTGCTTTTGTGAGTGATGTAACATGGAGAAGGAAACATGGGCAAGATAACTCCTCACAGGATGAGGACTTTTAAAAAAAGCAGTCAAAATCTTCTACATCTATTAGTTAATTAATCCTATTATGTATACAGTGGTACCTCAGGTTACATACGCTTCAGGTTACAGACTCCGCTAACTCAGAAATAGTGTTTCAGGTTAAGAACTTTGCTTCAGGATGAGAACAGAAATCGTGCTCTGGCGGTGCGGCAGTAGCAGGAGGCCCCATTAGCTAAAGTGGTGCTTCAGGTTAATAACAATTTCAGGTTAAGTACGGACCTCCAGAATGAATTAAGTACTTAACCTGAGGTACCACTGTACCTGATTCAATCCTAGCTATTTCTCTGCAAGTTGAACTGGAAGAAGAGCCTAGCAGACCAGGCCTATGGTCCATCTAGTTCAGCATTCTGTTCTCACAGTAGCTATCCAGATGCCTGAGGAAACCAGATTCCTGGGTGGTGTTTGCTGCCCGACACAGCCACAACCAGGTCCTGCAGGGCCATTTCCTTCCCACATGGCTATGGGGCAATGCCCAGTGCCGTCCCTTCTGGCTCTGCCAGTTGGGTGGGAAGGCCCACTCGAAATGGGCAATACTCTTCCTGGACCCCTGCTGAACTAAGGATCCAGCCCAATGCCTTATGTATTGGCCTGTCCTGCTGGTTTTTTTATTTTTGGATTTTTTATCTTTCTTTTTTACGTACAACATTAGCTTAGGAAGAAAAGGGGAAAAGAGGGGGAGAAGGGAGTGGTGAGTGGGGCGGGGGCAGGGGGCAATGCTCCTATTCTTCTACTTAGTGTATGTGTGGGGTTTTGTGTCAGCGTCACTTGTGTGGGTTCTCTTTACTAGTCACTTGTATTCACATCGGAAGGCAGCCCTGTTTAGGGAAGCTTTTAATGTTTAATAGATTATTGTATTTTAATATTCTGTTGGAAGCTGTCCAGAGTGGCTGGGGAAACCCAGCCAGATGGACGGGGTATAAATAATAAATTATTATTATGATTATGATTATTGTATTTGGTGGTGAGAGAGGTTGGGGGTGGGGTGGCCTAGGGCAGGCAAAGGCAAACTCTGCCCTCCAGATGTTTTGGGACTACAACTCCCATGATCCCTAGCTAACAGGACCAGTGGTCAGGGATGAAGACTGCCTGTAGTGAAATTTGTTTTTGTGTGTGAGTGGGGCGTGTATGTGTGTGTTTGGATCAGGCTAGCTCGATTGATCCGTATGCTGTTGGCTGGTTCTTTTTGTTGTCTTGTTGTGCTGGGGTGAAGGCGTCTTCTTCTATTTGCCCCCATGTCAGTTTCAGTTTGTTGATTAGTTTTTCTAATAAGGCTGTTTCCCATACTATTTGATACCGTTGGTCTATGCTTACTCCTGGCAGGTATCTCCAGTGACTGGCTATGATGCTTCTGGCTGTTGAGCTGTCTTGCAGGTTTTCAACTACCTCATAGCAACTGTCACAACTTAGTTTGGGAGCCCACACAGGAGTTGATAGACCATAGCACCTCTCCCAATGGTGGCACTGGGAGGATTGAAGCACCTGGTCAATGTCAGGGGTGACTGCTTAACTCAGGGTTGACCCCATCCTAAATATTAAGTGGGCTGATTCGTACCAGTTGCACATCCAGTGCCTTGGCCAAGACGGAGTTACTGAGTGGTGACCAAGCAATGAGCCTTTTGCCACTTTCTCCACTTTTTACTTGTTATTGGTACCGTGTTGTTAATCCATTGTGTTGCTTGCATCTTTGATTTATTTCTAAGTCCCCCAATGTAGCAAGAAACATCCTGTTCCGTTCCTGAGAAAATCTGAACCGTCATACTTTTTTGCCTGCAGTCATCCTCAGTGTTGGAAGCTGAAAAGGACTTGCAGAATCTGTACCAGCTCTTTATGCTCTGAACAGATTATGCTGGCTAACGACTTGAATCAAACCCAAATGCTTGTCTTGAAAACAAAGTTTGGTCCAATAAAAGTGACGATCCCACTAATTCTGTGGGCATCTCTCTCGGCGATAAACTTGGTTGCCAACATTTAAATTGGATTATGGTCCAGATCACCTGCCCTTTTCCTGCAATCACCAGTCATTAGGGATGGGTGAATTGGTGCATTTGATTTCTCTCAGTTTCTCATTTTTTTCAGTCTTCAGTTCTCTACATTTCCACATCAGTTTTGTTGTTGTTGTTGTTTTAAAAAAAGAAGTCCTCATGAAAATTCCTCATAACTTTGTTGTGAATTTCTCCTAATGTACACATTTTAACGCAATTTTGCAGCCATTTCGCTAATGAATATTTTCATTGCTATATGTGCCTTTATGCACACTTTGCCACAGTATATTCATTTTCCTTCACATTACTCGACTGCAGAACCTCACTGAAAAATTTGGAGCTCTTCATCGTCCTCATCGTAAGTCCTTCAAAGCTGTGGGGCATGAAGAATGTGTCGTCCCCCCCCCCCATTTATAGTAAGAGTGCCCACTTGTGAAAAGCTTTTGGTCTAAGATACATCAGGAAGTTTCTGCTATTTGTTCAAATGACTCCACAGATTTCACTTTTAAATCTGTGGCATGATCAGACTCAACAAAGGCATTCAAATGAACTCATTACGTGGTTGCTGGCAGCAGCCAGAATATCTATTGCATAAAAATGGAAGGCACTGCAAGGGTTACAAATTTTCCTGTCGTATAAAAACATATGGCAATATCAGGGGTGGGTGGGTGCATGTGTAACATTTAATATGAATGTTTCTAAGGGATTGGAAACTCTAAAAAAATTCCACAACATGTGGTGGGACTGCACTTCTTGCACTGTTGCAAATAGCCTCCAGGAAGACTCCATGGCTTTGTCAATGTATGAAGTATGGCTTTCCTAAGGATTTGTGAATGCTTCCTGTTTCATGTCTCTCCATTTTCATTTTGTTTTGACTGAAAAAAATACTTACGTATTCCCTGCCTCCCCCCCCCCATTCATTGGGTTGTATTGCATGCTGCCTGTACATAATCAATAATAAACACAAGGATGGCTGAGTTTCAGTTGGCAGAAAGTATAGATTAGGTAGATTCACCTTCAAATGCCAACTGCATCAAATTTCTCACCCTACAAGTGACTTCACGATCATGCAGGGACTGCACAGAGATTCCTGTTGAATGAAAAGGCTTCTTTACACTGGGGCGATACTTGCAACCATTCTCATAGTTGTTCCCCATCCTCAAGCATCCCATGTAACCCCCCCCCCCCATATATGTACTGGTTCATTCTACCATTGCTTCTAAATGACCCCTATAGGTTGTAAATGTGCTGGTGACCCTCCTCCATTGTGGTAAGGGGCCAAACTGTTGAGTGTCTGAACTAAGACCAAACACATGTATCTGGAAATCAGAACAGATTCCTGTGCCCATGAAGTCTTCCTGCCCCCTTATGCTCTTCAGGTTTTCATTTCCTAGAACTCCTGCCCTGAATGGGCCATCCGTCAAGATACGTGGGGTAATGGATTGCACAAATAAGAAAAGAAAGGCAAGATTCAAACAATTCAAAGCGATACAGTGGTACCTCTGGTGAAGAACTTAATTCATTCTGGAGGTCCGTTCTTAACCTGAAACTGTTCTTAACAGCTAAATGTACCACTTTAGCTAATGGGGCCTCCTGCCGCCGCCACGTGATTTCTGTTCTCATCCTGAAGCAAAGTTCTTAACCCAAGGTACTATTTCTGGGTTAGCAGAGTCTGAAACCTGAAGCGTCTGTAACCTGAAGCGTCTGTAACCCGAGGTACCACGGTACATGGATCATATTTTGAAGTGGCTATTGCACATTGGTTCCCTTCAATAACTGAATTTTAAGAGAGCGAGAACAGAGCTGTTTGTCTCAGGAACAGCATATG
The DNA here is from genome assembly GCF_965112155.1 of Podarcis liolepis. NCBI lineage: Eukaryota > Metazoa > Chordata > Lepidosauria > Squamata > Lacertidae > Podarcis > Podarcis liolepis. Next base: position 83,967,263 of record NC_139559.1, on the reverse strand, counting down.
CTTGCTTCTGCTGTTTTTAATCTGCGCGTAGGTATCCCAGTAATCTCTTCATGAATGTAATTACAGCTATAATTAGGTCCCATCAAATATATGTTTTAAATTCAAAATTTCTGCAATAAAATTCCAATCAACAAATGCATTCCCCCCCCCACACCATGTATGCCTCACACATGCCTCATTAGATGCGGGAGAGAAACTGTTGAGTGCACCACTGACTACTGATTCACTAATTGTACAGTGACTTGAGTCAAACTTTTATCAAAATCATTAAGAAGAACTCCCACTGGTGTGAAAGTCTTTGGGAATACGCCTGCAAATGGCCAGTCTCTCAGCATAGTTTCAAAGGTCTCTGAAACTACAACCGGGAAAGAGCTGATCTCTCTTACAGCCCATCTCAGAACTGGTGGTTGGAATGGGAAATGGAACATCAACATTTAGATCAAGAGCTACGCTGACTTTCTAGTTAAAAGACCCTAGTTAAAAGGGTCAGATCAAGGTATAATTTTTGGTCGTTAAGTTAATACTGCAACAAAAAAATCCCCCTTGTGAGCTACAAAAATTGAGATGTGGCATTTTAATTTCTACCGCTTTCAGTGGAGGAAGCCAAAGTTTATATGTTTTCAGGAGGTGGAGGCCTTACATCAGCAAACTTTTTCAGCAGGGGGCCGGTCCGCTGTCCCTCAGAACTTGTGGGGGGCCGGACTATATTTTGAAGAAGAAAAATGAACAAATTCCTATGCCCCACAAATAACCCAGAGATGTATTTTAAATAAAAAGACACATTCTACTCATGTAAAAACACGCTGATTCCCGGTCTGTCCACGGGCCGGATTTAGAAGGCGATTGGGCTGGATCTGGCCCCCGGGCCTTAGTTTACCAACCCATGCCTTACATAGATGATGGAATAAAATCAAGATACAGATTTAACCCCCACCCCCACCCTGGTTTAAATCCTAAAGAGGGAAAATTTAAAGAAGCAATGTTTGCTGCGGTCAGTCAGTTGCTGCTGTAGCCTGAAGGCAAATCCTGTCCTATAGAACAGTGGTCTTCAGCTAGTAGGTTGTTCTAAGGTGGACCACCACAGCAGCACTATCACAATAGAAATATGACTTTAAAAATTAAGAAAATTAAGAAGTGGACACCCTCCCCCTCAAATGCATGTTAAAGGTGCATCCTAGATCTGAAAGTTGAAAGCTACTGCTATAATATACTGAAATGGAAAGAGCACTTTGTCACTGTATGATATTGTCCCCAATTACATTGTTAGGTTGGGAAGGAGATAGTTGCCCCCCCCCCCCCGGTCCAGGTCACTAGTTGAAATCTTTTTCAGATGGCGTTTGGGTGCCCTTGCTTTCAGAGGTTAGCTGAGTGGTTTACTGAAAAAGGCCCTTTTGTCTTGTAGCATCCAAATTGTAGAAACTAGCACGGGGGCCATTTCTGTTATATTTTACTTTAGATGTCAGGCAAAGACTGTCCTGTTATTTCACTGCCCTTTCATGATATTAATTTCTGTTTAATTGCTGTTTGTAGCTTTCCCCCGTGAGCTCTCTCTTATTTCTTGCTTTTATTCGCTGTGTTAATAGTAATTTTACTATTTGATCCGTCGCTGCTGTTATTATTGCTACAACATTTTTAAAAACTGTATCTTGATTTTATTGCAAAGTGCCCTGGTGTCATATAGCAAAAAGGTGGAGTATAGTAATACTGTATTGTATTATTGTACGGTATGGTTGCATTGCCTTTATTAAGTTTGAATGTTGTCCACCACTGGTAGTAATATTCCCAGGACAGCTTATATAGATATGAACAGCACACATAAAATCATGCATGCATTGACAGAGTGCTCTATTGCAGGGGTGGGAAACCCTTATTACACACACACACACACACTCCTAAGGGGTTTTCTTTTTTCTCAGAGTACTGAAATGAGAAATAATGTGGTTAGAGGTCTCACCACATTCTTGCGGGAGGGTTCATTCCCCTCCACTACACACTCAATTACAGTGTGCCTTGGAAGTCGAACGGAATCTGTTCCGGAAGTCTGTCCGACTTCCAAAATATTCGGAAACCAAAGTGTGACTTCTGATTGGCTGCAGGAAGCTCCTGCAGCCAATCGGAAACCACAGAAGCCCCGTCGGACGTTCGGGTTCCAAAGAACATTCGCAAACAGGAACACTCTCTTCCGGGTTTGTGGGGTGTTAGGGAGCCAAAACGTCCGAGTACCAAGGCGTTTGGGATCCAAGGTACAACTGGATTTGTGAAAGGGGCAAATACTTCTTTAACGTAGGCATGGTTGCCCTACGTGTTTTACTCAGTCTTTACCTTTTTAAAAGAGCATTTTAAAAATGGTGTGTTTTCTTTTTTAAAATGATTTTAAGCACATCATTTAAGCAGTGGGAACTTTCAAAAGTAAAGAGAAAGTAGCAATAATAATTTTTAAAAATAGTGCGCCCTCCCCTCATAGAAAATCTCCCAATGTTTGCGTGGGCGGACTGAGGAGTGGATTTGTGTTGTGTGATGGGCAGTTGCTAGGGCGCCTTCTGCAGGGCTTTAGAAAGATTCCTGCTCCTAGCCAATCCCCTGTCCTGCTCCCCACCATGCTTGACACTCATGGGGCACTGCAGCTGCCACTCAGGTAGGTTGCCAAGGTATTGTCCCTTCATTCCAGCCTATGGCAGGCAGTGCCAAGGATACTTGCCTTGCCCGGGCACTGGCAACCCACGCTACACCACTGGAGATGGACATACTGCTTCATTTCCAGTCGCTGCACATCCTGTGGCTTCCTGCTGAAATCCTGCAGCCTTTCATACCACAAATGCTTCAAGGTCGTTGTTTTTCTGTCCCACCTTTGTTGTGCAAGAGTGCCTCTCTAGGCAGCAATAACGCAGCGATATTGGAGAAGCATTGCAGAACAAGTAGAATGGTGTGTGCATAGCCTAGTATGTGCTATTATTGGTTGTTTCTACATCTTTAAAGAATACTGAAAGCACATGGCTTCCCCCAAATAATCCCAGAATCTGTCATTTATTAAGGGTGTTGAGCATTGTAAATAAGTAAGTATGTAAATTTTTATTTATACCATGCCCTCCCTGGCCAAGACTGGGCTCAGAGCACCTAACATCAAATGTCAAATACATTAAAACACAATCAAACAACTGATTAGAATACAGCTTAAAAATTAGAATCAGGATAAAACTGCCCATAAATTACAACTATAGGGGTTGGGAACCTCAAGTATTCATCAGGGCCAGCTATCCATGTTGATCCCACATGGGCCAATAAAAGGGACAAAGAGGTCCCATAGAGGGGGTTCAAACTGGGCCTGGACCGAAGGCCAGGCAGAACAGCTCCATCTTGTAGGCCCTGCGGAAGGATGTCAAGTCCCGCAGGGCCCTGGTCTCCTGCAATAGAGAGTTTCACCAGGCTGGGGCCACAGCCAAAAAGGCCTTGGCCCTGGCTGAGGCCAGTTTAACCTCCTTGAGGGCTCCTTGCAGCCTTGTGAAGGGTAAATTACAGGTCCCAGGATCGTTTGGGGAACCTCAGGTGCTTTAAATGTATGGTGTTGATGTAGCCTTGAGTGAATGGCATGTTGCAGAATATACCCACAAAAAAAGCCCGTCTGGAGTAGCCCTAAATGAGCATACCTTTTTAAACAAATCACCATATGCAGATAGCACGTGTTCTTTCCTTTCTCTCCTGGCAAATGCTGATATTATTCTCCAGCAGGGTGACCAAATGCAGAGGATGGCAGAGTTCCTTTTGCTTGACTATTTCCGTAGACTCATTTAAGCAGATGTCGCTCGTGGTAAAAGGTGAACCTGCTGTAATTCTCTATTCTGGGTGACTAGGAAAAAGACAGGTGCCTTGCCCTTCTTTGCAGCTGCTCTTCCCTACCATTCAAGGTTACCACCAAGCGCAGAAACGAAAAGGGCAAGTTACCTTTTTTCCTGCAGGATACACTCATGCAAATGATGTGGGAAATGGGCAGGGGGGTGGAAATGAGTCAAGCATTTAAAATCACTTCCGCGCAACTAATAGGCATTTATTCAATGGGCCTTATGGACGTGAGCTGTGCCCCATTTTAAATCGAACCGAGAGGATAGCACATTTCATTAGGAGAGATAATTACCAATTTGTTCTTTCTCAAAATATTAAATATATATTATTACTCTGTTAAACCTGGACTTGGCATTTAGAAGGTGAATAGAAAGCTTGAGGGTTAGTGACCTGAAGTGGGTAGTTTTTGCATGTGCAACTGACAGTCATTGAGGACTGGCCCAAACCACTAGGTACCACAGCTGCCTTCTAGACCAGGGATGGGCAACCCTTTTCAGCCCAAGGACTGCATTACCAGGGTTTCCCAAACTTGGGTCTCTAGCTGTTTTGGGACTACAATTCCCATCATCCGTGGCCACTGGTCCTGCTAGTTTGGGATCATGGGAGTTGTAGTCCAAAAACATAGAAATGAGCTGATGGGTCTGGTGCAACTCCATACATAAATTGGCTTCTTCAGAGAAGGCAGAGACCAGCAAAGGAACAGCAGCTGTGTAAACTGTGAAATTTTGACTCTTTAAAATGGCTGTGTTTTTTTCAACTGCCTTGTGCGTGGGTGGTGCTGTGGTCTAAACCCCTGAGCCTTGGGCTTGCTAATTGGTGGTTTGAATCCCCATGACGGGGTGAGCTCCTGTTGCTCGGCCCCTGCTCCTGTCAACCTAGCAGTTCAAAAGCATGTCAGAGTGCAAGTAGATAAATAGGTACCACTCCGGCGGGAAGGTAAACAGTGTTTCCATGCGCTGCTCTGGTTTCACCAGAAGCGGTTTATTCATGCTGGCCACATGACCTGGAATAACTGTCTGTGGACAAACGCTGGCTCCCTCGGCCAGTAAAGCGAGATGAGCGCCGCAATCCCAGAGTCGTTTCACGACTGGACTTAACTGTCAGGGGTCCTTTACCTTTTAAAATGGCTGTGTTGGCTGTTTTCAGCTGCCTCGTGCCCATTCTATGCATGTGCATATGCAAATATATGTAAATGTACACTTTAAGAGTGGGACGTGGGTGGCACTGTGGGTTAAACCACAGAGCCTAGGACTTGCCGATCAGAAGGTCAGCGGTTCGAATCCCTGTGATGGGGTGAGCTCCTATTGCTTGGTCCCAGCTCCTGCCAACCTAGCAGTTTGAAAGCATGTCAAAGTGCAAGTAGATAAATAGTGGGAAGGTAAACGGCGTTTCCGTGCACTGCTCTGGTTCTCCAGAAGCGGCTTAGTCATGTATGCCAGCTCCCTCGGCCAATAAAGCGAGATGAGCGCCGCAACCCCAGAGGCGTCCGCGACTGGACCTAATGGTCAGGGGTCCTTTACCTTTTATACTTTAAGAGGTGGGGCGAAGAGGGACAAAGAAGAGGAGCCTGGGAGGAAGGGGAAGCAGAGGAGCGGGGACAGAGAAAGAGACAAGGAGCAGGAGAAACTAAGGAATGTGCAAAGTTAGACAAAGAACCATGAGAGAAAAGGGTGGTAGTGAGCTTTATCCAAGAGATGGAGCAGAAACTGCAGTAGTTGATGAGGAAGGTCAGGGGGTCAGGAAACCTCTCACTATGGGCTTAACGGATCCATAAAGCCAAGAATGGCTTTATTAGGCGGAGAAATGACTCTTAAAAAAAGCTATCGAGGGAAACGATGAATACCTAAATGCCAACAGGAGCATGAAGACTTGTTGGAGTTAGGGGTTCGCTAGGTGGTGTTGGAGAAGACTCTTGAGAGTCCTATGGACTTCAAGAAGATCAAACCTCTCCATTCTGAAGGAAATCAGCCCTGAGTGCTCACTGGAAGGACAGATCCTGAAGCTGAGGCTCCAATACTTTGTCCACCTCATGAGAAGAGAAGACTCCCTGGAAAAGACCCTGATGTTGGGAAAGATGGAGGGCACAAGGAGAAGGGGACGACAGAGGACGAGATGGTTGGACAGTGTTCTCGAAGCTACCAGCATGTTTGACCAAACTGCAGGAGGCAATGGAAGACGGGAGTGTCTGGCGTGCTCTGGTCCATGGGGTCACGAAGAGTCGGACACGACTAAATGACTAAACAACAACAACAGGTGGTCTCTGAGATACCCTGGGGTTTTTGACAATCCTTGGGACTGGCAGGAGGGGGGTTGCATAATAAAGCCATATTGACTCTTGATTTGTATTCAAGCAGTGGGTGAAGGACATTTTGGCTGATGTGGCTCTCTGAACCCACCGGACACATGTTTTGAAGTTCCATGATGGTAGTGGAAGGAGGGAGGCGAGTGGGGGTGGAAGAGGCAGGTTCAGATTGTCAAAGGATAATGAAGAGAATGAATTTCCATAATAAAAGCATCAAACAAACTGCTTCTAGCAATTAGGGAACAGCTTGATGCTGCCACTGACATGCAAGAGATGGCGCAAAGTATTTTTGCTTATGTACGAGGGTGTTTTCTTTCCTGGAAGAGCCAGTGAATTAGCAGGGATAGCAAAGGACGACCCTCCGTAGGTTGCAGGAGGGCGAGTGCTGGAGAGTGGGTGTTATTCAGTCAGCCACCCCTGAACACACAAAAGTCCAAAGGGAATGAATTAAAATTTGGTTGGGAGGGGGTGGCCTGTGAGTAGGATAACCTTGAGAAAGAGAATTCATTACTTCCCCCCTTGCTTATCACCAATGTCCTACTGTGCATATAGAAATGTTTCTCTCTTCTCCTCTACCATCTTAGACGGGTCGCTTGCTTGTAAACAGGATGTGGCATGAAAATGAAGTAGAGAGGGAAAACATGGTGAATTAGATATGTGACCTGGCTCTGTAATTTTTCTGCAGCTTTAATATAAACTCCCCCTCCCTTCCAACCATTGAAATGGCTCAGGATGGAAGAATCGGAGCTAAAATCCTTTCTGAGCAGGATGGATTCTTTAATTAAGGTTAGGCTGTTCCTCGAGAGGATGTGTAGCAGATACGCGTGGAACACTTCTTGCAAATTATTTTCCATCTCCCTCACTCTATTAGCTATGAGCTGATGCAGAAGACTAGGTGTCAGTGGCTGGCAGATACTGCAAGTATCCAACAGAGCAAAAGTGTTTTATGAGCCTGTTAAAATTTCAAACTGTTATCCTGTGTAAGGGCACATGCATGCCCCAAATTTAACCTGGCTTAACAGTCATTCTCTGTCCCAAGAGAACCCAGGAACCGCAACGGAGCCAGAGGGCTGTCTTGCAAAAGGGTATTATCAGCACCCTTCCTAAATTACAATTCCCAGGATTTGTAGAAGGAAGTTCTGACAGCTAAAGTAGCATAACACCAATATAAATATGTGGTTCAGATAATGACCGCATAAATCAAAATCAGAATTGGTAGCTACAGAGACCAGATGAAAAAGATAGCATGGCTCCCATGTTTTTCATTGTAGGAGAAGGACTATTTCCCTCATTCCCTCAAATTTTAGTATTGGGCAGGGTAACGTTTGAATGGGATACCCTCCAACATTTATCCAATGAAAATAAGGACATTAACAACAACAACAATAAGTATTTTTTTTATTATTTATACCCTGCCCATCTGACTGGGTGGCCTCAGCCACCCTGGGCAGCTTCTAACGTATATAAAATAATAATAAAACAGTAAACATTTTTAGAAGACCCTACCCTGTACAGGGCTGCCTTCAGATGTCTTCTAAAGGTTGTATAGTTACTTATCTCCTTATCTTGGGGGTCACATAACTCCATACCCTCCAACATTTCTCTGATGAAAATAGGGACGTCCTAAGGAAAAACAGAACATTCCAGGATGAAACCAGAAACCAGGACAGCTTCTGTAAATCCAGGACTGTCCCTGGAAAATAGGGACACTTGGGGGGGTCTGGAATGGGAGCCCATCTCAGATTCCCATCCATATTGACTGCCCACCACTGCAAACGGGGGCTGAACTTGGCTCTCATTTAAAAGCAGAAACACTGCTTGCCCACAACTAAGATGACTAGCCAGGGGTAGAGTGAGGATGATGATAAGCTGGCAGAGATGGGCCCTTCTCAAATGCTAAGATCTTTGGCCAGTGCTGGGTTTTTCCCCCAGGTGAAACCTCCAGAGGGGTGCCATTCTGGCTTCCAGCCTGTGTGTGTATGTGTGTACGCAAATGCATGTGTGTGTGCCAAGCTGGGTCTTTGACCCGGGTGAAATAAAGTCTAGTCTTGTCCCTGCCTTGGCCAGTGCCCAAGCTGGATGACACTTGGCACCAGTACTGCCTCCTTCATAGGTGGCACACCCAATTGGGATTCTATCCTGCATGGAACATGCTTGGATTCCACTAAAGTTGGGTTTCCTGGGTAACCATTAGTTGGAGATGTTGGGTAACTGTGTAAGTGCAGCTACTCACACAGTCAATTAAGGTTTGGCAGCCAGCCAGAAGGCAATCTGAAGGAGTAAGTCTGCCTGGTGATAACAGAGACATGGAGACCGCTCCCTGATTGGTCAAGATCTCTCAAAGGAGTGATAATTAATGGCCTACTAACTGTTAGTTCAGTATTTCAGTGTTCGTGTTCAGAGTTCTGTGTCAGTGTAGGAGTTGTGAGTCGTGTCAGATAGAGCTAGCAAAAGATCCGAGTTCTGTTCCTGTAAAAAGTCCACTGTATATAATTAACACCTAACTACAAGTTCCTGGTTCCTGCTTCGTCTATCCTGTCTGCAGCCAAGTTGCCAATTGCTTCCGTGGATTCTGCATTTACTCTGCTAGGTCTGGCTAAGGTCCTGCAACTAGTCAGAAAGTTGCAAAACACCAAATAGGTTTTGTACTTAAGTTATCTAGGAATCATCCACACTGAGACTTCAAATAGAACAACCCTTATTCTGCCACTTGAAATGGGAAGCAAAGGTCTGAACCATCCCTTCTGCTGCACGTGAATCAGTAAGATTCCTTTGGATCAGTCCTGGGGGGTTTTTTCCAGGAAAGAAATAATAACCAGTGGCGTAGCGTGGGGGGTGCAAGGGGTGCCGGCCGCACCGGGCGCAACATCTGGGGGGGGGCGCACTCGCCACCTCCAGAGTCGCCGAAGAGCCTCGGGGCTCAGCTCCTTTGGGAGGAGGGGTCGGGCTGGGTGACCAGGGGGAGTAGCAGGCGTTAGCAAGGAGGTCCGGAGCCGGAGCCTGGCCAGGATCGGGCGCGGGATGGGGCGCAAGAGGGAGGGGAGAGTCGAGCCTGTCCGCCCCGCGAGGACTGCTGCGAAGAGGCGGGAGGGAGAGGAGGCCCCTTGGGAGGAGCGGGCAGGTGCTGGGGCGGCAGTGCCGGGCGGGGGCCGAGGGGTGGGCGCCCCCCTGCGCGGGCATCGCCTCGCCGCCGCCGCGGGCTTGGCTGGGCGACCGGCTGAGGGGAAGCGCCAAACAAGGCCAGGATCCAGGCCCCCGCTCTCCTTATTTGGCACCCATTTCCGGCTCCCGGGTGGCCCCCTCCCACCCGCTCTCGCTACCAGTGGAAAGAGAGACGGAGGAGCAGCGGAACCCGCAGCCTTTGCAGGCGCTGCCGGCCGGGAGAGGGGAGCGCGGCCCCGGCCAGCCGAGGGATCTTGTGGCGAGGAAGGAGCCCAGTCTGCGCCCTCCTTCCCCACAGAGCTGCAGAGGGAAATCAAGGTTCTCCTGCTAGTTTCTCTTCTTCTCTCCCCCCCCCACTGCGTTACAACCGTGCCCCCCCTCTCGGTGCACATAGCACGATTGCAATCTCTCTCTCACCCCCCCCCAAGTTAAACTAATGGAGCAAGCCAGCGCCAAAGATTTGTAGAACTGTGAATACCCGGCCCAGGCAGCAGCAAGAAGCTGGCAGCGGCGGCAGGTTAGGGGTTAGGGGCGCAAATTACTTGCCTTGCCCCGGGTTAGGGGGCGCAAATTACTTGCCTTGCCCCGGGTGCTGACAACCCATGCTACGCCGCTGATAATAACTTCTTCACCCAAGGGCTGATTTTTGTTACTCAGCTTTTTAAGCATGCAGGAGAATAACCAAACACTTAGAAGGGTCATTCACTACAGCTAAGCGTCTTTCTTTTAAGTAGGCTTTAAATATTAAATGCACTCTGGTATATTTAGTAGCTGTGCCTGCAGAGTTTCAAATAGTAATTGGATGCGGCTTAGAAAGTGAATTTGTAGTGCTGGTTGTTCAGTGAATTCATTGGCAACAATCATTTCCCACTTGGAGTGTTGCAGCCACGCAGGCTGTAAAAGAGAGAGAGAGAGAGAGAGAGAGAGAGAGAGAGAGAGAGAGAGATAAGGTTGATGATTGTGGGTGGTATTCAACCAAGCCTTACTCAGAGTAGACATATCAAAATTAATGGGCCTAAATTAACTGTGTGCATTAACTCCAATGGGTCTATTCCAATTAAGTTGAATGTTACTCTGTTTGGGTGGATGATCTTTAGTTAGGTAAAGGTAAAGGGACCCCTGACTGTTAGGTCCTGTGCGGACGACTCTGGGGTTGTGGCGCTCATCTCGCTTTACCGACCGAGGGAGCCGGTGTACAGCCTCTGGGTCATGTGGCCAGCATGACTAAGCCACTTCTGGTGAACCAGAGCAGCGCACGGAAACGCCGTTTACCTTCCCGCCAGAGCGGTACCTATTTATCTACTTGCACTTTGACGTGCTTTTGAACTGCTAGGTGGGCAGGAGCAGGGACCGAGCAACGGGAGCTCACCCCATTGTGGGGATTCAAACCACCGACCTTCTGATTGGCAAGCCCAAGAGGCTTAGTGGTTTAGATCACAGCGCCACCCACGTCCCTACATTACCTTATAAAGGGAATCAAACCCTGACTTCCAAAACATTCTTCCCTTCTGTATCATACTTGTCATGAAAGTTCTGTATCATATTTGTCATCAACGTTCAGGTCACACACAGGCCTGGCTGGTTCACACTAGGTTTATTTCCAAAGCAACCATGAGCAGAAGCCAATAACATTGTGTGTGAACCAAGCCGCTGAGTTCAATAGGGTCTACTTCTAAGTATACAGTGGTGCCTCGCAAGATGAAATTAATTCGTTCTGCGAGTTTTTTCGTCTTGCGAATTTTTCATCTTGCGAAGCAATGCACCCTGGGTATTAACGGTTTTAAGAAAAAGGAAACAAACTTGCAAGATGTTTTTGTCTTGCAAAGCAAGCCCATAGGGAAATTCGTCTTGTGAAGCAACTCAAAAAACGAAAAACTATTTCGTCTTGCGAGTTTTTCGTCTTGCGAGGCATTCGTCTTGTGAGGTACCACTGTACTTAACATTGAATTGGCACATGAAATTTTACTGGTTGTGAGATTTCTGAAACATAAGAGCATGGATATCTTCATGTTATTAAAACAATAATTACAAATATACTTGGTGTTAGAAATGGAATTGCAAGCTGCTGCATATTAAGTTACAGCTACGTAACCCCACCTTTTGCACATAAAACCCATATTACTATACTGTACATTACTTTGTGTCTTCCCTGCTTTATTCAGATTTCTGCTGTTGTTTGAAACCATCCCATTCCCCCTGTCAGTGTCTCTCGCTTCTCATTCCCATGCCATGGCCAATGGAGTTGCACAATCTCCTCTTTTGCTCCCCTACTCCATCCTGCCTCCATGCAAATCTCATATATATATATATATATATTGCATTTGACAGTTTAAGATAATTCATAATAGGTTTTTTTGTGTTAAGGAAGATCCAAACATGTGTTTCCTAATTGCATTACACTCAGCTGGATAAGGAATTGTAAGGGATATAAAGTTATGTATGATTTCTGGATCATTATGTCATAATTCACAAAAAATACTATGTGGTTCATTTCTCCAAAGCCTTACTAAAAATTCAATTATATTGCCTGATTGTATTATAAAAATGTTCTGCAAATAGCTAATAGAATTTTTTACTTTTAAACTCCAAGGTATTAAAAAAGAAATCTGACATACAACAGATTTGCAACGTTTTGTATGAATAGCTTGGAGATTAAAATGAAATAAATTCACTTTGTCCTCCATCATGTTGTAAAACGTTATCTGCAGTTTATTAAATGGTCAGTATTCCTTAATATGTAAATCAACACAGATATATTTCTGAAGTGCCCGCTCAGTGCTGACCTATTGTTTTAATTTCTGGGTAAATGCACACTGTGGAAAATCACCGTAGTCTCAAAAGGTGCTTTCCCCATTACTGTGTGAGTGTTTTGTTTACCCTCAAGTTTAAGACCAACAAATTCTGTCTGACGTGTCTCAACACCTCTCAAAATAATCATACCCAATGGGTGAGTATTGCATTAAGAAATCGCTCTCTGGGACTTGCTGTCCCAAGATGTCAAGGAAAACGCCACACTTTCACACTTCAGATCAAATCTGACGCCTCACTTATTGTCCTTTTGCTTGAGATGATTAGCTCAGAGTCACAGGCTATTTCATAAAGATATTGTATGCCAACACTACTGCAAAGAACACCTTGAGGTCCTTTGACATGCTAAAGCATATCTGGGAAACTAAACTATCGCTACAGATCCTCACTCTGGATTTTATGCGAGAATGTATAGCTGAAAAAAACTATCATATGGAAAGTTCTAATTCAAAACCAAACAAAGGTGGCCTATTAAAACATGGTGTGCTCATTTTGGATAGCTCCCACTGTGTAGCAAAAATGGAGAAGACCACATTTTAATAAGCCACTCTTGTTCTTATTTATCTTCTGTTAACATTTGCCTCACACTCTCACTCTTTTGTCATTTTTTAACTTTGTACTTTTAACAGCTCCCCTTAGTTTTTAAATTTTTAAACTGGAAGACCTTTGGGGCAGAGAACTTTGAAGTGCTATGTAGATTGAAGGCACCATGTGAATAACAATAATTCAGCAATTTGTTGGAGTTCATAATTTGCTCTGATTCATTTTTCCCTCTTCACCTTGGGATGCTGAAGGCAACTTGTTTCCATTGCAGCTACAGATACTGCAACTAATTCCACGAAATCTTATCAGCATACAGTTATATCACTGGATTGCAAATACATTGATTATGCCGTTTTGATTAGCTTAAGTCCTTGTCTGTGTTCTCTGGATACAGAATCAATATAAGAAATGCTTTTAAAGGCCTTTAAAATGTTTAGTTGGGTAGTAGCATATGGCATCCGAACTTCCTGGCAGTTGAAAAAATGTGTGAGAAAAGTGTCCCCCCCCCCCTTTTAAAAAAGAAACCTGATCTCAGTCTGTTGGGAATTTATTTTTGATCTATAACACTGCAAAGTTCTGCATATTGGAGATTAAATTAACCATTAAATTAACACAGGCAGAAGCAATATCATTTTTATTTAAGATGATTGCATTCAAAAAAATCTTCACTTTTCTAAAAAAAAAGTTCCCTTTGTGCAGTATTGCAGTTGTAGCTCAGCCAAATTGTTCTATAATTCAGAAGCCTTTCCTGCTTCCTGTTAAATAATTCTTCAAATTTCATGTTAAATGAGAATCTGCTGGTGGTGGTGGGATCAGACAGATAAAAGCTAGATACTTGGCTGGTGCAAATCAGACCAATTTTATGATAGTCACAGATTCCCCATCCCTCTTCATATCAGTAAAGCTGAGCGCAGAATTTCTATGTTTCTTAATGAAGTTGTTCATCGCATTTCACAACGACCAGTTAACACCCCCCCCACTCCGCAATCTATCACAAGATGCATTTTGGAGACTAGTACCTGGAGTTTTAAAATAACATTCTCATATGGGAACCAGAATGTACAAGCTTAACACTTCCTTTGTTTGTCAGAAGGGAGAAAAGGGGGGGGGCGTAGCAAGTACAGTGGTACCTTGGTTCTCAAACTTAATCTGTTCCAGAAGTCCATTCCAAAACCAAAGCGTTCCAAAACCATAGAAAGTAATGCAAAACGGATTAATCCGTTCCAGACTTTCAAAAACAACCCCTAAAACAGCAATTTGACATGAATTTTTGCTATCTAACGAAACCACTGATCCATAAAACGAAAGCAATAAACAGTGTACTGTACTGCAGTCACACAATCAATCAGTCAGTAGCTGAACTGGGTTCCACACAGTCACAAAAACAAACAAAAGGAGCCCCAAAAACAAAAACACAAAATAAATAGACCCTGGTGTAACACTGGAAACGGAAGTGTGGCACTCAAATCAGAAGCATAACACTCAAATCGGAAGCATAACACTCAAAATGGAGCACGTTCGGATTCCAAAAAAAGTTTGCAAACCAGAACACTTACTTCCGGGTTTGCAGTGTTTGGGTTCCAAGCTGTTTTGAGTATCAAGCTATTTGAGAGCCAAGGTACCACTGTATGTCACAAAACCCCAATGTATAAATTATACTCTTGGTAGGGGTGGTAAAGTAGGGTATGATCCTTCTTGTTACATTGGGGATGGGGAGAAAGATAGCCTCTCCTTGCCCGGAGATGCCTTCATGAGAGGATCTCCAGACTTCAGACTAATTCCTTCCTCCCCGTGCAATTTCCCTTTTCTACCCACTTCCATCCTGTGCTGTTTATCCCCTTCTTTCAAAATTTAGATTATAAGTTATTGGGGTTGGGGGCCTGTGATTTTATGTCCGCCATGTTGCAGATATTAATATTGCTCAGTTTGAAGCAACTGGAAGCATAAGAACTAACTCCTTTGGAAATGAAACATTGCCCAGGCTCATAAAAATATTATTCAAACTTTTACTGGCAGAACTCTTTAAAATAAAAGAGAATGCAGTAAATGATTAATCCAAAGCATCTATACGATGTCTTGTGCTGTTCAGCACAGGCTCAGTATCTTACAAAATCTGAAATAATCCAAATAGACCTAGAAGTAAAAAGTCTCTTTCTCTCTCTGTCCGCAGCCTGCATTCCAGACTCCAGGCTGTTTGCTCTCCCTTCAGGAAAGCTTCATTTAACATCTTCACTCCATGAAGTCTAGGAGAAAAGACTCAAAGACAACTCCTTTCATAATGGAGATTGCAACCCAATACCTCTCACATGATCTAAGGTTACAACCTTTGCATGTTAGCTACCAGAGAACAACAATCAGTTAGTTAATAATTAACTCAGCAGGAGCCCAAAGTTCTCTCCTTGCTTTCATTTTAGCCCCATGGAAAGATCCCTTGTTAAACTCTCATTTTAAACCTTCATTAATATACATACATTTTCCATTTCTGTGTGAATTAAATTTATTATACTTAACGTGCCCTAAGGCACCTTGTATACTGAAGGCACCACTTAAATGAATAACAGTCTCATACCATACAGAATTGTTTGCACTCAAGATCAAATCTTTTAAAAAGTCAGATTGTGGAACTGTCAGGGAACTGCCATCGGAGGAACAGGTGGTGGAAGGGCTCATGGAGGCTGGGAGAGACCCAGCAGCTGAAGCAGGAACCAGCAGGGGGAGAGGTGGGTCTCTGGTGGAAGGGCTCACGGAGGCTGGTAGAGACTCAGCAGCTGAAGCAGGAACCAGCAGGGGGAGAGGTGGATCTCTGAGGGAAAGCGAGCAAGAGGGAGGGCTCAGGGACACGTCCAGCGAGAACAGTGGGGAGGTATCTGAAGCTCCCATAGGGAGACCCACTCCTCGCCGGAAACTGTCACGCCGCGAGTCCAGAAGACGTGTTTCCGTTAAGGAGCTTTTATGCTGGAAACGATTCCGAAAGCAACCACTGTCGGAATCTGCAAGTGACTAGAGCAGCCATGTCTGAGGGGCTCTGTCACAGACAGAGGTTTGTGGGCTTGAACAAACTCTGAGGGACTACGATTTTACGCACAAGCAGCTCATCATCCCATCACAGGAACTTTCTAATAAAGGTGCAAAACTCTTAGCCTGCCTATGTTGTTACTGATTTACATGATGTCTTAATTCAACTCTTAGAACCAACCAGGCAAGCAAGCAAGCAAGCAAGCATTGTAAGTCATTTTGGGTTGTCTTGGGCAAGATAAAGTGATTAACAAATTCAATACATACATACATACATACATACAACATTGAATTTTGCAAAACTTGCTTTCCCAATATTATTTGATCTCAGTCAGGGGAATTAGCTGTGCAATCCTATACATGCTCTTTAGAAGCCCCATAGAATTCAATGAGATGTGATCTGAGGTAAATGAATATAGAACTGCAAAATATATCGAGGTAGAGACCAATATACACCAGGAAGCTTAGTTTGGTCAGAATTGAGTATAAACTTCCAGAGTTAACTCTCAATACATTGTTGTTGTTTAGTTGTTTAGTTGTGTCCGACTCTTCATGACCCCATGGACCAGAGCACGCCAGGCACTCCTGTCTTCCATTGCCTCCCGCAGTTTGGTTAAACTCATGCTGGTAGCTTCGAAACACGATCCAACCATCTCGTCCTCTGTCGTCCCCTTCTCTTTGTACCCTCCATCTTTCCCAACATCAGGGTCTTTTCCAGGGAGTCTTCTCTTCTCATGAGGTGGCCAAAGTATTGGAGCCTCAGCTTTAGGATCTGTCCTTCCAGTGAGCACTCAGGGCTGATTTCCTTCAGAATGGAGAGGTTTGATATTCTTGCAGTCCATGGGACTCTCAAGAGTCTCCTCCAGTACCATAATTCAAAAGCATCAATTCTTCGGCGATCAGCCTTCTTTATGGTCCAGCTCTCACTTCCATACATCACTACTGGGAAAACCATAGCTTTAACTATACGGACCTTTGTTGGCGAGATGATGTCTCTGCTTTATAAGATGCTGTCTAGGTTTGTCATTGCTTTTCTCCCAAGAAGCAGGTGTCTTTTAATTTCGTGAGCACCATAGCTGCTAGAGGGCTGTGAAAATTTGTGTCCCAGGCATTTTAGACTCATCTACCCATGTACTATCTGAAACCAAAGAGGCTCATTGGTTGCCAGATTTGAAATATATATATAGGCATTATTTTCAGCTCTTCTACCTCACTACTAATACTACAAGTAGAAGCAGCAAAAGTGTGCTGCAAGGTGACTGATTCAAAAGCATTTAGGAAAAGGTTGGCTTCAGGTTGGAAGGGGCCTTGGACCCTCTGTCTGTCCTACCAGAGGGCCCTGGCAGCCTTACTGGGTTGCACTAGCAGTGCTGCATTAATAGTGGGCCCTGCCAAGCTTTGGGGAACTTGGCAGATGCCCGGGAATGGTAGGTGCCAATGCCAGCCCTGGTTAGGGAAGAATGATCATTCATACAGAAATACTCTGCTCCTAAGTGAGTGGAATTGGCAAATGTGCTTCTGATCTACTTTGATAATGTCCCTGAAAAATTATAAATGTAGATCCTGGTAAAATCAACCATTTCAATATAAATTTGGAATTAAAAATTTGGAATTAAAAAATCAGCAGAATTTGAAGGGAGGAGAAAAAAGATGGAAATGTCTTAATCTGAGTGTGGGTCCATAATTCCCCATGATGCCACTGCTATTTGGGGAGGTTGTTTATGAATCACCTTTCTGTCCCATCGGTGATATACCATGCAAACAACAACAACAACAAACCATTAAAAGCAGCCACCTGCCTAAAAGCTAGACAAAGATGGGGCCACCCTAATCAGGGTGCTACTACAGAAAAGACCCTGTCCCATGTACTCAACATCTTGACATCTCTTCGTGATGGGACATACAACAGAGCTTCTGATGAAGACTATAAAATACCCAGATAGGCTTTTGTGGTGATCACACAGGGTCCCTGGATGTTTAATGGTCTATTGATCCCTGTGCCACCACTGTGCTCGCTTCCCCACTGCCACCAACCCATTAGCCTTGGGTAAAACACTGAGTCCAGACAGTTGTTAAAAGTGAACCAAATAAACAAGTATGGTTTCTCAGATAATATTTCTGTCAGTATCTTAACTTTAGTTTCTTTACCGGCCTATACCTTCCTAATACCTTCTGACTAATTATCTCAACTGTTTGACTGACTCCTCTTAACAGATTCTCTCACTCTCTCACACCAGACTTGCCCAACCCACAGACTTATCTTCTCTGTCTCTTCTAACTCCAGACTGTCTTCTCATCCACTCTAACTCTAACTCTAACTTCTCCCCTTGAGTTCCCATTGGTTAGTCATTTTACAATTAGTTAACCCTTTCCTTATGAACCCAGTATGATGTCACACACCTAGGAGGGCAAACGCCACAGTTTATATAGGAGGAGTTAATCTCTCAGATATACTGGCCTCAAACTCTATGGCTTTACAAACAAATTGGAACTGAATGAAGTTAGTATGATGCTCTAGAGTCCATAACACAAACCAAATGATAGTTTGGCTGCTACATTTTTCTCTGGCTGCAGTTTCTGAAGACCCTTCAAGGACAGCCCTATATAGAAGAAGTGTGCATGCACACGAAAGCTCATACCAAGAACTAACTTAGTTGGTCTTTAAGGTGCTACTGGAAGGATTTTTTTTTTTTTTTTGACTATGGCAGACCAACACGGCTACCTATCTACTACTAGCCCTATATAGAGTTCATCACAGTACTGCAAATGAGAGTTTTCAAAGGTGCAAGAAATCACTGTGGCTTGTTCTGCTTTCTCCAGGCACTCATGGCTACAGGCAAACTATGAATCTAGTCCTTTCGAGGGAGCACGACCCCATTCAGAACCCTCAATCCCAGACTAGCTTATCTGATGACCTACAGAGCATGCGTGCCACCTGGACTGAGCCTTATTAGACTGCACCCAGAGAATAATAAAACGTCAAGGTAGATTTGGAGGTTTCTGCTCAGATGTTTCACTCCCAGAATTCTGAACTTTTTTTTTTAAGAGTTTGAATAAGGCTGAATACATTTTTCCGTGATGTGTCCACACAATGATAATTCTGATGCTCGGATGATATTGAGGCAAGTTATGCTCAGCTGCTCTTTCAGGAGTCAAGGAAGAAAATGTCTTTATTCCTTTTGCTGTTAATACTTGTTTATTTTCTCACTCACTCTCTGAACATGCCTTGTCCCCACCCCTCCATCTGCGCCTTTTCTGTTTCAAATCCTTTCTTCCTTACTAATGTATATCAAGTTAGAAAAACATACTTTAACTGTCATCTCCCCTTGTTAGCAGGATGTGGAGGTGTGTGAAATGGAGGGAAACAAAAAGTGATCAGCAACAGATAATAATAGAGAAAGATGTTCCAGGGCCTTGAAAAGGGAAAGAGAGGGGGGGGGGATACAGAGACAAGCCAGAAATATAATCCTCAGAGATAATGGCATGCTACAGAATATGAGTGATTGAAGCTCAAGATAGGGCAGCTCATTAAAAGAACAGACAAAAAAACCTGAAACGAATACAAGGTCAAGAACGGAATTGTCACGTAGGACCTCAATTTCAAGAAACAGATAATATACAGCCAGGATGCTGTCACGAAAGGTTATTGCTTGGCACTTTCATCAAAGTCTTTATTGTATTTTGGATTGATTGTCTCAAATGCAAATAACAACAATGCAAGAGAGGGCAAAATTGCTGGGCATATATTTATACATCGTCTAAGTAGGCAGTAAAAGGCAGGCCACATCTTCTGGGTGTCTTAACGTATTGGAGCGTAGATTCAGGAAGCACACCTGATGTCACCATCTAATTGCTGCTTTTGAGCACAGTGGGAGGAATCCAATTGGCGCTCTTGCACTCCCAGAAGGACTTTTGATGATCCAGCAGAGGCATTTGCTAATGGAAGAGGAGAGGAGGCAATTTGTGATTCTACACAATGACCAATGCAAAACAAAATTGAATCAAGGGGTTTCCTTTCATCCCCTTTCTCCTGAAATAACAACAACAGGCATTTTGACCAAGGATTCACTTTATACACAACTGTTGCTTGCTGCCTTTTATCTGCAAGTGGGCCTCCTATAGGAGTGGCTATGTGCATCTGAAATAAGCAACTGAAAAAAGTGTTGGAGTTATATATTAGCGAAAGGAGGAGTCCTTGCGTCCAG
The DNA here is from genome assembly GCF_965112155.1 of Podarcis liolepis. Lineage (NCBI taxonomy): Eukaryota > Metazoa > Chordata > Lepidosauria > Squamata > Lacertidae > Podarcis > Podarcis liolepis. The sequence continues at coordinate 83,947,391 of NC_139559.1, read as the reverse complement.
TGCTGCAGGCTAGATGGTCTGCAGTCCATGTGGGCTATGTTTGGGCTCTGGGCACCATTTTGCCTATCCTTATACAGTGGTACCTCCGGTTACAGACGCTTCAGGTTACAGACTTCGCTAATCCAGAAATAGTACCTCGGGTTAAGAACTTTGCTTTAGGATGAAAACAGAAATCGTGCGGCGGCAGCGGGAGGCCCCATTAGCTAAAGTGGTACCTCAGGTTAAGAACAGTTTCAGGTCAAGAACGGACCTCCGGAATGAATTAAGTTCTTAACCAGAGGTACCACTGAATTACATGTTAGGCCTATCCAGTATAATACATTATAGTGCAACTTTTGCATACATGGGGGAAAGATTTGGAAACCAGAGAGAAGACCATTCCAGCATACTTTGCACCTTGTTTTGGGGATTTTTGAGAATTGCATGCGCTAGATCTCATCATGTCAATGTTTATTACCAAGATGACAAAGTAAACATGTGAGGGCCTAGTCTTTCTGCTCTTTCACTGTTTAGGTCACCTTCCAACCTAGGGATATAGGAAACTGCCTAATATCAAATCAGGCCAGAAGTCTACCTAGCTTAGTATTGTCTACACTGAAAGGCAGAGGCTCTCTAGGATTTTGGACTATGGTCTCCTCCAGCCCTACCTGGAGATTGTGGGGATTGAACATAAGCTGATTCTCTGCCACTGAGCTACAGCTCTTGTGGAATCTGCCTTCTAGAACACATGGGGAGCTGCCACGAATGCAAAGGCTTCCCATTGCACATAATCACCTTACATAAATTGAATTGCGTGTCGAGGTCCCCAGGGCCACCCCAATAACTCACACATCACACCAAAATTTTAGTTTAAGGTTTTGGCATACTTTTGGCCACAGCTTTATTAAAATACAAACATGTGAGTGGTTGCTTAGGCATCGGTTGTGACTATCTGCCCCCCCCCATGGGGGACAGACTGACATTCTGCACGATGCGAAAGTCAGAAAAGGGGAATACACTTGGGGGTAGCAACGGAGCAGGGAAGCTGCCTTCAGGTCTCCCCAAATGCAACCAGGAGCTCTTGCAGTGGCCCGAGCCCCTTGACAGGGTGGACAAGCAATAGTTAGCCCCCAATTCCTTTAACTGAATCCCTTGCAGCAGCAGCATTAGAGGGGCAGGCACAGCCAATCCATACCCCTCAACCAACCAAACCATAAACCAATGCCTAACCGCAACCTTACAAGTTGTGACGATTTGGTACGCAGTAGGCAAAAAACCAAATGGCCCCAGCCAATCAGCCAGATGGACAAAATTTCTACCAGGCCCCTGCCCCAAGAGCAGATGATGACCCCATGACAGGCATAGCAAGGTCAAAGCGAACAACCCTAAATATGGGGGGGGGGGCAATCCGATGCACGGGCGAAAAGAGGAAGCCCTAGCCTCGTGCAAGGAGATTTAGCATTTCTGGCTGTCAATCAACAAATGGCAACATTAACTTCTTCCCAACGACAAGGGAAGCCCAATCGCATCGGTGGCCAATGGTCAATTAGCCCGCCGCACAACTTAGGAGTGTCCTGGCGGCCCCAACCGCAACATGTGCTCTCCATGAAGGAGAACATGCTTTCCAACATATATGGTGGGTGGGGGACACAGCATTCTCATCCCTGCTGCCCCCGCAGGCACTTTCTTTTTCCTTGAAACTATGGTTCTGGAAGTGTAGACAAGAGGAGACTAAAACACCTCTCTAGCAACACCCCCTCCCCCCGGAACATCCATCGTATTAGTTACAGAAGAAGAATTCTAGCCAAGTGTTATCTTTTCGTTTTCTAACCCCTTAAAGCTTCTTGCAAATTTACTGTCTTCTGTTTGCCTTGAGCCAAGGACCAGAGCAAATATACAAGAAGTTCAGTCTGTTTGTCTTAACATTTGACCCACATTCTCTTGTTTCTTTTCATTACATTGGTATTACTATTTATCCAATGGCATCAACGTACCTGGCGCTTTGCAGACAGACCTCTTTGATGCAAGGGTGCTGATTCCTAAATGCAAAAGTATTAATTTCTCAGTTGCAACTTTGTTTTTACAGCATTTTTAAATAATATATATATATATCCCCAAACCTCAAAGTAACCATGAGTTTAAAATTAAATTTGTAATGGCTGGGTATTAAAAAACTACTTAAGCCCTTAAAAGAGTATGCCTTGCCTATGGCTAAGGAGGCAGTAAATCCTTTGGTAGTGATAGGCTCTTTCCACATACCAATGAGAGCTGCATAATTCATGTGAGGCAAGTAATTTAGCCAAAAGACTATGTATCTTGTGGAAGGAAAAGGTGAGACACTGTTTTCTATCTTTAAAAAAAAAATAAAATAAAAATAAAAGTAGTTTGGTATTTTTGCATGTCACCACAATCTCTGAGCAGGGCAAGACTCCATGGGTTCCAGGTGGAAACCTAGGGTTTGGTTTCCTTGGAATGAGGGACAGCAGAGACTGTGATCCATTTGATATATGGTTTATTTACAAACATACACAACCTGAGCTTACAATGGGCCTGAGCCTACAACATTATCACCCCAGCATTGTAATTGCATGAGGGGAATGGCTTCTGCTTATGCAATTGAACTTTCTACCCCTCCCCTCCCCCTCTACCCCCCAAAATCTCCCCCAAATTCCCAGAACAGATTAGGGTGTGGGAGGCACATGGGGTACTTGTGCAATGACTTGTTGGGTTCATCCCCAAATTTATTACTCACAGTGGCACATAACATTTCATCTACCTAGCTAAACCCAGTGTAGCTGAATCCATGCATAACAGCTTGATGAATATCCTGTATTTTCTGCCTGGTTAAGACTACCCAATTAAGAAGCCGTCAAGAACCTGGCTGGTCATCATACATGCTTGGTGTGCTGTATTCAGTTTGATGGGGCAGAATTTCTGGAGACCCGCAGTGACGCAATTAGCACACAGAACAAAACAGATCACTAGAAAACCGACCCCACAATCACAGCAGCTTCTGCAGAGTAATTTCCACCAAGTCCCTGAGAACCTGCCAACTCAAAGTGCTGAGGTCTACCTGAATACACAAAACGTGATGACTCTCAGCTGAATGTGTGGACTGCTCCGATCATCAAGGGCTGTGTGCACGGCGATGTGACAAATTAAACCTTTGTTTGTGTTTGATCTGTGATGGGTCCTTCTCACATGGGACCATTCACCTGAAGCCTGATGCAGCTCTTACAGTTAGAGGTAAAGATGACCTTGCTGTCGGCTTCAAGCATCTGAAACAGCAAATCTCATTTGAGGTCAAGAAGTACTGAAATCTCTTTACCCTCCCTCCTCCTGAATACTTTTCTTCTTCTTCTTCTTCTAACAAGTGACCAAACAGATCCCTTTTCCCCCACAAGAGAGAGGTACTTTGTTCCGGCACATTGGGCAGAATGAAGAACAAAGCCTCCCCAAAGTCACTTTCTGTTGACGTGCGCTGTTGCTTTTCTGCAGCAGAATATTTCCATCGTGTAATAGGCAGCCTTTTATGTGCCTGGATGAGCAGCTAAAGTAGGAGGTTTCCCATTTAACTGATTTCAGGAACTACACTTGGGTCCTTTCATAGAATGATTAAAGTGTGTGCAATTTCTGTCTTTCCCAACCCCCCACTTTCATCTTTGCCATTTGCTCAGTGTCTTTGCCAAAGATCTCATTCTTAAAAAAACTCAATCCTCTGTGCATTTTATTCAGAAGTAACCCTCATTTGGGACGTGGGTGGCGCTGTGGGTTAAACCACAGAGCCTAGGACTTGCCGGTCAGAAGGTCGGCGGTTTGAATCCCTGTGACGGGGTGAGCTCCCATTGCTCGGTCCCAGCTCCTGCCAACCTAGCAGTTCGAAAGCACGTCAAAGTGCAAGTAGATAAATAGGTACCGCTCCGGCAGGAAGGTAAACGGTGTTTCTGTGCGCTGACCCGGAAGCTGTACGCTGGCTCCCTCAGCCAGTAAAGCGAGATGAGCACCGCAACCCCAGAGTCGGCCACGACTGGACCTAATGGTCAGGGTCCCCTTTACCTTTTTAACCCTCATTTAGTTCAATAGGACTTACTCCCAGGTAAATGTGAAAAGGGTTGTAGCCTTAGTCTGAAAAGCCCAAGCAGGGGAAGGGCTAATCAAGGAGGAAAATATTTTATGAGACCATTTAGAATCATAGAATCATAGAGTTGGAAGAGACCACAAGGGCCATCGAGTCCAACCCCCTGCCATTTCCTCACCCCATTCCCAAAACATTGTTGCTTCCGCTCTTGGAATCTGTAATATTTGGGAATGGACTTTCCCGCTGCTAACCTATTTCCAGCTTTGTCTGTCAGTTTCCCTTCTTCTTTTCCTTTGCCTTTGCCTCTGCCCTGAGGGCTTCTTGGATTTGATTCTATGCTGGCCGTGACTCTGCTAAGAGTGACTTTCTCAACCAAGTCTCATATTTCAGCTTTGTTTGGACATCTTGAGCTTCTGTTTGATTGAAAGAGTTATTTCTCATGCCTTACCTGTGATAGAAAAAATCTCATTAATCTGCCTACATTTGAAATCTGATAGATGAGAGTGATCCTTATAATGATAAACTGCTATGTTAGATATATTGGATATTATGCACATTTCTGCAGACATTGCTCTTCTGATAGTGTGGTGCGCGTGAGAGAGTTGGCATGCACCTCTAGAATGGAAGGCTCCCACGTGTGGTATGTGTGTTGCACCTCTGCTTTATTTCACTATTCTGGAGCGCCCTCCTTCCAGTCAGTCCCTGTAGGAGGTGGACAGGGTCAGGCCAATACTTTTTGGCACCTGAGGAGAACCCCAAAATGGTGTCCCCCTCCCTGCCAGAGAAGAAGGAGTGAGGGGAGTCTACATCAGGAACAAGGGGAAAGAAAGATCAACATTGGAATCTGCAGCCCCAGTGGATTCTGCCGCCTGAGGCAGTCATCTCACCTTGCTTCATGGCCTCGGTCCAGTATATCTGAAGGAGTGTCTCCACCCCCATCGTTCTACCTGGACACTGAGGTCCAGCACCGAGGGTCTTCTGGCAGTTCCCTCACTGCGAGAAGCCAAGTTACAGGGAACCAGGCAGAGGGCCTTCTCAGTAGTGGCACCCTCCCTGTGGAATGCCCTCCCATCAGATGTCAAAGAGAACAACAACTACCAGACTTTTAGAAGACATCTGAAGGCAGCCCTGTTTAGGGAAGTTTTTAATATTTGATGTATCACAGTATTTTAATATTCTTTTGGAAGCTGCCCAGAGTGGCTAGGGAAGCCCAGCCAGATGGGTGGGGTATAAATAATAAATTATTATTATTATTATTATTATTATTATTATTATTATTATTATTAGCCAGCTTACGTGGCACAGTAATAATTCTCTGGAACTTTTGCAGTGGGTGTAATTGGTTCATTAACAGCACAGTTCCATGCAGGCCTGCTCAGAAGTCACACTGAATTCAATGGCGCTTACCACCAGATAAATTGTACCCAGATATAGGGACTCTTCTTTCTTCCAATCAGGAGGTACATCCAGATCAGTGAGTCTTGCAAAAACATCAGAAGTGGTCTGCAGTCCTTATTCTTACGCACTCTTTAAATCATTTTGTGTGTATTAAGAGTGGCGTGTGTCTTCAATTTTAATTCTGAAAAAAAGAGAAGTGTGCAGCCCTTGACAGAAAACAGAAGTGGTGCCCAGTCCTGTTTTAGTTCCTTTTCTTCCACTGAAGTTTCCTGACTGTGCTTCCAAGCATATCCAATCAGCTGGCTTTTTTGCCATCTTCATTTGCTGCATCATAAACCTCATTCGGCTGTGCTAAACAAGGACATATGAGTTACTGGAAAGAAAACGTTAGTAGTGAGAGATCTGAAATTTATTGAGTCCATAATGGTCGGCATTATAGACAATTCCATCCTAGATTCAAATGAAGTGCTGCGGTTAACGGCCATCCTGATCAGCTCTGTGTTATGGAAGTTGGCTTTCTTGGGGTAAAAAGCTACTTTCAATTTGAATGAATTAAAGCGAGTAGAATAAATGAGATATGAGAAGTAATCCCAGCGGTTTCTAAACAAGTGGTTCTGTAATAAATTAACCAGGGGACTTGCAACTTACCTTGGTCTTCATTTTGGTCTCATTCAAGGCATGGATACTGAAGGGAATGGGAAACGTATTGCGGGTTCCTGGAAGGAACCCAAACTTCAGAGGTAGAGAATGTGTTTTGCATCAAGTGCGCCAACTCTAGGGAGCAAAGGTATCGTCAGCCCCTCAACATTCCTCAGCATGCTACCTAAATACCCATCAAAAGTTTCTATTTCTCCATTCATTTAGTTTTAAAAAAACATTTCTTGGCTTTAAAAGTCTCAAAGCACATTTAAAGGTGCATATTTTTATGGGGAAGATATATCTAGAAGTGCATATACACTACTTAAATGGATATTTTCAAGCTGGTTTAAAAATTAGCTGATTAATGTGGAAACAGGGAGAGATGGATTTAGGCAAAAGTGGCACAGACATGGAAGAGATTATTTTGCTCCTCCCTAATTAAGATCTCATTTCATTTATTTTAAGGTGGCTTAAATGATGCTGTCTCTTACTGTATGGCCAGTTCCTCTCTCTCAAGCTGCAGCAGTTATTTTAGGATTAGGAAGTTAACCATATCATACTTTGGGTGGATCAGATAAAGAAATGGGTACACCAGTCTTCTATATATTTGGCAAAGACTGGTTACTACAGAACAGATTTGAAACAAAGACCAAAAAATGGTCTATAAATAGTGACACTCTTGTTTTAAAAATGATTGCAGATAAGATAAATGGAGTTAGCAGAAATCTACATTTTTAAAAATTAAAGTTTCCATGACAACTGCTTCATATAAATAAGTATGGATAAAGGAAGTTTCTCAGATTGGTGCAGAAATATATATAATTGCGTTTGTGCTTTGGGTTTTTGAATCCCCATTGTGCCCAGGGATTCTCTTCATGATGTAAATGTTTTGTGAAGATTAAATTCTGCCCCCTACAGAACTTTTTCAGTTTAAAAAATGACATTTTGAAATAGGTGTGGACTTTTGCCAAATTAGGCACTGGAGTTGGGATATCTCCATAATCAGCAAACGTCTTGTTGCATTATCTTGGTCTTTTGCAAGTTAGGCTTTAGCTTGTGGACACATCAGATTTGTCGGAAATTAGACTAGAAAACACCATAACTATGACACCACAGAGAGTTGGAGGCCCATCTTCATTAACTGTCTGACCAGCTTCAGATATTCAGACCCTCCAAGTGTCCCTATGTTCCAGGGAAGTCCCTCATTTAGAGAAGCCATCCCGGTTTCTGATTTGATCCGGGAATGTCCCACTTTTCCTTCTTGTTGTTGTTTAGTCGTGTCCGACTCTTCATTGACCCCATGAACCAGAGCACACCAGGGACTCCTGTCTTCCACTGCCTCCCACAGTTTGGTCAAACTCATGTTGGTAGCTTCAATAACACCTTAGGATGTCCCTATTTTCATTGGAGAAATGTTGGAGGGTATGGAGTTATCTGACCCCGAGCTGTCTGAAGGCAATCCTGTATAGGGAAGTTTTTTTAAAAAAAAATGTTTAATGTTTTATTATGTTGGAAGCTGCCCAGAGTGCTGGGGCAACCGGATAAGATATGTGGGGTATAAATAGTAAAATTATCATTATGGAATGGGATGTCCCTATAGTCATCGGAGAAATGCTGGAGAGTATGGATATTTAATAGGAATCCAGAACCAAGAGCCCCCAGGATGTGTGGAGTTTGGAATACATGGCTCAACTGAAGTTCCTCATCTTTCATTAGGTTCAACTGATGATACTCTGGTGGTTGGAGGATGGATGGCGGCTAACAGATTGAGGTTGAATCCTGACAAGACAGAAGTACTGTTTTTGGGGGACTGGGGGTGGGCGGGTGTGGGGGATTCCTGAATGGGGTAACTGTGCCCCTGAAGGACCAGGTGTGCAGCCTGGGAGTCATTTTGGACTCACAGCTGTCCATGGAGGTGCAGGTTAATTCTGTGTCCAGGGCAGCTGTCTACCAGCTCCACCTGGTACGCAGGCTAAGACCCTACCTGCCCATGGACTGTCTCACCAGAATGGTGCATGCTCTAGTTATCTCCCGCTTGGACTACTGCAACATGCTCTACGTGGGGCTACCTTTGAAGGTGATCCGGAAACTGCAATTAATCCAGAATGCAGCAGCTAGACTGGTGACTGGGAGTGGCCGCTGGGACCACATAACACCGTTTCTGAGAGATCTGCATTGGCTACCAGTACGTTTCCGAGCACAATTTAAAGTGTTGGTGCTGACCTTTAAAGCCCTAAACGGCCTCGGTCCTGTATACCTGAAGGAGCGTCTCCACCCCCATCGTTCAGCCCGGACACTGAGATCCAGCACCGAGGGCCTTCTGGCGGTCCCCTCATTGTGAGAAGTGAGGTTACAGGGAACCAGACAGAGGGCCTTCTCGGTAGTGGCTCCCACCCTGTGGAACACCCTCCCTTCAGATGTGAAGGAAATAAGCAACTATCCTAATTTAAAAAGACATCTGAAGGCTGGGAAGTTTTTAATATTTAACGCTGTACTGTTTTTAACACTTGTTTGGGAGCCGCCCAGAGTGGCTGGGGAAACTCAGCCAGATGGGCGGGGTATAAATAATAAATTATTATTATTATATCATTATTATAAGTCCTCCATCCCAAGCTCAGCTGACTGATCCAAGGCCAGGATAATCCTGAGAAGGGGGCATTGTGATGGAGAGGTCTGGTGGAGTGGAACAGAGGGAGATGTACCCCACTTCCAAATGCCACTCAGCTGTAGCTGGAGAATTGCATTGCAAAGTTCGGAGAAATGCAAATATTGAAGGACGGCTGTGCTTCAGTCCATGTTTTGTTTAGAAAAGCATGAACTAGGCAGATTTGCCTTGAAATGTGAACGGAACTGAACCTCTCCCCTAGTGGTGGCATGCAAGCTGAATTTCAGCACATTACCAGGACCAGATACAGGCATGAATCCAGCAACACGCTTGCTTTTTCTCAGTTCTTCTCTTTATTCAAAGGAAGAAAATGTGCCATGGATTGAACTATTGTTCAGGGAGCACTGATTGGCTGCTGAGCAGAAATGGCTTTGAACCGGGAACTCTTCAGGAGCAAACTATCAGCTGGTGGCTTGAAAATGATAAGGCAGTGCAGAAACATGACTGAATGAGGATCCAACTCCGTTTTGCCATTGGCCTGTCATAGCTGAATAATTAATAGCACACATTATATGGGAGGCTTATTAAACTGTAATGTCCGTAATTGCTTTGGACAGCTAAGCCATGTAAGTCTGGCATTATATTGGCCATTACTGATCATCCTCTGTTCTTCCAGTTCTTTCCTCTGCTCTCCCTCTCTCGGCATAGCATGCAGCTCATAATGAATTTTTCAGTGTTTGAAGTTCAGAAAGTGGTTAGAAATTTGGTTGGCGAGATGAAGGGTTTGAATTATGCATTTATCGGAAGAGCATGGGGGCCTGCTCACAAATCCTTACCTTGTTCCAAACAAATCGAGACTGCTAGCCCTGTTCTCCCTTCAAAAATGTTGGGGCACCCTTTTGAAGGGAAAGAGCATATTGCAGATGATGTGTGCAGAAGGGGACCGTCATTTGAACTGCACTGTCGTCGCTGAAAAGAAAGGATTTTAAAACCCTGCCTTGTTTGGCAATTGTACTGACAATCGTAATAGGATTGTTAGAAACATCTGTCGGGTCTCCCCTCCCCCATTAGGCAATCAGAGCCACTGGCTTTGTTTTGTGCATAAAATGTGCATATGACTTTAACAGAGGGAACATGTTTCAGCGGTACGAATAAGCTTCATTTCATTTGCAATGAAAATTGCAATCTAATTAAACTGGGAACAGGTGACATCAAAGCATGTGAAATACCTGCCCATTCTATTAAAGAATAGGTTGCTGCGAAAGAGAATGATGGGTTTTAAATATTAATTCAACCAAAGCAGTTCCTTAATCTTGCATCATGTTAATGAAGCCTGCCGCACGCTATACCTTTGAAGGACATTCGAAGCACAATCTTCCTTCAAAGAATTTTGGACACTGTGGTCTGTTAAGGGTTGCTGGGCATTGTGATTCTTTGAGGGGTAAACTAGAATGCCCAGAATTCTTGGAGGGAAAGAATGTCATTATACAAATCTGTGATACACTGCACTTAATTCTCTCCTCAACTGACTTCAAAAAAGGGTGTTGTAGAGCTGTAAAGTTTTCAGAAAAGGGCATCCAAAATGGAGCAACTCTTTTTAGTTTAGAGAAAAGTTGAGGAAGAGGAGGAAGGAGAGAGATGTACAAAATTGTGCATAGTGCAGATAAAGGAGAAGAAGAAATATATCTCAACATGAGAAGTTGACAACATCCAATGAAGTTGCTGAACAAATCGGCTCCCGAATGCTGCAGACCCGGATGTAAGTGTTCCGGTTTGCGAACATTTTTCAGAATCCAAATGTCTGACGTGGCTTCCGCTTGAGTGCAGGAAACTCCTGCAGCCAATCAGAAGCTGTGCCTTGGTTTTCGAACAGTTTTGGAAGTCAAACGGACCGAGCAACGGGAGCTCACCCCGTCACAGGGATTTGAACCACCGACCTTCTGATCAGCAAGTCCTAGGCTCTGTGGTTTAACCTACAGCGCCACCTGTGTCCGTATCACACATATACACCCCATTTAAAACTGCCTCTCTGCTCCTGCCAACCTAGCAATTCGAAAGCACGTCAAAGTGCAAGTAGATAAATAGGTACCACTCCGGCGGGAAGGTAAACGGCGTTTCCGTGTGCTGCTCTGGTTCACCAGAAGCGGCTTAGTCATGCTGGCCACATGACCTGGAAGCTGTACACCAGCTCCCTCGGCCAATAAAGTGAGATGAGTGCCGCAACCCTAGAGTCGGCCATGACTGGACCTAATGGTCAGGGGTCCCTTTATCTTTATCTGTGTGATATGGGCCATACCAAGGGTAACAGCTAGTATGTTTCATGTCAGAGATTGGACATGGCTCCTACTTTTCTCCTCTGGCTATGCCAGTGTGGTGTAGTGATTAAGAGCAGTAGACCCGTAATCTGGTGAAACGGGTTCGATTCCCTGCTCCTCCACATGCAGCTGCTGGGTGACCTTGGGCTAGTCACACTTCTTTGAAGTCTCTCAGCCCCACTCACCTCACAGAGTGTTTGTTGTGGGGGAGGAAGGGAAAGGAGAATGTTAGCTGCTTTGACACTCCTTCGGGTAGTGATAAAGCAGGATATCAAACCCAAACTCTTCTTAATGCTTTGCAAAGCCCTGGTTGTGCACATAATTCCTCTTTCCTGGGTTGCAGTCTCAGCCTGTTGCTTGTAGGCATGATGATGTAAAGCGAGTTAATAATGGATTGGTAAACACGTGTTCGTCATATCATAACACCCATAAATGTTTAATATGCATTCATATTGCCTTCACAACATATCATAAATGATAAATAGGTGACAATGGATGCCTTGGTGCAATATTTATTAAGTGCCATGTTTATTGTTATAACCCGCTCAGGATCCATTAGTAAAAGTGAGCAGGGGATCTCAAGGTCAGTGTAAGCAATCTGTAAAGAAAGGCGTGCCCCTGAAATTAAGTACTGTGAATGATGACAACTGTGTGACAAATGGCAATTGCTTAATAGACTGCAGTCAGCTGGATTGGCCCCCTGAGGTGCTCCATCTTTTGTTGAATGAACATATATGAAAAGACCTCTCCCAGATGTATAGAATTTGTGGGTCAGTAAAAGAAAAGGGGAAACTGCATTCTCCTTCCACCCCGCCGCACTCTAGCATGCAAAATGCACCTCAAAAATATAGCTTAGGAATATAAATAACTTCTGCTGCTAAAGTGGATGCTGTCTTAGGGACCTTTTCAACAGTGACAGATTCTATTTCAAGGTTTTTTCTCTCCCCACCCCCTTTTCAGTGCATGTAGCACACTTCACAGTTCTCCGTAGCATATTACGGAGAGTGGTGGCTATGAACAGCATAAGTGTGAGAAGAGGCAATGTGGATGGCAATGGGATACAGGGCACTTTAACCTATGATTGCCCCTTGCCTGTACAAGTGGAACCTCGGAAGCCAAATGTCTTTGAACTTGACCGTTTTGGCTCCCAAACATCAAAAATCGGAAGAGATTGTTCCGGTTTTTGAACGATATTCTGAAGCCGAACCTCCTTGGTTTTCAAACTGTTCTGGGAGTCGAACGGACTCCTGGAATGGATTAAATCTGAAAACCAAGGTACGTCTGTACACATTTTTCTCTACTCTCCCTGTTGCAGTTCATCTCTCAAAGTTCATCACCTAAATTCCTGGCCAGTTCAGACGTATTTTATACAACAAATGGTTTTGTTGTAATCAGTTGAGGCTGCAGTCCCATGCACACTCAGCTGGAAGCATGTCCCATTGGAATCAGTGGGATTGCTCCTGAGTAGACATGCATTGGGTTGCAGTGTAAACAGGTCTGCTGAGCTTGTATGTTAATAATTTAATACGCAAAGGTCATTGTTCTTTGTTCAAATGAAAGAATGTACTGGGTATTTGTTTAAAGTACTTCCCCCTGCCTCTCCATTTATATAGGCCCTCTAGGGCCTATGAATCAGTCAATCAGGCAAAGGGTCACAACAAAAGAAACAGCAGTCAATAAAATACTTTCATGACAAATAAAATTCAGCATCATTTAATGTGAGAATTAGCAAAATCAAGCAAAACCACACAAGGGGATTAAAAACAGCAACAAATAATCAATTTCCAGCTAGGACAAAAGTTGGTTGAAACAGTAAGGTCCTGATTGGTCTCTTGAGGCAAATAAGAAATGAATGAAATGGATACTCAAAGACAAAGAATTCTGCAAAATGGGAGCCACCAACAAGAAGTCCCTGTACCAAGCTCCCTTATTTATTTCTATATAAAAGTATTTATATCCTGTCCTCTCACAGAATGTCAGTGCACTGTACAGTAACATAAAAAACATTTTATGCCGCATAAAACTCAGGTGGCCCTTAAGGTATCATTGACCCAAGTTGGTCACACACACACACACACACACACACACACACACACACACAGTATATCAACTCTTGTACAGTGGTGCCTCGCAAGACGAAATTAATTCGTTCCGCAAGTCTCTTCGTCTTGCGAGTTTTTTGTCTTGCGATGCACGGTTTCCCATAGGAATGCATTGAAAATCAATTAATGCGTTCCTAGGGAAACCGCCTTCAGACCAGGTCCGGGGACAGTCTGTCCCCGGACCTCTTCTGAAGGCTGGGGGGGGGGGACAAGGGCTTTTCTTCCCACCCCCAGCATTTTAAAAATCCCCGGGACAGCGGACGACTTCTCCGCTGTCCGGGCGATCTTAAAATGCTGGCGGGCGGCATTTTAAAATTGCCCCGGGACAGCGGAGGACTTCTCCGCTGTCCGGGGTGATTTAAAAGCCCCTGGGGAGGCAGGCAGGGGGGACAAAGACTTTCGCCCCCCGCCCGCCTTCAGAAGGTGTTCCCCCCCCGCCCGGCTTCGGAGCAGCGTTCCGAAGCCGGGCGGTGGGGGCAGATGTTCCCGCCTCCCCGCCCGGCTTCGGAGCACCGGGAGAAGCGATCTCCCCGCCGCCCCTTGCTTCAAAAGAGAAGACCCGCTGTCCCCGGGGCAAGCTTCGTTTTGCGAAGCAAGCCCATAGGGAAATTCGTCTTGCGAGGCAACTCGAAAATGAAAAAACCTTTCGTTTTGCGAGTTTTTCGTCTCGCGAGGCGTTCGTCTTGCGGGGTACCACTGTATTTCATTCAGCAGAATGACACAGAGCAGGTACCCCACTGAAGATCCAGGAACATGGATGAGTTCATAAGTGGGAAGCTGGTCTTTTAATATAAAGTTCTCAACCATTCATGGGTGCTTCGTTGAAGCCAAGCTGAGCCAAAATGTTCTCATAGTAGAGAATATTGATTTTCCTGTCCACTCTGAAATTCTTCAAAACTTTTGGAGAACAGCTCCTCATTAGCAGCGGTGACAGATGAGCTTCAAACTTTCTACACACTTTTTTATTTATTTTTTGGCCAGCATAAGCTTTGTTTTGGTGGCCCAACTAGCTTTTGGATTCAGCCACCATGTCCTAAGAGGCATTGTACAGGGGAATGGCAGCTGCCTCTGGCACATGTTATGTGTGGCCATCATTTCCCCTGATGTAATGCATTAGGGTGCTGTTTCATTCAGGACATTGTGAAGGAGTCAAGGCAATGAATAGTGGAGGGGATTCTGCAGAGAACACCAGCAATGTAGATTGTTTTAAAAATCAGAATAATCAGATCATTTCTTAAGTCAGCGATGGAGAACCTCAGGCCTCTCTCTGTGGCCCTTGAGATTCTCCCTTTCATTAGGCCACACCTTTCACTGGTCCTGCTTTTCACCCCAATGGTTTTTGCTTGGCTGAAATGTGTCCTTGCTTCCCTGGCTGGAGGAGAGAGGGGTTTGTATAGAAAAAAGCCTATTGCCTCTGGTCCCATTCACCACCTGCGCATGACCAGCAGAATGTTGCCCAGTAGGGAATGTGACCTTTGGGTGGGAAAGGTTCCCAGCCTCTGGACACTTTAAAACTGTTGCATGACTTTTTTTTAATGCCTCTCTAAATTTAAAAGAGAAATTGATACACCCCTCTATCTGAGGTGGGGCACCTAGCATCCTCACTTTGGATATCTCCTGCTACCTCTTGTGATGCCCATATCCTCTCTGTCGACCATGAATGTTTGCAGGTAATCACTTGCAGTAATTCAATTGCGCTGTTCAGAGAACGGTCTTGCAATTATCAACAACAACACATCTCCAGTAATTTTGGAGAGGGAGTTAACTTCAATCCTGATATCTTGCAGATAATGACCCTGGCAATTTGCATGAATTTTACACACTTGGGCGGAATCCAAGCTCTATTTTTTACTTGATTAGAGCAGAACGTGTGAGGTCTTTTGATCTGCGCGATTTGGAGGATTTTCTGCAACAATTGATTAAATGGTTTATTAAACTCCTGTAATGTAGCAAAAGGTTCTTGTTAATTCCAAGGCGCCCTGCTGAACTTCTCAGCCACAACTTGGCTGTGGTGCTGTTAGTGGCATAGACCATTGGGACGCTGGTGGCACTGTGGTCTAAACCACTGAGCCTCTTGAGCTTGACAGTAAGAAGGTCGGCAGTTCGAATCCCCGCAACAGAGTGAGCTCCCATTGCTCTTTCCCAGCTCCTGCCAACCTAGCAGGTCAAAAGCATACCAGTGCAAGTAGATAAATAGGTACCACTGCAGCAGGAAGGTAAATGGCATTTCCGTTCGCTCTGGTTTCCATTATGATGTTTCATTGTGCCAGAAGTGGTTTAGTCATGCTGGCCACATGACCCGGAAAGCTGTCTGTGAACAAACACTGGCTCCCTTGGCCTGAAAGCGAGATGAGTGCCGCAACCCCATACTCACCTTTAACTGGACTTAACCATCCAGAGGTCCTTTACCTTTTTACCTAGACCACTGGCCATTGCATCAGACTTCTTAGAGGGGTTGGTTAGACATGCATCTTAGGGTGGCAGCTGCATTGCAATTAGGGAGCTTTATCTTCACTATACATGCCCATTGCTGAGCTCGACTGAAAATGTTGAGGGCAGAGTACTAATCTGTACAGAGGAGGAGTGGACATCAGATTTGGATGAATCCTGACCAAGGCAGAATAGAGTGTTACTTTTACTTCCCTTGATCTTGACACTATACGGGTGAAACTCGGAAAATGAAGCACAGTGGACCAACACCAGCTGATGACATGGCTCTCCAAATCTCTTTTCTGATGAGAGCAGCTTTTGCATCTCATTTGGAAACCAAGGACCCAGAGTCTGGAGGCACACAATGCCAGATGCTTGAAGTCCAGTGTGAAGTTTCCACAGTCTGTGTTGATTTGGGGAGCCATGTCATCAGCTGGTGTTGGTCCACTGTGCTTCATTAAGTCCAGGGTCAACGCAGCCGTCTACCAGGAGATATTGGAGCACTTCATGCTTCCTTCTGCAGACAAGCTTTATGGGGATGCTGATTTCATTTTCCAGTAGGACTTTGGCACCTGCCCACACTGCCAAAAGTAACAAAACCTGGTTCAATGCCCATGGGATTACTGTGCCAGCAAACTCGCCTGACCTGAACCCCATAGAGAATCGATGGGGCATTGCCAAGAGAAAGATGAGAGACATGAGACCGAGCAATGCAGAAGAACTGAAGGTTGCTATTGAAGCTTCCTGGTCTTCCATAACACCTCAGCAGTGCCACAGGCTGATAGCATCCATGCCACACAACATTGAGTCAGTAATTGATGCAAAAGGGGTCCAAACCAAGTACTGAGTACATATGCATGCTTCTACTTCTCAGAGGTCCAATATTGCTCTATTTGCAGTCCTTGTTTTGCTGATTTCATTTAATATTCTAATTTTCTGAGATTGTTAATTTGGGGTTTTCATCAGCTGTACGCCAGGATCATCACAATTATAACAAATAAAGGCTTGACATATCTTGCTTTGCATGTCATGAGTCTATACCATATATTAGTTTCACCTTTTAAGTTGAATTACTGAAATAAATGAACTTTTCCACGATATTCTAATTTCCCGAGTTTCACCTGTACTTCTGTTGATGCAGCCTAGAATAGCATTAGCCTTTTCTTGTTGCTGCATCACACTGTTGACTCATGTTAAGCCTTCTAGGTCGGTGATTATCACTGCCTCCTGTGGGAATGAGTTTCATAATGCTGTGTGGAGAACTAGTTTCTTTTTTTCTATCCTAAATCTTCCAACAGTCAGATTCCTTGGATGTCCATGAATTCTAGCGATGTGCATATTTTCATAAATTTATATCTTGTCACCTCTTACATTTTCTCTGAAGGAAAAAGTCCTAAATGCTGCAACCTTTCCTTGTAGTGGGGTTTAATATTCATAAATTTCTCTGAGAGCCTTTCTGTACAGAAATAATACATTAATGAATCGTGACAGTTCTGTGAGCCCCCAAAATGCAGGTCTTGATGGACCACCATTAGCAAAATTCACCAGAATATCTCCTGCTCACCTTTTCAAGGCAACATTATCAGACTCGCCAATTATTTCAGAAGCCCAACCATCTATTGTTTGTAGGACTTGCCAGATTGTGAAAGCAGTCGAGAGAATTCCTCAGCGGAAGCACCTGACAGCTGAAACCAGGGGGTTGATCTCCTCTCAGCGTTAGTTTTTGTTCATTTCTGATCATGGCAATGCTTTTCTTTCTGTCTCGGCTTAATGAAAGCAGTCATGGTTCAGATCCTCCGCTGATGTAAATTTGCACAGCTCCTTTGCCTTTAATGGAGCTCAGCTGACAGGCTTCAGTGGGAGAATCTTGCTCAGTGATGTTAATAGGGGGGAAAAATATCTTTCTTTTTTCTCTCTGTCAGACATAGCAATACATCGCAGGAGGCTTTCCTATTCACCTGCCAACCAGTGATGAATGGGTGAGCTTTTTGAAGACTTTTAAGTAAGAGTTGGGTGGTTGGACTTTCCCCCCCCCCTTTCCTCTTTTTGGTGGTCTTTTTTTGGTTCGATACTTTTTCAGCCTCCATTCAATTCCCAGATCATCCAGATTCTTGCACGTTATTATTCCTATGCATAGGAAACTTGGTGGTCCTGTGTCTATCAGAACAACAGTGAAACCAGGTCAGATACACAGTATAGGGAGTTCTGTACTGAGCACACAGGAAAGTACTACTGTAGAAATAATAATAAAAAAGAACAGGGGATGGGGGGAAATCCCACTACGATGACCTGATGAAGAATGAGCATGCCTAAAGCCCTTCAGGTGGCATGAAACATCAAAGGCCAGATGGAGGGGAAAAAGCTGGGCAATGTGGCATATTTGAACTTCTGACACCTTAGGGATAAAGTGGATGGTGGCCCAGGAAAACTTAAGCCAACATTTATCCGATGGAAATAGGGACTTCCCATTCAATTGAAAGTGTTGGTGCTGACCTTTAAAGCCCTAAACGGCCTCGGTCCAGTATACCTGAAGTAGTGTCTCCATCCCCATCGTTCTACCTGGACACTTGAGGTCCAGCGCCGAGGGCCTTCTGGTGGTTCCCTCACTGCGAGAAGCAAAGCTACAGGGAACCAGGCAGAGGGCCTTCTCGGTAGTGGCACCTGCCCTGTGGAACGCCCTCCCATCAGATGTCAAAGAGAAAATGCCAGCCATTTCTCATCTGGTTGGCGTCCCCATATACTGAAAGTGGAAAAAAGACTGGCTTCTGGGAACCTACGTAGCATGATATCAATTGATGAGTATGAGCATTGTCAAACTTTGAAAAGAACCCGGCTCCTATTACTGTCACTGCTGCTGCTGGCTAAAATGTTACATTTATATATAATATGTTGCAGGAGGAATACAGCAGTGACCTTACACTACTCTACGTGTATAGATTTGACATGCAATGTGATTTCTTTAGGAGAACACCAAACTGAAGTAAATTGTATTTCTCTTCCCAT
The DNA here is from genome assembly GCF_965112155.1 of Podarcis liolepis. Lineage (NCBI taxonomy): Eukaryota > Metazoa > Chordata > Lepidosauria > Squamata > Lacertidae > Podarcis > Podarcis liolepis. The sequence continues at coordinate 83,928,842 of NC_139559.1, read as the reverse complement.
AGAGTCCCAAATCCCATTCTGTGTTAAGTCCCAAGGCTGCAGCATGCCTGTTATTTGCTTTCTCAAACATGGAGCTAAAATAAAAATAAAAATGGTGGTTGCTATTATACAGACCAGCCCTTAAATTCCCCGGGGGGGGGGGGAATCCTATCAATATTTGACCTTCCACTTCATTGCTATGACCTACACCAAGCATAATTTTCCAGTTGATCTCCCTAAATAAAGAGTTCAATGAAAGCCAGCCTGTCAATTATATGAAAGAGCTGATTTATGGGACTAGTAAACCCTTGTGAAGCAAGGCATCCTTTCTCCTTATCCATCTCCCCACCCCTGTTCTATTTTGCTTCAGGGTTAGATGAGTGCCACCATTATATTTGTCTCCTCTTCCAAAAAAATTTGCATGTCTAAAGATGGTGCTTTTTGAAAAAACACACCTATATTTGATGTATCTGAGTTCTTGCTAGAAAAAAGATTGTCCTTAAAGTTCAAGTAGGGTTAGGGTTTTCAAGTTCATTAAAGAAATAAAAGGCGGTTACGTACAAGGTCTGTATTTTTGTCCAATACTATGTCATGTTTTATGACTCACCTTATCTCTGAAAGCTTTAGTAGTGCCAAATAGATTTGAGCAATTGATGTGTGTGTCTGTGCATGAGTGAGTGAGTGAGTGAGTGAGAGAAGTGGTAGTCTTTGGTTATATTTCATAGGTAACATCGTTATAGTGAGGGTTTTTTATTATTACTTTAAAAAACCCTCTATGTCTATGAAGACTTCAAGCTTACTTATTAGTAGAAATCAAAACAATTATGAGATCAAGGCCTTTTACATAGTGGTCAAGAACTGATTTTGGTTTTGAATTCTTATATGCAGTTTTCAGGGTTGGAACCACTACAGCAGGTAGATGTTACGCCTACCTTATCAATTTATTCATTTATTGGATTTGTGGTCTGCTCTTCATTAAAAATGACCCTGAGGTTGGTTAAAGTATAAAAACAAACATGCAGGGTGGGAATTCAGCTAAATAATGGCACTCACATGTCAGGCTTGAGGGATTCGCTTCTCCCCTGGTAGCATCAAGGAAGAAAGAAGAAAGTTCGTATTTACGGTTTTTTTCAGTCATCATGGTGCAAGGCAAAGAATTCCTGTTCTTAACTCCATTGTGATGTTGCTCACTCTGAGCTCCTCCACACCAGTGTGGTGTAGTGGTTAAGAGCGGTGGACTCATAATCTGGTGAACCGGGTTTGATTCCCCGTTCCTCCACATACAGCTGCTGGGTGACCTTGGGCTAGTCACACTTCTCTGAAGTCTCTCAGCCTCACTCACCTCACAGAGTGTTTGTGGTGGGGGAGGAAGGGAAAGGAGATTGTCAGCTGCTTTGAGACTCCCTCGGGTAGTTATAAAGCGGCATATCATATCAAAACTCTTCTTCTTCTTTCTTCCCCAGCAACAGCCTGTGGCTCTACAGGGGGCCTCAGGAGTCAAATGTCATTGAGCCCTTTGCTCTTGAATTCTAAGTAGCGGTGAGTATGTGGGGATGGTGGAGATTCTGTGCTTTCCAAGGACGTCTCTGCCAGCAGTTCTCCAACTCTCCCTCTTTCTCCTAACACCTCATAACTTGGCAGCTCTGAGTTCTGCTGTAACTCAATCCTGTCTCCTCTTGAAACTACTGGAGAAGGAGGGTCAATCCCCCCACTCCCCCTCCTCCTCTGAGGGAAGCAGAGGAGAATGAGGGGGCGATCCCCAGCCCTCCTCTTCAGTCCAGTCCCTGACATCACACCAGGATTATCGCTAGCACAACAGGAAACCCCCTTTTCCTTCCCCAGTGCAATCCCTGTGTAATTCCCAAATCTGCTCTGGAGAGTTGTGGGAAAACCCTGATCAGATTTAGTGGGAGGAAGGAAGTAGAACATCTAATTGTGCAAGGAAAAATCCTTACACTGATGGGATGTTCCCCTTAGATCTAAGTTTAATGCATTGCAAAATGTACAATAAAATCAGCATCACATGGAATCATTCTGAAGTCCAGTGTTCCAGGAAGTCAGGAAGGGCAAGCTCTCAAGTCCAGAGGAGAATGTTTGGGATCAGGTTATTCAGCGATACAGTCACGAATCATGTGATTTCCACAGTCTTCTGTGCAAAATTCAAGGTGCTCGTTTTGACATATGGAGTCGTAAAATGCCTGGGCTGCATAACGACTGCCGCTTTCCCCATAGGTGAACGTTTCGTGAGTATGGAACTGTGCGAATAGAAACCTAGTCTGAAAATGTAGGCTCAAAGCACATCTAGCTATGAGTTATTAATGAAAATGCCCTCTGTTAATTAAACATGAACAGTGGGATCAAGCACAGAGAAGAGATGTTCTTGGTGGCTGCTTATCAGCTTCGTGGTTTCCCTTCTTTCAAAGTAATGCAAGTCATTACTATTCAGGAGGCATTTTGAAGCTAAGAATAAGTGGGTGCATGTGGCGCTCATCACTCCTCTGAGTGTCAGGAAGTTCCAGGAAGCATTGGGGGTGATGGAGAAGTTTGATTCTGTTTGCATTTCAATGTGAACTTGACTATTTTGCACCTTCTGAAACAACCTGCAAACTGATGAATCACAGCCATTCTTTGAAATTTGCACTTCTCTGAATTTTGCAATGCAAAATTTTGTACAAAAATGCACATACTGCACTTAGAATGTGCATAAATGCACACATGGATGGAAATGACATGCCAAAATGCATTATACTAGGCAAGATTGCTTTGCTAAGAATAATAATAATAATAATAATAATAATAATAATAATAATAATAATGTGTGTTTTAGGCAAAATATATACAACAAAGTATATATCTGAAGAAACTCTCACCCAAATGCCAATAAATTCAGGAGGACTTTAAAAAACTGATATGAAAAAATAAGACACACAGAGAAACAAACCAACAGATTTGCACATCCCTAGGAAGTAACCCTTATTTATGGAGCCAGTTTCCTTCTGGGGAGAGAGTGTTGCTCTGAGCCAGGAGACACAGAAATGTTGAACTAATGCCAGTAACTCAAAGGAGTGTTGAGGCTGTGTTTCTTGAGCAGTTCCCCTCCCTCCCACCACATCCTGCTGCTGCATGGCAAACTCCATTTCAAATTCCTTTGGAAACTCTCCTCAGTGTGTCAAGTGCAGATTTGGTCTGCTACTCAAAAGAGGAGAAAAGAGCAACTGCCCAGTGGGCTCATGCAAACCCAGAGGCGGTGCCTAAACTAGCTCTTTGAATGCCAGGCGTAGCTCTTGTAAGAAAATCAGCTGACTTCCAAGAAGTGCAAGCTCTTCAGGGAGGAACAAATGATACACGCAGAAAGGGAGTTCTAGTCTTTAAAGCTGCATTGATTCTTATGTGCAGCAGCGTCATCTTATTGTTCTCCAAGTTTACTGTTTGGTCATCTTACATCAGGGGTGGGCAACCTGCAGCCTGTCAGGAGCTCGTCCTACACTCGAGTAGGACCCTGGCAGAGACACATGCCCGACTGGCATGTTCTCTCCCTCCTGGTCATTCATTTGGGAGCTTCAAAAGCTTTCTTCTGCCCGAACATCACAGCGACCGATGCCAACAGACACCGGCACACTTAGGGATCTGCAGAGTGTTCGCAGTTTGCGTGACAGACCTCAGCAACTCAGTGTTTTGACTAATCTACTTTATTTACATATAAACACACACGGAGCACTGCAACATGGCTCCCTCTCTCTCTAGCATCAGACAGCAAAGAGAAAAAGAACAAAGGACAATAGTCCCACTTCACGGAACACAGTAACACAAACATCCTGTCTCCGTCACTTCCCACTTTGTGGAGTCAAAACATATACCATCATGTGAAAGACAACAATCCCATGACTGCAGTCATAGAGCAGGAATTCTAACATGGCCCATGGGCCACAAGCAGTCCACAGGGGTTGTTTAAATGGCCCACGAGCCACCCCCGAACCCACTCGGCGAGTCCCCATCCGCTGTGCTAAACCAGTGCAGTGTTAGCGTGGACTCACTTCTGCGGTGCCGGAAATCACGTCTGCACATGCGCAGATGCCAGAAATTGTGTCTGTGCAGACACAGACACTGGAAATTGCATCTGCGCATGCGCAGGTGCTGAAAGTGCTGACTGATTCCTGGTTCAGCTAGGATCAACTTTCATTAAGTTCCTTCACCTGAAGATATGCCAATGTAACTTCCTCATTTTGGCTCAGCCAGCTGAGCTCAGACCAGTGAAATTCCCCCAGAGGAGTGTGATGGAGGCTTGGCAGGTCCAAGTCCAGGTCTGGGGGATGGGGGTGGGGACTTAGGCTACATCTTAAGTCCCTTTGGCTCTGTCACCATGACCTAGCAAGCTAGTTACAGATAGGTAGCCGTGTTGGTCTGCCATAGTCAAAATAAAAAAATTCCTTCCAGTAGCACCTTAAAGACCAACTAAGTTAGTTCTTGGTATGAGCTTTCGTGTGCATGCACACTTCTTCAGATACACTGAAACAGAAGTTGCCAGATCCTTCTATAGAGAGAGAACTTGCTGCAAGACAGACCCAAAAAAGAAAATAACAGAACACCTCTAGTCATCACATACAGCTCCCAAGTTAAAACAGTACAACGCATCATCAGAGATCTACAACCTCTCCTGGACAATGACAGTTCTGTTTCTCAAGCTCTGGAAGGAAGACCTTTCATTGCCTACAGACAGCCACCCAATCTTAAAGAACTCCTAACCCACAATAATACTACAACCAGACTTAACACGGACACTGGCACCAGAGCCTGCAATAAACCCAGATGCCAACTTTGCTGCCACATACACCCGGACAACACTATTACTGGCCCCAACAACACCACACATACCATCTCGGGACTATTTAATTGCTCATCGTCTAACATTGTGTATGCTATCAAATGCCAACAGTGTCCTTCAGCTCTCTATATTGGACAAACAGGCCAAACCTTACGCCAAAGAATAAACGGACATAAATCTGACATCAGGAATCACAAAATAGAGAAACCAGTAGGAGAACACTTCAATCTCCCAGGACATTCTATACAAGATCTCAAAGTAGCTGTTTTACTACAAAGGAATTTCAGAGATAGACTGGAAAGAGAAGCTGCTGAATTGCAACTCATTACCAAACTTAAAACCATGGAGAGACCTGGTCTGAACAGAGACATTGGATTCTTATCTCATTATACATGACTAAGCCATTTCTCACCTTCTCACCCCTTCCCTTTTCCTGTAAGACCTATTACAGCCGTTAAGAGTCGTCAACAGGCTCATCTCAGCTATCTGCCAATCTCCCATTCCCACAACCCTTCTGAGTAATACCCCTCCCCACCTTCTCACTATATAGAAGGATCTGGCAACTAGCAAGCTAGTGTAAACGCCATTTTTAAGGCTGGTTTTCCATATGCCAGGTTTAGGCAGTGCAGCAGCAGCAGCCTTGCTGCAGAACAGGTTTTGGATCTGGTGTAACGCTATGCTGGCTAAACTTAAACTGGCTTACTTTGTGCCAGCTTCTTGTGCATAGAACTACTACCTAATTCATATTAAAAGTAGCTCCAAAGACATCAACAGACCCTCCAAGTGTCCCTATTTTCCAGGGACAGTCCCAGATTTACAGAAGCCGTCCAGGTTTCTGATTTGATCCTGGGATGTCCCTATTTTCGTCAGGGAAATGTTGAAGGGCATGATAGGATGTCCCTATTTTCATTGGATATATGTTGGAACAGGCATAGGCAAACTCAGTCCTCCAGATGTTTTGGGACTACAACTCCCATAATCCCTGACCACTGGTCCCGTTAGCGAGGGATGATGGGAGTTGTAGCCCCAAAACATCTGGAGGACCATGGACTACGCAGAATTAGACAAGCTAACAGGAAGCATCTGAGACCGGTGGGACCAGAGGTTTACCAAAGACTGGACTAAATTTACTGAGTATCTGAAAAGTATTTGTGATGATCAGACTACGTTTGTAGGACTACAAGAAGTTCTGTGAGGAGTAATTTAAGAAATATTGTAAAAATGGAAAGGGAGAAATGATTTGTTAGAAAAGGTAAAGGCAATATTAAGTTAAGAATTGCAGGAGAAATAATCAAGATGGAAGGCTATTAGAGATGCTGAGGGAAGTCCAAACAAGGACATATGTATAATAATTTGTGTGGTATGTCTTAAAAAATTTTGTATGATAAAAATTAATAAAAAATATGATATTAAAAAAACATCTGGAGGACCGAGTTTGCCTATGCCTGTGTTGGAGGGTATGGAGTTATGTGACTCCCCACCCCCCAAGCCAAGGAGATAAGAAACTATACAAACTTTAGAAGACATCTGAAGGCAGCCCTGTATAGGGAAGGGTTTTTTAATGTTTAATATTTTGTATGTTTTTATATATGTTGGAAGCCGCCCACAGTGGCTGGGGCAACCCAATCAGTCAGTCAGGGTATAATAAAATGATGTTGATGGAACAGGGCACCCCTATTTTCCTCAGAAAAATGTTGGAGGGCATGCGTCAATGGACTTGCCTAACTTAAGTCCATTTATTTCAGTGGGTAAACTCTGAGTGTGTCTTAGCTGACTACCGCGTAATGTATTTTATACTCTGCCTTATTCCATGAACGTTATTCCTCCCCCTAAAAAGGTATTATCTCCCTCAGCATAGTAGAACAAATGGAACAACAATAACGGCAGCCAAATTAACAAAACCAAACAAGGTTTCTGCTTGAGTGCATGCTTCTATTTTTGCATTCAGCGTTTCTTTGTCATCCATTATTTCTTAATAAGTTACAATAGAATCACCAGAACGCATGTAAACAAGTGAAACACAGGCTCCCTCTTCAAGATAAAAGTGGATTAACGACATTCTCCCTGCTTTACAAAAACAGATTGCATTTAGCAGCAACTTTGGCCAGTCAGTCTTGAGAAATTCGTAGCTAGCAACTTGCTCAATTTCAGGAGAGGAAGGAAACATATGGTAAGTGCCTGTGAGGTCATTAGTATAAATTCAGGTCTATTATCATTCCTGCCTAGCAGTCAGCAGTAGGTAGAAGTGACATATCATTATTCGCAAACCTGAGTGAAGCTCTTGACACCAAATGGGTCTGTCTGCAAACCTCATAGGAGCAGCCAGAAGGGATTGCGTATAACTATCTTTTTCAAATTACAGCAACTCCATCTTATTCTGCTTCCCTCTTAACTTCTCCACTAAACTCTTTTGCTTCTTGATAGTTTTAGGACCTCTTCTTTGTAATGTAGAATTAGCACCAACTCGGTATTTCCTTTTAGGCACCAATTTTGAAAAAAAGAAGACATTTACCAGACATTTAGTATGGAGGATTCATGTGAGAGTGAGGTCAATGGTTGAACCATGTTGCAGGAACAGAGTGGGTGAGATTTTCATGTTTGCTATTTAATGGTGGTTTGCATTATTGTTTGGTTATTTGGTTTATTTCATTTATTAATCATTTTCCACGATGCGCACCGAAGCGTATAGAAACCAGTTATGTATTAAACAGGTAAAACATTTGCATCTATAAAACAATTCAACACAAATATTGCAACAACTTCTAAATCTCCAATGTAATTTTGCATACATTAAACACCTGTCCCAAGAGGTGTTTTTTATTTTTTTTATTTTTTTAAGTGTTGGTACTGACCTTCAAAGCCCTAAACGGTCTTGGCCCAGCATACCTGAAGGAACGTCTCCACCCCCATCATTCTGCCCAGACACTGAGGTCCAGCGCCGAGGGCCTTCTGGCGGTTCCCTCACTGCGAGAAGCCAAGTTACAGGGAACCAGGCAGAGGGCCTTCTCATAGTGGCGCCCCCCTGTGGAATGCTCTCCCACCAGATGTCAAGGAACTAAACAATTATCTGACTTTCAGAAGACATCTGAAGGCAGCCCTGTTTAGGGAGGTTTTTAATGTTTGATGTTTTATTGTGCTATAAATAAATAAATAAATTACAGTGGTACCTCGGGTTAAGTACTTAATTCGTTCCGGAGGTCCGTACTTAACCTGAAACTGTTCTTAACCTGAAGCACTACTTTAGCTAATGGGGCCTCCTTCTGCTGCCATGCCGCCGGAGCACGATTTCTGTTCTCATCCTGAAGCAAAGTTCTTAACCTGAAGCACTATTTCTGGGTTAGCGGAGTCTGAAATTGAAGCGTATGTAACCTGAAGCGAATGTAACCCGAGGTACCACTGTAAATAAATAAATAAATAATAAATAAATAAATAAATAAATAAATAAATAAATAAATCTTTTCATGAAGACTTTCTGGAAGCTCCATAGAGAACATGGCAACAATCCATTCTGGAACCTACTCTGGCCAGGATTTCCCAGTCCAGGAAAGGCCATAGCTGTGGAAACAATTGCATCTGGCAAAAGGCACTTCTAGCAAGTGAGCCTACCTGAGCCTCCAGTGACAAAACTGGATTCAGAAGCACCCCCAAACTGTGAACCTGCTCTTTCAGGGGAAGTACAACCCCAGGGTAGGCAATTGACCAATTTCTTAGATACAAGAACTACTTATCCACAGTGCCTCTGTCTTGCCAGATTTCAAGCTCCACATGTTTATCCTCATTCAGCTCACAACTGCAATGGCCCAAGGAATGAACACTGCTTGTGTTGTGAGAAGAAACAAACTTGTCCAAACAACCCCATACATGAGGGATGGGTAGCCTGTTGCCTTCCAGATGTTATTGGATCCAACTCCCGCCAGCCTGGCCAGTGGTCAGGGATGATGGGAGTTGCAGTGCAGCAATTTCTGGAAGCAAAAGGTTAGCCACCCCTTCCTTAGACTCCACCTCTGAACTATAGAAGGATTTCAAAGCAGCCTCATTCAACTTCTGATCCACCAAGCCAAACACAGTTCAGCACACATATTGTTGTTGTTGTTTAGTTGTTTAGTCGTGTCCGACTCTTCGTGACCCCATGGACCAGAGCACGCCAGGCACTCCTGTCTTCCACTGCCTCCCGCAGTTTGGTCAAACTCATGCTGGTAGCTTCGAGAACACTGTCCAACCATCTCGTCCTCTGTGATCCCCTTCTCCTTGTGCCCTCAATCTTTCCCAACATCAGGGTCTTTTCCAGGGAGTCTTCTCTTCTCATGAGGTGGCCAAAGTATTGGAGCCTCAGCTTCAGGATCTGTCCTTCCAGTGAGCACTCAGGGCTGATTTCCTTCAGAATGGATAGGTTTGATCTTCTTGCAGTCCATGGGACTCTCAAGAGTCTCCTCCAGCACCATAATTCAAAAGCATCAATTCTTCGGCGATCAGCCTTCTTGATGGTCCAGCTCTCACTTCCATACATCCTTACTGGGAAAACCATAGCTTTAACTATACGGACCTTTGTTGACAAGGTCAGCACACATATATGGTGCTTAAAACCTCAGTTATTGCCACCAGCCTGGGACTGTGTCAAGCACCTGACACCTTGAGTTGCAATCTGTGGCTGCCTGATTTCAAGCATGCAGGTGAATTCTCTTCTTGCACTAGTTACGTTCTTGTGACATCCAATCCTAAGGTAATTACTATGCCCATTACCTAAACAACTGCCGAAAATGGCTGAAAATAATGAGATCCACCTGTGGTGTAATCACAAATTAGGCAAAAAATACACTTTGTTAATGGCATTAAATGAGCTGCTTAAGTAACTCCTCTACCCTTATGCCTGACATAAGCTGCTGAATACAAAGGTATTGAAAGATGTGCTGCAAATGATACCCTGTCCTTCTTCAAGAAGTGTTCATCATAACAGGAGCATCTCATGGGGATCACTGCAGGGTGACGGTCATTTGTCATCCCTCCCTCCTCCTTGAGCTCTGACTCCACAGATGGAAAACCTATCAGCTAATTAATCTGTTTACTGTGACTTGTATTTTGGTGGTAGGGCCAAGGCAATACATCATATCAGACTAAATGCTACCACTCCCCTTCGGAAGGTAGCTGATGGATGTCATTAATATGCCTTTTTTCTTCACGTAACGAAATAAATTTGCATAGAAGGTGGAGATGGAAGGGGGGAAATAAATAAATAGTTATATCTATATATGGTGAGTGCCATTACTGCAATATTGCTAATAGCTCTTGAGGAAATTGCATTTAACTTGTGTATCCAAAAAGCTCAGGACAGGGTAGGTGGGTTGCTTTATTCTTATCCTCACACGAATGCCGTGAGAGGTTGGTTAGACTGACAGCCAGACTCAGGGTGGAGGGAGTTAACTGGCGGTTTCTCAGGTGATGTTGGACTTCCATTTGCTTCCATCAACTGAGCCAGTGGTCAGGGCTGTTGTGAGTTGGAGTCCATGAGCACCTGAAAGGCCACAGATTATCCACCCTAGTCTAAATCTTACATATCTATGTGCATAGACTTTCCTTTGCAGACACCCATACCTTATTCATAGATGCTTACAACAGGTAAAAGTTAAAAGTTAAATGACCTCTGGATGGTTAAGCCCAGTCAAAGGCGACTATGGGGTTGCGGCACTCATCTCTCTTTCAGGCCAAGGGAGCCGGTGTTTGTCCACAGACAGCTTTCTGGATCATTTGGCTAGCATGACTAAACCGCTTCTGACACAACAGAACATTGTGACAGAAGCCAGAGTGCATGGAAATGCCATTTACCTTCCCTCCACAGCAGTACCTATTTATCTACTTGCACTGGCATGCTTTTGAACTGCTAGGTTGGCAGGAGCTGGGACAGAGCAATGGGAGCTCACCCCGTTGTGGGGATTTGAACCGCCAACCTTCCAATCGGCAAGCCCAAGAGGCTCAGTGGTTTAGACCACAGCCCCACTCGTGACAGGACTAGAGGTGTAACCCCACAGCCGTATTCTACATGCAAATCCACTTCATGTGATGCACGAGTAAAAGGGTCTATAGTTTTCTGTTATTTTGGGTGATGCTCACACATTTTCTTCAAGCCTGAATTATCTTAAGTGAATTTTAGCTGTGTGGGGCTTCTTTCTCCTCATGAAGTAAGCATTACTAATTAGCACAACAACAAAATATGTTAGTTTTTATTGCGAGGCTGAGATAATGCAATGGCTTCAGTTGTCATCACTCATTAATAAGCTCCAATAAAATCACACAAATAGAGGTAAACAACTACCCTCTCTGGGATAAACTCTGAATTAATAACATTCTCTTTAAGTTTGTAAAAACAAACACTAAGAAGGAAGCTGTTGTCTAGAGATTTGTCTTACCCAGCTGACAAATACGTATTTCACATTGAAAGAAAGAAAGAAAAAAGATGGTCAATAATGCTAATGTAGTCATCAGATATGTTTTTATCCATAGATTTCCTTCTTGCTGCTTGCAGAGAGAAATTATGAAAGGAAGATAGATGGCATAATTCTTTTGTGTGACCAATGACTCTTCCTGTTCCTATGATTTTAAGATACTGTAGCTAGAACAAGGTAGGCTATTATCAGAGCTGCGTGCTAGCTCTGTCATTCCTATAAGGATGCAAATCCTGATCCTCCCCCCATTTCCATATTTGCATATTGCAGGGATGAGGGGCCTGTGCCCCTCAACATGTTCATGGACTCCACCCTAGGGTTATAACTTTCAGACTTCAAAAAAAGTACAAATAAAATACAGTGGTGCCCCGCAAGACGAATGCCTCGCAAGACGGAAAACCCGCTAGACGAAAGGGTTTTCCGTTTTGTAGGTGCTTCGCAAAACGAATTTCCTATGGGCTTGCTTCGCAAGATGAAAATGTCTTGCGAGTTCCTGCGGGGTTTTTTCCCTCCCCCCCTTTTCCCAAGCCGCTAAGCCGCTTATCAGCTGATCCTAAGCCGCTAAACCGCTTAACAGCTGATCCGCTAAGCCGCTTATCAGCTGATCCGCTAAGCCGCTAAACCGCTTATCAGCTGATCCGCTAAGCCCGCTAAGCTGCTAATAGCGCTAATCTGCTAAGCCGCTAATGGGCTTGCTTCGCAAGACGAAAAAACTGCAAGACGAAGAGACTCGCGGAACGGATTCTTTTCGTCTTGCGAGGCACCACTGTAAAGACTTTGTGCAGTGACAATATGATTCTGACACTGTTACCCAAACATTACTTTTCTCAGGAATAAGTGGTAGCCACATAATCCCACCAGATTGTGCATAACTGGAGGACAAGGCATGGATTTGTTAAGATTCACAATGAAATGGAACAAAACCAGTCTTTATCCAGTACAGCACTTGAATCTCCCCCTAAACTATTCAATGTGATTCTCCCAAGTAGTGATACTAACCTACCAGAATAGATTGCAACCTATGAGAACAAAAGCATGCACAAGTGCCAACAGATTTCTCGCTCCATTCATATACCAGACACCACTCTTTTACCCAAGAGGGTGTTTCACAGAAGGATGTATTCGGCAGGCCAGATAGTTAGCGAAGTTAACGTAGTACTCTGAAAATTTAGAGAGAACTTCATCACTTCTCACCAGCAATGAAGATGTAGAAGGAGAGGTTGTAGCTCTGTGACAGGATATCTGATTTGCATGCCAAAGATCCCTGCTTTGATCAACGATATCTCAAGATAGATAAGAGTTTGATATATAATGCAGTAGAAAAGCATATGAATAAAAACACTGTGAAGGTGTGGGTGGGAAGTCAATACATGAAATAATGTAACTATTTAATTTCAAGTCAATTTGTAAACATTTGGAAACTGTGTGTTTGTGTGTGTGTGTTCTTCTTTGGCAATCACTCATAGCTGAGTAAGATTGTCTTCCATGAACAAGGTATTAACAGTGAGTCTGTAAATGACTGTGGAGGCCAATTCTGGATCCACACGTCCTTCCACAGTGGGGACACAGCTTTCCAGGCAGGAGTTGATCACTGTGAGGGTTTGCCAAGTGTACCTTCTTCTTAGCACGTTTCTCCCATTCGTCCTGAGTTCGAGCGTCTTCAAAGCCCATTACACCTTTGATGAAGGCTGTTCTCCAACTGGAGTGCTTGTAGGCCAGCGTTTCCCACTTGTTGGTTTTTATACTGCATTTTTTTAGATTTGCCTTTAGAGAGTCTTTAAACCTCTTTTGTTGACCAGTAGCATTATGCTTTCCATTTTTATGTTCGAAAAAGAGAAGTTGCTTTGGAAGATGATAATCAGGCATCTGCACAACATGACCAGCCCAACAAAACTGATGTTGAAGAATCATGGCTTCAACACTGGTGATCTTTGCTTCTTCCAGTACACTGGCATTAGTTCGCCTGTCTTCCCAAGTGATGTGTAAATTTTTTTCCGGAGAACTGTTGATTGAATCTTGAACAGATACATGCAACCAAAGGCAGACACTGGTTAAACACTTTCCACAGCCTCACTTGAATGTGATGAAAAGAGAGCACATCAGCATCATTTTCATTACTTTTGTGGATCAAGTCAGTTTTGGGACAGACCATGTTCCATGCACAGGAACGGCACAGCAGTAGGATTTAATTTCCTCATCAGTCAGCCATAAATTCTTTAAAGCCATTGTTGATGGAAACTCTTCAGTTGAAGAGGGGAAGCTATTGGAGGCTATAGGAATTGTTTTGAAATTTAAGGATTAATTGCTCTAGTGACCAGACAAATTAATCAGTGATACTCAACTCTCCCTGAGGGTTTGGCATGACTGGATGAAGTATAGCATTTGTAGTTTCGAAATGCGAGCATACTACCACATAAGAACACTGGAGGCTAAACAAAGCAGATGAAATCTGAGAATCTTTTTTTCATTAAATGCTCCTCAACAAAAAAGATCTCCCATATGGAAGAAAGAGATATTAGCAGCAGTGATCAAACCTCTTAGTACAAAATATGGAAAGTGGCAAGCAACATTTCTGGGCTTCCTTCTTGTTGCTGCTTACTGCTAAATAGTACAGCATGAACTTTTGTATTTATTTATGTTGAGTGGGAGGAAATGAGGTGCATTGTAACTCTACTGGTTTAACATGTCTGAAGGGAATGCAAAGTGTTGCTGCTTTTAGGGCAGCACCTACCATGAACTTTAAAAACAATGGGCTGCATCCAACTGCTCAGAGTAGACTCATTAAAAAGAATGGACATGACTTACTTAAATCTATTAATGCCAATGGGGTTACTCCTAGTAGAGCTTAGTTGGATATGATACAATCACTAGAGTTATTGAATATATGGCAGGGAACATACGTAACAATCTGTTACAGACATAATGGTAAATTATTATCTCCCTCTTACATTAGGGAGTGGGGGATCTGTGGCCGTCCAAATGTTGTTGGATTGCAGGTTCCATCAGCCCCAGACATCTTGGGCAATGACCAGAGATGACGGGAGTCGCAGTGAAGAAACATCTAGCCGGCCACATTTTCCGTGTCACTGTGCCACATCAAACCAGTTGCAGCAAGCCTTGGACCCTTGCACTGCCTCTTTTTTATGTGTCAGAGGAGGAGATTGGAAGCATCTACTGATTTTAAACAAACCATGGTTCCCTATGATGTCCTAACTCAGGGAAATATGGCTTGTTTAAACTACAATTTGTGAAAAATCCAGGATCCAAAATCATGGTTTGGTTCATTTACTGAATAGCATCAAAGATGTATAGCAATTGATTAGAGTTACTACTTTCTATTCTCTTCTGTGCTTTTTATTTTATTTTTTACTTCTTTGCTTCTGGATTCTTGCCTTCCTATGTGGGTTTTGCATAGTTGAAGATTATAAGACATAGCCTGCTGCCTTAGACTGGGACCTGTGACTGTTATTGATCCAATGTGATAGGGAATTTAGCAACAGAGTCTCAACTAGATGAGCTGGAGGGAGTTAGGAGGAGATTATGCCATTTACTTTGACGGATTGCTTTGCCAATGCTGTTTATACCATTATTTATATCCAATTATATCCACTTGCTGTAAGTTGCTTTAAATTTCATCATATGTAAATTGCTTTATCTTGTTTTAGTTTTTATAAGTTCTGTAATTTTTCATAATACCATTTCACATCATTTAATAATACAGTTCAGTTTGTACACCAGTAAACTGAGTGATTCGTTTCAGCTACAATCTTCTCTGTGGTTTTAACTGGTTGTGGTTTACTCCCTGTTTCACTCAGTTGCTGCTGAGCAAATTCAAACCAAGACTGAAGGATCCACTGAAAGTAAGTGCATCAGCCAGGATTTGAAATGCTGTGTACTGTTCTTCATTGGACATCCAGATTAGCAAAAGTAGTCTATAATTACCTTTTCCTTCATTTAACATGATTTCCAAGGTGATAGTTTTTTTGAAAGATGCATCTTCCATATGCATTTTTTAAATAAATAAATAAATGAAAAGCCTCCTTTTACAGTATTACAACACCAGCAATTCCCCTTCCTTAGATTTTTCTTATATGGCTTCCAATATGTTGTTGTTGTTTAGTCGTTTAGTCGTGTCCGACTCTTTGTGACCCCATGGACCAGAACACGCCAGGCACTCCTGTCTTCCACTGCCTCCCGCAGTTTGGTCAAACTCATGCTGGTAGCTTTGAGAACACTATCCAACCATCTCGACCTCTGTCGTCCCCTTCTCCTTCTGCCCTCCATCTTTCCCAACATCAGGGTCTTTTCCAGGGAGTCTTCTCTTCTCATGAGGTGGCCAAAGTATTGGAGTCTCAGCTTCAGGATCTGTCCTTCCAGTGAGCACTCAGGGCTGATTTCCTTAAGAATGGATAGATTTGATCTTCTTGCAGTCCATGGGACTCTCAAGAGTCTCCTCCAGCACCAAAATTCAAAAGCATCAATTCTTTGGCGATCAGCCTTCTTTATGGTCCAGCTCTCACTTCCATACATCACTACTGGGAAAACAATAGCTTTTACTATACGGACCTTTGTTGGCAAGGTGATGTCTCTACTTTTTAAGATGCTGTCTAGGTTTGTCATTGCTTTTCTCCCAAGAAGCAGGTGTCTTTTAATTTTGTGGCTGCTGTCACCATCTGCAGTGATCGTGGAGCCCAAGAAAGTAAAATCTCTCCTGTCTCCATTTCTTCCCCTTCTTCCAATATATGATACATTATTGTAATAACATCTTAGAACAATTCTCTATAGTCTTCAGACATGTTTAGAAACCCTTGCCTTCCACATCAGCAATGTTTCCTAATGGTCCATCTCCAACCTTCAAGTTTAATGGTCAGCTGTTCCTTCAAATCTATCTGTTATCTATCTATCTATCTATCTATCTATCTATCTATCTATCTATCTATCATCTATCATCTATCATCTATCATCTATCATCTATCATCTATCATCTATCATCTATCATCTATCATCTATCTATCTATCTATCTATCTATCTATCTATCTATTTATCTATCTATCTAATCTATCTATCTATATCTATCTGTTCCTTCAAATACTATCTGTTCAGTGAACAGCATATTCATTCCCCAACTGAAATCACATCTGCATCAAAGAATTCCCTCAAAGAATTCTAGGAACTGTAGTTTCTTAAGGCTGCTGGGTATTATAGCTATGTGAGGGATAAACTACAGTACCCAGGATTCTTTGGGGAAAGCTGTGGGCTTTAAATGTATGATGTAACCTGACTTTCCAGCAGAGGAAGGAGAGACATTGCAGGAATAATTCACCATCATATCTCAAGCAGCATGGTGCCTCTCTCATCAGGGAAGCTTTCAGCTTCAAGCCACAGAACTAGTGACAAAGGAATGGAGGACATGCCAGCTGTTAAGCACTCATTTTGGATTGGCAGTAGCACATCAACTGGCACAAAGCTACATGGCAAGCAACTTCAGATCTGAGGCCTGAAGCAGCTGGATTCAGGCTGATTCAGATCTAATCCAAAGTGTCATGAACAGAGCTACCGAAGTGATTAATTTCTGGAAAGCAGAATGGTAAACAAAGACGATTCAGTTGCGGCAGTTAGAAGCACATACAAAGCATTCCGAATTGCCTTACAATGTGGCCTTGTTCATGCATCATAGAATCATAGAATCATAGAGTTGGAAGAGACCACAAGGGCCATCGAGTCCAACCCCCTACCAAGCAGGAAACACCATCAGAGCACTCCTGACATATGGTTGTCAAGCCTCTGCTTAAAGACCTCCAAAGAAGGAGACTCCACCACACTCCTTGGCAGCAAATTCCACTGTCGAACAGCTCTTACTGTCAGGATGTTCTTCCTAATGTTCTCTGGAGCAGCAGAAAACAACCTTTCTCCCTCCTCTATGTGACATCCTTTTATATATCTGAACATGGCTATCATATCACCCCTTAACCTCCTCTTCTCCAGGCTAAACATGCCCAGCTCCCTTAGCCGTTCCTCATAAGGCATCGTTTCCAGGCCTTTGACCATTTTGGTTGCCCTCCTCTGGACACGTTCCAGTTTGTCAGTGTCCTTCTTGAATTGTGGTGCCCAGAACTGGACACAGTACTCCAGGTGAGGTCTGACCAGAGCAGAATACAGTGGCACTATTACTTCCCTTGATCTAGATGCTATACTCCTATTGATGAGGCCCAGAATTGCATTGGCTTTTTTAGCTGCCGCGTCACACTGTTGGCTCATGTCAAGTTTGTGGTCAACCAAGACTCCTAGATCCTTTTCACATGTACTGCTCTCAAGCCAGGTGTCACCCATCTTGTATTTGTGCCTCTCATTTTTTTTGCCCAAGTGCAATACTTTACATCAAATGCATGCAAGCCATAAACAGAGATGTTGGGTCCCACTTTTATTGCCAGTGTCTAGGCTTGAAGTTCTGTTTCTTTAATAGTTCAGTGGCAGAGGAGGATTTGATAAGGAAGGTATTGCTGAAGAAATCTTGAGAAGGGAAGTTTCATTTTCTATATTTTACCCCAACAGATCTTTCAGAGGCAAAAGAGACCTTCACAGCAGTGTGTGTGTGTGTGTGTGTGTGTGTGTGTGTGTGTGTGTTGTGTATTGTGGTCTGCCAGGTACCAATCCCACCTCATTTTTTGCAGTCCAAGGCCAGCAGCAGAAACACAAGGTTAAGTGAATCTCCAGGGCACAAACAACAGAATACACTGTAGTTCCTCCACCCTTCAACGTGTGGGGAATGGCAGCCTGGGAGAGAGCTTTTTTCTGCAGCAGTCCCTAAATCACAGAACTCCCTCCCCACAGAGGTATATCGAGCATCATTATTTTACAACATTCACTGCATGCAGAAGACACACTTCTGTACTTTAGCCTTTGACAGTTAAGGCATTTTGTTTTTCTGAATCTATGCCATTCTGCTCTGGGTTTTGATGTAGCTAATACATTCTTTTCCACCTGTTTTGATGAATCTTTGCTATTCTGTTCTGGTAATTTCAATAATTATAACTGTACATCCATCCATCCATCTGTATATTTTGTTGCTGTACGTGACCTGGGACCTAGCAGTGAAAGGTGGTTAAGAACTCTTGGGTGGGATTCACCTAATGAGTCCTGTCACTGGAAGTCTTGTGCAAAAACTTCAGCTTGCTCAATGGGACTTGCCCCTTCCCCCTAAATTGGGGGGTTGAGGGAACCCCCAGAACAGCACACAGGGGAAAGAGTGTGTGTGTGTGTGGGGGGGGGTGTAATTCCATCTGGATAGTTGAAACACTTGCACAGGCTGAATGTTCATCATAATGGGACGTTGAACTCCAGCACCTATAAACAAATAAATTAAAATTAAAATACTAATCTAAAATTACATTTAGGCTGCAGTCCTACAGCTGATGGGTCTTGGGATGCATTATAAATGGTGCTCCACCAATACTGAAGGAGATATCTACATCACTGGAGGTACCCTGGAATGCTACATATAGATGTTTTGCCAGTCATGGGTGTGTGGGGAAACAGGGCATTTTGGATGGGTGAGTTTGGGGCATTTTGGTGGCATCTGTCAGGAGCAAGAGTCAGGTGTAGGTCATCAGTAAAAAAAAAAATCAGTGTCAGTGAAACTAACACTTTATAAAAACTAAAACAATGCAGGCTTAGTGATCCCAGCAACTCTTCTCGGTAGGTCTTGCCCCAATGAGGCAGTTGTGATGACTGGAGGTCTCTGCCTTCTGACAGCTTTTCAGGCTCCCCCCCCCCAAGCAATCAGAGACTGTGTCTGCACACAACCAATCTGTCCTCTGCTCTTTTCATTTCTCTGCATGTTCTTGGAGACAAGGGTGGAGGGGAGCTGGTCGCAGCAGGAGGGGGAGACTCCCTGGATTCTTCCTGGCCCCTCTTCTCTCCTGCCCCTGAATCAGAACTGCCCCAGCTTCTTCCTGCTCACTAAATCCTGTTGCCTCTTTAGCTTCCGACACCTCCTCCTCTCAGTCTGTTACTTCTTCTTCCTTTGACCACTCTTCGTCATCCCACCACCAATACCCTGGCTCTGAACTTTCTTCCCTGGGGGGCTTCCTTGGTGGTTCCCCAGCTGGTGCCTCCCACCACTCCTCTGCCCCCAGCCAGACTATTACCAGCATCCATGGATCTGCAGGCTCCAATCCCTGATGCCCACAAAATTAGCCTTAAGCTGCGCCAGTGTTTGGAGTCAGTGGCAACAACAATGAAAAATCCTTCCCCTCTGGTTCTGGTAGGATTATGGATGTGACGGTTGCTCCACCATGGAGTATCCATCCCCACCCCTAGGATAGGCTTGCTCTTTGCACTGCAATGCTATGCACACTTTGACGTGGGAGTAAACCCCATTGCAGGCGGCTGAATTCTGACCAAACCTATATAGGTTTGCACTGCAGGAAATGAAACTAAGCACTTCAAACATAAGTGATGTTCACGTTGCGTGTATGTACTAAGGCTTGCAAATCTATTAATAACTTGTGATTCTGGATATAGGAAAAGCCATTTTGGCTGGACTGAAAAGCTACCTCTTTTGTTCACTTTCTGAAAGGAATGTTGCAGGAGGTGTGAGAATGCTCATTTCCAATGGCTGGCTAAACTAGTTATGTTATTTCTGTAGAGCAATCAGTTTCCATTCAGTCTTTAAGTACTGGGCCATTATGTTCCCAGCTTGCAGACACTGCCCATTAACAGCTTATGGTTTTTTATTTTTTTTATTTTTTGGTTCACATGTCTGATTCATGGATACTAGTGATGGCACCTGTTCTCAGAACAGTGTGTGTCTCTGTGTGTGGAGTTTAGAAAGGCACACTAGTTAACTGCTAACATCAGTGATTCAGCTAATACCATCAAATGCCTTTGAAAGGCAGGAGGTTTTAAATCAGCGGAAGGGATTGTTGAAGGAGCCAATAAAATTTCCCCTGGAAGGCAGTGCCACAGAGTGGGTGTCACCCCAGCAGAACAAAAACCCTTCTCTATGACTTCTCACTCAGTAATAGAGAGAATGCGGACCAGTTTTGGTCCATGGCTGATTAGCGGGGGAGCCTTTTTCGGTGGTCGTAATTCATGCAGGACTTATTTACAACCTTTGCTTGATAATCGTTACTGCTAGGACTCCACTGAATATTCTGATTGCATCACTATTTATATGGGACTGGTTTGACAACTTTTGCTAGATAATTATCACTATGAGGGCTGCACTGATTTGGGGGAACAAAAATAGCTATTTCGCAGGGCGGAAATGTTTCCCTCAAATACTTTGTTTGTGAGAATAATACTTTACTTCAATGCCATTGTTTTCTTTCATTCCCCCCTCCTATCAATACTTCTGTCACTTTCCTGGATTAGGTAGAGAGATTAGGTAGGACTAATTACTCACATGATTCCCCAGCCATTCAGGGATCATTCTGTAAATGGGATAGCATCTCTGCATTGTGTGACCAATCAGATAAAGTTCTGTGATGACATCACTGGGGACAAATAAAGTAAATTGAGAGGCAGAGGCAGAGGGTCCAATGCCAATGAAGAGGCAAATATCTTTGCACGTATTGCCATAGGAAATTGTAGGAAAGGGAGGTGATTTTCAACAGCAGCTGAAAATGTTTCTTTACTGCTTCCAACTGCTCTTTTAATTCTTGCACAAAGTGAACACACAAAGCAAATGTACTTGCTGGCTTTTAAGGTGGAGAGATAGATGGTGCTTATTATGAGAAACAACAGCTGTGTGACAGAAACTTAAAAAGGAGTGCACTTCCCATTTCTTTCAGATATGTTTCTTTGCTTTCTCTAAAATCTGCTAAAAGCTTACAGTTCAGCAAAAGTCATCTCTTCTCTTAAAAAAAAAAAAAGTAATCCGGCTTTCCCTCATCCCCATTTTTTGGTTTATCCCTCTCTCATTTATGATGACCATGTGCGGTAAGATTGGTACAAACTTAAAAATTCAGTTCCAATTTGAGTTGGGCAGTTGCTTTTGCTTTCAAGGGTGGCAATCAAAGGCAGCATTTCTTTGCCCCAGCCAATCCTTTCTGAACAAAAGCAATTCTGTTTGCAGCCTCGTTTAGCCAAATGCCTGTACCTGGCTGCTTTTTATGCTAAATAGCCTTCCCTATTTTGCACTTCACCTTAACCCTAGGACTCTGAGCAGGTGATATGTTGGTGTTCCATGGTGCAAGTGCCATGCTTGTTGAAGGGTGAGCATTAGCCCTGCTCTGTGAATGCCCAGCAGAGCCATGTCTAGAGACACAGTCTCTAGTGAAAAATTCAAGGCAAGAATCTATGCAGAGATCCAAGGCAAAAGTCAAAGGAACCCAGACTACCTTCAGGACCATGGAGAGCTCCCAGAGTCCTGCAGCTTGTATAGCTAGACCTGTAACAATAAATCCCACCTCCCCAGAGCTGTTGGTTGGCTGCAAAAGAGCCCTCGTTTTATTTTTCAGTCTTTGGCTTTCATGGCCTGGGAAGGCAGAGGTGCTGTGGGGAACTTTGCACCTGGACAAAAAAAGGGCATCAAGATTATGTGTTCCTGTCAGGAGGGTCCTGAAGAAGGTCCTAGCAGTTAGCCCCCCAGGGATGGAAGGGGAGTTTCCAAGCAGGATGATTGAGGTCTGTGTGGAGATAAACTTTAACCAAAAGTATGCTTTATGGAGATCGAGAAGCAATAAGAGCTTTTGGGAATGGCGCAGCAATTAATTCGGAGTCGCCATCTTGCCAAAGGATTTATAGCCGAGAAAAGGAACGGACTTGTTTTCAGACTGCATTCCTGGTGAATCTCCTCAGAGGTTTTGAGAAAGGAGGCAGATTGGTGAAGATTAATGACGCTAAGACTGTTTTGATGTATGGAAGTGATGTTACATGGAAAACGTCTGGATATGGCTACTGGATAAAAAATAATAATATCCACGCAGGATTACAAACTGTTCTAACCAGCTTGTGGAGACTGTCAGAGGTCACAAAGAGAAAGGAAAAATATATGAAAATAACAAGAAGAGATGTGGAAAAACAAGAAGAAAGGACTGGATAGTACTGTGAACATCATAAGGTTAGATTTGTGGACATTAAAACAGCAGTAAAAAGCAAGAAGTTGATTGGATCCGCTTCGGAACTTGAAATATGGGTACCCCCAACAAAAATTTAAAATTTGGCTGTGTAATTTGGAATTTATGTAATTTGGTTTGATTTGATGTGATTGGTTGGTTAATAAAAAATTATTCTTAAAAAAAAAAAGGATTCACCCAACCTCCTGTCAATTTTTTTGCTGATGCTTACCAGGAGGTAAAGTGTGGTATGCTGCGTGGTGTGGTAAGCACAGTGAAGACACACCCGCAGGAGAACCAAATTATCCCTGCCAGTGTGTATGTACCATGCTGCTCCTCCCTCTCAACCTCCCAACAAATAGCAGCAAAATGGCTGATAGGAAGTCAGGTTCACCACTGGCCTTGCTTCTGAGGCTATCAAGCAATGCTGTCCAGGAATAGTAGA
The DNA here is from genome assembly GCF_965112155.1 of Podarcis liolepis. NCBI lineage: Eukaryota > Metazoa > Chordata > Lepidosauria > Squamata > Lacertidae > Podarcis > Podarcis liolepis. Next base: position 83,906,098 of record NC_139559.1, on the reverse strand, counting down.
GACCCATTCTGCAGTGACTGAGCAAGACATTCATCTCCATCCCATCCCACATGCACTGCTGCTGAAAAAACAAGCAACAGTATCTTGGAGAATCATTATGCCATATGCCCCTTTCATGCAGTTTCTGTATTTGAAATACTACTCTCAGGTGTTTGACCACAATGGAGCAACAGTCTTGCTCTTTAACTAGTGTAAGATGTTCCTTGTGGGAAATTCATTCAGCTGGTCATTTAATGCTCTTTGGTGTAGCAGGAGAAACCTAGCCATTTTAATTTGCTACTAACACCATACTTCTCGAAATCTAGGCAGTTTTCTGTGGTGGTGTGTGTGTCTTTTCTAACACCACCTGATTAAAAGCCCTCTCCTGCCTTACCCATTTAATCAGTTGTATATTTGTACACTAAGAGAAAGCTCTTGGGTTCTGGGGCAGACATTCCTTTGGGGAGATTTCCACATTCATAATGGGATGATTCAGGTATCCGTTGGAATCAAATGTTCTGACCATTTTTTCTGGAAAACAGTGATCATTTATAACTATAACCTGAATTTGAAGAGTCATGAAAATGCAAGATGCACACTGAAGTGAATGGAGAACTACCTGGGATTTTTGTTACAAGGGGAAAACAGCAAATGCAGATGTATGTGGTGGGATAGTTTTCTGTAATGCTCAAGGATGTTTCTTCCAGTGCAAGGCTTATATTACACATACAAAAATCAGTGTTTTATTCTCTTAGTTATCAGTAAAAAAAAGAGGGGGAACCTGTGGCCCTCCAGATGTTGCTGAACTCTGACCCCATCGGGCACCCAACAATATTTTAAGGACCACAGTCTCACCATCCTTTCCCACTGAGATACACACACACACACACACACACACACACTCATGGTCACCCATATCACTACCTTTCCTTCTCCCAATCAAGAAATTAAAAGCATTTGCGTGTCAAGGTCCCCAGGGCCACCCCAATAACTCAAACATCACAACAATATTTTTGTTTAAGGTTTTTGGCATAATTTTGGCCACAACTTTATTAAAATACAAACATGTGAGTGGTTGCTTAGGCATTGGTTGTGACTAGCTGTCCCCACTGTGGGGGACAGACTGACATTCCGCACGCCTGCGAAAGTCAGAAAAGGGGAATACACGGGGGGGGGGAGCAGGGAACCTGCCCTCAGCCCACCCCAAATGCAGCCAGGAGCTCTTGCAGTGGCCCGAGCCCCCTGGACAGGGTGGACAAGCAATAGTTAGCCCCCGATTCCTTTAACGGAATCCCTTGCAGCAGCAGCAATAGAGGGGCAGGCACAGCCAATCCATGCCCCTCAACCAACCAAACCATAAACCAATGCCTAACCGCAACCTTACAAGTTGTGACGATTTGCTATGCAGTAGGCAAAAACCAAATGGCCCTAGCCAATCAGCCAGATGGACAAAATTCCTACCGGGCCCCTGCCCCAAGAGCAGACGACCCCATGACAGGCATAGCAAGGTCAAGTGAACAACCCTAATTCTAGGGGGGGACGGGGACGGGCAATCCGATGCACGGGCAAAAAGAGGAAGCTCTAGTCTTGTGCAAGCAGTTTTAGCATTTCTGGCTGTCAATCAACAAATGGCAACATTAACTTCTTCCCAACGACAAGGGAAGCCCAATCGCATCAGTGGCCAACGGTCAATTAGCCCGCCCCACAACTTTGGAGTGTTCTGGCGGCCCCCACCGCAACACGTGCTCTCCATGAAGGAGAACACGCTTTATTTATTTCCAAGAGTTAAAGTGATAAATTCATAGACAAAAAATATTAATTGAAAGGGAGGGAATGAGTGGGGGGAATCTACATGTTGCAAAATATGAGACACTTAAAAGTAGACTCAAGTGACATGTGCTGGACATGCCAACATCCCTATTCTCTGTCCCCACCCCAATTGTGTGCTCACTATAGTTGGATTACAAAAGAATACTCTGTACTGTAGAGCCCTGGATTTATTACTTACTGGTCACATTTGCTTCTTTCTTTTTCTTTGCTCTTGTCAATAAAATTGTAACTCCACAGCTAATAATGAGTGGTTGTTTGGCAAATAAAAGATCCTGTGTTATGCGAGTTCCGAGCAACAAAGCTTTTTGTGGGAGTGAGCTCTCAAAGAGCCAAGATGAATGAATATCCTTCAGCACACTGTTTGCCTAATGGGAATCTAAGTACTGCAGCTCCATTTTGGGGACTGTACATGACCATAAATAAGAATCAAATAGACACCATTTTATTAGAACAAAGGCATTTTAGAATACCTGATCAGATGAATGGCTTGTGGATTCTCTGAGTAGTGTAGGTGGTTTGTTTGTTTTTTAAAGAAAACCAAGGTATTATTTCATAACCACACCAAAGAAATTTACAGTATTTCAGAGTTCACAAATATCTGGCTTTTGTCCCTCTTAAATTTTATTTGAAGTTTTAAGTATTTCTTGTTGTAAATCAAGTGTTTGGTAAAGCAGAAGTGGTGGAATACTAAGCAAGCAAAAAATATCAGCCTAACAAGCAGGGACGGGTGGAATTATTCATTTCCATGATGTAATGTTTGGATGGGACTTCAAACAATCCAACTGCAGTCTACCAGAAATACTACAGGTTACTAAGAAACTGGAATGGTCATCTCAGTCTGTACTCCAAAATGGATCAAAAATTGGCTTTTTGGTGAATTTAGGCCTACTGTGGCCTGAGATCATCCCCACAATTTGCTGATTGTGATAGTTACAGGTAGATAGCTGTGTTGGTCTGCTGTAGTCAAAACAAAACAATAATTAAAAAATCCTTCCTGAAGCACCTTAGAGACCAACTAAGTTTGTTATTGGTATGAGCTTTCGTGTGCATGAACACTTCTTCAGATATCTGAAGAAGTCTGCATGCACACGAAAGCTCATACCAATAACAAACTTAATTCGTCTCTAAGGTGCTACTGGAAGGAATTGTTGTTGTTGTTGTTGTTCTGATTGTGATAGTTAGAGGACTTGCCTTGTTCCAGAATCTACTGGAATTGACCAGATCTAAGTCTAGTTCTGAAAGTGCTTTGCTGTTCCACTCTGGGATTTTGGCCCAAATTCCAACAGGATCAATATTGGTGCCATCTTGACTTGAAGTGGGAGTGTTAAATGGTTAAAACAGATGATACAATAAGTTATTGGTGACCTGCAAAACTCTTCTTGTCCAAACTTTTCCTATGATAGATTCAAGGCAAGTTGATCCATTCATCAGAACCAAATGGCAAGACTTTTCCCAGAGTATCACTTGAGGCTTCTAATAATAATAATAATAATAATTTTTTTTTTATTTATAGCCTGCCCTCCCCGTCAGAGCTGGGCTCAGGGCGGCTAACACCAGTAAAATTACATTAAAACATAATAGGGGGTGAAAACCCCAATTTAAAATACAGGTTAAAAATACAATTAAAAATGCAGCCTCATTTTAATAGTAGCCCATAGATCAAAACCATAAGGGGAGGGAAACATAAGGGGCAGACTGAGTCTAAACCAAGGCCAGGTGGAAGAGCTCTGTCTTGCAGGCCCTGCAGAAAGATTTCAACTCCCTCAGGGCCCTAGTCTCTTGTGACAGAGTGTTCCACCAAGTCGGGGCCAGTACTAAAAGGCCCTGGCCATAGTTGAGACCAATCTAACCACCTTGTGACTTGGGACCTCCAAAGTGTTGTCATTTGTGGACCTTAAGGTCCTCCACGGGGCATACCAGGAGAGGCGGTCCCATAGGTACGTGGGTCCTAGGCTTAGATCTGCTTTGAGGTTCCCATTTGGGAAACTCCCCACAAATGGATAATTAGCATCTCTGGGGCAAGAGTTTATCCTAGCTCTCTCCTTTCTGTGCAATATTTGCATGTGCAGAGGGTTTTGGGGAGGTGGGGGCAGGGGGAGGTTTCAAGCATTGAATTCCCCACCTGTAGCCTGAGGTGGTCTAGTAATAAACAGGGACTTTCTTTCCCTACTGAGATTAGGAATTCATGATTGTGCTTCTGTTTTGCTTCTCTCTGCTGTAACATTAATTCATCATTTCATCATTTTCTGTTACACATGTTGCAGTAGGGGAAATATTCTGACCTGAAATCACACTTGGTACGAGCATCTGTTCTATGGATTATGTCTGTGAGACACAATCAATATGAAGCCCTGCTGTGCATGTTTTATAGTAACCTTTTCCAAGAGAACCACCCATGGAGTGGAGCTTTCTGACTCGGTGGAAATTGATGGATAAGCTCCCATTGACCTTAATGGAATCGGAAGCACCCAATTTTGAAGCCTCCCCTCTGATCTCTTTTTATAAAGAGCTTTTGTTTGTGGTCCTCTAGATTCCTCCTTGGGATGTGGGAATGTGAGTTAAAGTGAATAAAAGCGAAATATGCAGGGGGTGATCCCCAGAGTGTGCTATTTAGGGTTCAAAGCTATATATCCAAGTACAGGGTGGTGGCTGTAAGCTATCACAAGGGACAAACCAGTTGGGAAGTATAGCAAATGTCTCGATAGCTTACTGTCCCTCACCACCCCTGTCACCTTTTCTAAGGAAAAAAAAATAGTGAAATGCCTATCATTAAGATAGATGTGGGGCTTGTTGATACCCAAGGTTTCTTGGGTACAGACAGAGGTACATCATGACCCTTCATCTTCCCAAGAGCTGTATCAATGACAGTTGGGCCACCCCTGTCTGTATAGGGGGAGAGAAAAAGGGTTAATAGGTAGACCAATAGAAAAGCCCAGAGGCGGAGCCTACCTGTTTTTAAAAGGCTTAGCCTTTTCGACAGTTTAGACAGTTGGGGAAAAGCAATTGGGAAAGCAGTTGGAAGACAGATAATAATAATAATAATAATAATAATAATAATAATAATAATAATAATAATACCCTGCCCATCTGGCTGGGCTTCCCCAGCCACTCTGGGCGGCTTCCAACAAATTATTAAAATAAAGTAATGCATCAAACATTAAAAGCTTCCCTAAACAGGGCTGCCTTCAGATGTCTTCTAAAACTCTGGTAGTTGTTGTTCTCTTTGACATCTGGTGGGAGGGCGTTCCACAGGGTGGGTGCCACTATCAAGAAGGCCCTCTGCCTGGTTCCCTGTAACTTGGCTTCTCGCAGTGAGGGAACCACCAGAAGGCCCTCGGCACTGGACCTCAGTGTCCAGGTAGAACGATGGGGGTGGAGACGCACCTTCAGATATACTGGACCGAGGCCGTTTAGGGCTTTAAAGGTCAGCACCAACACTTTGAATTGTGCTCAGAAACGTACTGTTAGAGTGAGTTAGAGACTAAGAGGGTAAAGGGTAACAGCATTTTGAATGCATTTAAAGTTTATTTGTGTTTGCAATAAACTACAATCTTCATTGTTAACTTGAGAACCTGACTGACACTAAGTGTTTTATAGGGGAGAACCGGGTTGGTGGCAGCAGATTAGTGGTGTATGGGCCAATAATCCATGAAATCACCAGGGGCTCCGTATGAACGCCACACCAAGGTCTCTTGGGTATCGACAGAGGTACTTCATGACCCTTCCTTTTCCCAGGAGCTATATCAGTGACAGTTGGGCCACCTAGTATCAGGGTGTGAAGCAGCTGTTACCAAATGGTTCAGTCTGAACTGTGTCTGTGGTTGTGCTTCATTCAAGCAATGTGTGGCAAGGCTCAGGTTTGCCACTGAAATGCAATTGCAGCCATATTCTTACTATAAAAGTCCAACTCAAGTTAGTTGCAAGTGTGTCCCATTAAAATGGGTGGGATGAATTGAACATTAACTTTCCATTCTTTCAATGCGTCTTAGCCACAATGGCAAACTGTAACTGGGCTGTGACCAGTATGCACAGGTAGGGCTGGAATATAGTGACAGATAGGTAATGCCAACTTGAGTCATATCAGCATTGGGTGGTGTGCAGCTACTGTAGGTCTTACTCAGACTAGACCAGGATGTCCCAAACTTGGATCCCCAGCTGCTTTTGGACTACAGTTCTCATCATCCCTGACCACTGGTCCTGCTAGCTAAGGGTGATGAGAGTTGTAGTCCAAAAACAGCTGGAGACCCAAGTTTGGGAAACACTGGAGTAGACCGATTGAAAAGAATGACCATTGCTAAGGTTCTCCAAGGCCTGTAATTTCCTCCCACGCCCAAGAGAAGGGCAAAAAGGGTTAGGAAGAGTTAATTCTTTGGAAGTTTTTGGAAGGAAAAAATGCCTTCCCACCCTGTGCCCAGTTTAAAGCTTGTCCCCCCAACCTGGTGACCCGACAGACAGGCATGTGGTCTTTGCTGACTGCCAATTTCATTATTTCACCCAGACTGGCTCTCTGTAGCCCCAGAGAAAGAAGTCAAGGTTTGACTTTGACTTTACAGATGTGGATGCGACAAGTGAAAACGGAAAGTTAAGAACATTGCTACTAGCAATATATTACAGCTTCTATAGCCTACATATAGGGATGCGGGTGGTGCTGTGGGTAAAAGCCTCAGTGCCTAGGACTTGCCGATCGAAAGGTCGGCAGTTCGAATCCCCGCGGCGGGGTGCGCTCCTGTTGCTCGGTCCCAGCACCTGCCAACCTAGCAATTCGAAAGCATCCCCGGGTGCAAGCAGATAAATAGGGACCGCTTTCTGGCGGGAAGGTAAACAGCATTTCCGTGTGCTGTGCTGGCTCGCCAGGTGCAGCTTCGTCACGCTGGCCATGTGACCCGGAAGTGTCTCCAGACAGCGCTGGCCCCCAGCCTCTTAAATGAGATGGGCGCACAACCCTAGAATCGGACACGACTGGCCCGTACGGGCAGGGGTACCTTTACCTTTACCTTTACAGTCTACATATACAGTGGTACCTTGGGTTACAGACACTTCAGGTTACAGACTCCGCTAACCCAGAAATAGTACCTTGGGTTAAGAACTTTGCTTCAGGATGAGAACAGAAATCGCACGGCAACGGGAGGCCCCATTAGCTAAAGTGGTACCTCGGGTTAAGAACGGTTTCAGGTTAAGAACGGACCTCCTGAACGAATTAAGTTCTTAACCCGAGGTACCACTGTAGTAGGGGTACTTAAAATGAGAGTTGTCATAGTGATCTGTGGTTTTTGCTCTTCAAAATATGGCAACCCTAACTTGGACAGAATGGTGGATAGTTTAGTTACACTTGAGAGTAGTTTTTGTTTATGGGTACTGAACTTGGAAATCAGTATTCAAATTTCAGAATAATAATAAATAATAATATTTATTTATATCCCACCTTTTTCCACCAACAGGGACTCAAGGTGGCTTGCAGCTAAAATCAAAACAGCTTAAAACATAGCAGGAAATGCTTTATTTGTTGCTTTAGGTCTCTCTTCGGTTTTTTTTTAAGTGCTCTTCTTTTTAATTGCATTACTTTTAATTGCATTTGTAGGATTATATTTTATTGTCCATAGCTGCTTTGAGTACAATTATAGAAGAGCAAGGTATAAATAAATCATTACTGATATTCAGAAGTCCTTTTACTTGGATCAATAGAAGGGTGCAGATTTTTTTTTTTTAATGAATGTGAAGGCTTATGAATGATTGTCAGAAGCTCTGAAGTTCATTGACCTGTTTCCCCTTAATGCCCTAGCTGTATTTCTCTGAATGACCTTCTAGTAGCCACATCGTGATGACGCGGCAATTCAGTTTTCACTTGCTGAGTGCATTATGCTCTTCCTGCTCTGACCTTTTTGAAGCTCCCTGAATGTGACATATATGTATTGGGCTGTCATTTAAAATGCCAGGAGAGGAGCAAATCAAGCATGGGTTTTGAGTCATCGGTGGACGAGAGGGCAATGCTGTAAGAGAAATGCAAACACCAAGCGGGAAACAAAGAATGCAAACCTGAAAACAGGGCTGCTTTCTCAGAAAGAAGGCAAACAGAAGGCAGGGAAGAGAGAAAAACGGAGAAGAGTTGCCGTGGAATGAAGCCAATTTACTTCCATGAATGACTGAAAATGATGGGAGTGTCTTGTTGACAATCAAAGATGCTGGTCAGAAATGGAGTTGGGGCTGGAGCATAGGATGGATATATCATAGTGATTCTGTATATTATTCCTGTATTGGGAGATCAGCCAGAATACGGCCGTGTTGTCACAGAGCTGGGGAGCAAAAGTCTTCCACCCTGTGGTAGCTGTGTGAGTGGAATCTTTTTATGGCAATAGCTGCAATAGTCACCATCTGTATGAGGCAATTTGGACTGAGCTCTCTCTAGCTTGGCCTTATTTGCTAGGTGAAACCATGCAGCTGCCATTCTGTTGTGCAAAACAGCAGCTGTGCATGTTGAACAGTGCTTATCACATGGTCATAAGATGCTATGGTAGGGGCCATGGATATAGATCACAGCTGAGCACCCTATAGCCCTGAGCCACATGTGCACTCCTTGGCTTAACGTACTTTCCCATGTATAAAACTAGGTATTTTTCCGTTAAAATCATGCTAAAAAGTGTGGGTTGAATTATTATACATGGGTAGTGCATAGGGTGGACATCATAGCCGTCAACGTTTCCCTTTTTTAAAGGGAAATTCCCTTATTCCAAATAGGATTTCCCTTAAAAAAAGGGGAAAGTTGACAGCTATGGCAGACATTTGACTGGTTGCTGCTGCGGCTGTTGTGCGTGCTATTGGTTGCTGTGTCAATGGGTGGTGTAGAATTGTCGGCGCTGCGGCAATTGGGCGGGTGATTGGCAGCTTTTGCCGGCGAGTGGACGTACGGGAGGCGGATTTAGCGATGTGTGCGGATGTGCGATTTTCGGCATTCCCCCCTAAATAAAAGCTCAAAAACCCTCAGTAATCCTCCCCCCCAAAAGCTCAACAACTTTTTGCCATCTCCCCCCATTTTCTGAAATTTCATAATTCTCGCTTCATTGCAAGTGGTTTTAAAATCTTGCCAATGTTTTCAATTTTCTTACAGTGTTCTTACAAGTAACTTAAAAAATTCCCCATTCTTTATTAAATCTATTGTCCTCTTGATCTCTGATTTTTCAGGTCATTTTCGCCAATTCGGCATAGTCCATCATCTTTATCAGCCATTTTTCTTTTGTAGGTAAATTGTCCTCCTTCCATCTTTGGGCAAGTAGCAGCTGCACAGCTGTTGTAGCATACATAAATAGTCTCTTCTGGTTCTTAGGAATTTCTGGACCTAAAATTCCTAGGAAGAAAGCTTCAGGGTTGTTGTTTTTTACAAAAGTTATTTTAAATATTTTTTTTCCTACTCATTATAAATAATTCCCCAGTATGCTTTTGCTTTTTGCACGTCCACCACATGTGGTAAAATGTGCCTTCCTTCTATTTACACTTCCAGCATGTATCTGTAGCAGTTCTATACAATTTTGCTAGTTTAGAAGAAGTTAGGTACCAGCGATACATCATTTTCATATAATTCTCTTTCAACATAAAACATGCTGCAAATTTTAAATCTTCCCTCCATAATTTACTTCATGATGCCAATTGTATATTATGTCCAATATCCCTTGCCCATTGTATCATTAGTGATTTTACTTCTTCATCTTTAGTATACCATTCTAGCATACCTTTCTCAATAGCAGAAGTTGGGAAGCAAACAGAAGAAAAATTACTGCCTTTATATGGGTTTCTGGTTAAGCCACTGTGGGGAAATGTGATACGATGAAAGAAGGCTTTGAAAATCTCCCCTCCAGTGTTTGTGTGTGTCTGAAAACAGTGCCAGATATGCCCCGGCCCAGAGCCTAAACTGCTTGCTAGATTACTGGGCAAGACTTACATCAGTATCAATAGAAATAGATTTGAAGAGGAGGATGCTGTATTCTAGCAAACAGAAATACAAAAAGTGATAGGTGAGCAATATCTCAGCTGTAGTCCCAATCCTAACATCTGATGAGATGATGATATGTGAAATGTGTAATTAAATGGTTACACAAGCTAAATGACAGAGGCACAGTTTTATCCTTAAAAGGAAATGGAATTAATAGACCCATAATCTAGAGAAAATTAGTCATATTTAAATTCCCCCCAAATCAATGGCATTTAAGTACTTAATGCTGTGTGCTTAAGTCTCATTGATTTCAGCCATTGATTACATTATAAGAAGATATAGGCTGCAACAAACATTCAGAATAGATCCATTGATAAGGTAAACAGCAGCCAAAGCAAGGCTACCATCTAGCCAGAATATTACCGGCCTTGATCAGAATGTTATTCTTCTGCCTGCTTGCTCAACAGAAGAATATAAATCCAGGAAAAATATATTAATAGGTTTTGCATTTTTGTAAAGCACTTTTTTAAAAAAGCAAACAAATGATGCAACCCATCAGAGATGGGAACAGACTCAGAGGGACCAGGGAGAACGTGTCATGAGTAGGTTAATGATACTCACCACGGCCTCTCCAAACCATCTGAATCAGCTCTTACAGGTGCAAGATTGGTGCCTGGATGCAATAGCTGCCTAGACGAGATGCAATAAATGGAAGATGGATCTCAACAAGACAGAGGTACTTCCAGTGGATGACTCTGGTGTTCAGGACTTGAGGAGATGGCCTGTTCTGTGCAGAGTCACTTTTTGTAGCTTGGTGGTACTCCCTGACCCTGCTGTGTCACCTGAGGCTCAGGTATAGTTTCATTCCAGCTTTGGCTTTTCCTGGATTGCAATAGCCTGATCACAGTGACCCCCATTTTTATTGTATTGCACTCTGCAGGGGCCTCCTGCTTGGACTACTGCAATGCGCTCTATGTGGGGCTGCCTTTGAAGGTGACCCTGAAACTACAGTTAATCTGGAATGTGGCAGCTAGATCAGTGACTGGGAGTGGACGCCGAGACCATATAACACTGGTCCTGAAAGACCTACATTGGCTCCCAGTATGTTTCCGAGCACAATTGAAAGTGTTGCTGCTGACCTTTAAAGACCTAAAACGCCTCGGCCCAGTACACCTAAAGGAGCATCTTCACCCACATCATTCAGCCCAGACACTGAGGTTCAGCACTGAGGGCCTTTTGGCAGTTCCCTCACTACAAGCAGTGAAGCTACAGGGAACCAGGCAAGAGGGCCTTCTTGGTAGTGGCACCCGCCCTGTGGAACACCCTCCCATCAGATGTCAAAGAGATAAACAACTACCTGACGTTTAGAAGACATCTGAAGGCAGCCCTGTTTAGGGACGTTTTTAATGTCTGATGTTTTATTGCTTTATCATCATCATCATCACCATCATCATCATCATTAACTCTGTTGTGAGCTGCCCAGAGTGCCTGAGGAAACCCAGCCAGATGGGCAGGGTATAAATAAATTATTATTATTATTATTATTATTATTATTATTATTACTCTCTAGAAGCCATTTGATGGTTAAGTAGAATGATCAAGCGAGATCATAAAACAGATAGTATCTTCAGTGTGTAAACACTACAATACTTAGGGCCCCAATACTTGAAGAACCACCATTGCCTGTAACAGCCAAATTGGGCCTCTGTGAGAGACCCCAGTCATGGTCCCAGTGATGGCTTATTATGTGGTGACATGAGACTGGGTCTTCTCTGTGGTGGTGCCCCAACTGTGGAACTCTTTTCCTTTAGACATGTGGCACCACCACCACTTTTAGAAGGCAGCTTAAAAAACATATTTTTCTTTATGTTGGTATTTGGCTGCAATGGATTGCAAAGAGATCTATGGAGTGGAAAGCTAAACAGAGGGAGAGCCAACACAGAACAAGAATTGGAGAGACCTGTGTTGAGAGAAGACAGAACGTATTATGGGACGCAGAGAGAAAAAGAGGGATAGGAGGCACATGTTACAATGAGCAAACAGTAACAAGGCAGCACTCTTGAGAGGCCCTTGGTGTGATTTGAGATGAGTATCCCTAGTCTAGGATAGTTGGATCAAACTGAGGTCTGCATACCTGCATAATTGCCATAAATGAGCATTTCTACTTCACCTTTGAAGCTCTGCGGTGGACAGGCTTTGTAAAGCTCACCAGAGGCTGGCTTGTGTGTGTGTGTGTGTGTGTGTGTGTGTGTGTGTGTGTGTGTGTGCTTTACAAACTGTATGTACCTTAAAACTGAAATATATAATTATTTTTTAAGGAAAGGATTAGCCTAGGTGGGACATGGCATGGATACAAGATTGAGGATACTCTGCAGTCCCTTGGCAGCTCGCGCAATCTGACAACTCATGCTGTGTGAGCATCTCATTTCAATTGCTACACAAAAGAAGTGAAAAGGGGGGGGGGGGAATCCGAGGAAGGCAGAGGCAGCATTCTGAATAATTTAAAGCATCTCCCTCCCATCCGCCGTCAGTTTCTTTGTTCCTTTATGTATCTTTGAGCCCACACTGGGCCTTTTAGTTTGTCAGCGGTCATGCTACAACCACCATCACGTCCGCAGCAGCAGGAGAGCGAGGCACCAGAAAAATACATATTTATTGTCATGCTTAAGTTGCACAGGAAGAGGCAGAGGGAGGAAGGGAGAAGGGGGGAAAAAATCCCTCTGGGCTTGATTTAATATAAGAAACACCTACGTAAACGGATTGCTCCAGCTGGTCATTACCAGGTCTGGAAGATGGCATCAACATCTGTGTTTTTCTTCCCCTAAGCCCTGTGTATTTATAAACAAAGGCTTTTATTTCCTCTGCTGTGAGCTGAAGGCAGTCATCGTAAACCTTGCATTTGAATCAGCCATTATTGTTTGAATTGGTTGTGTGTCTCGCTGTATGCCAAGACTGGAATCTTACATAAGAACATTAAAACACAAGAAAAGTCTGCTGGACAGGCCAATGGCTTATCTAGTCTAGCATCCTATTCTCACAGCAGCCAACCAGATGTCTGTGGGATACCAGAAGCAGGATCTGAAAACAAGAGCACTCTCCCCTCCTGTGGCTTGCAGCCACTGGCTGGTGTGGGATGTGTCCTGGGCAGAGGACAGTGGGGGCTGGCCAATAGATGCTCCTGCCACTGTTCCAGCCTTCCTGCTGCTTTACTCCTTCTTTTCCCCTTCAGGCATGGTGTTGGGAAAGACAGGTGAGCACTGCCCCCAGTACATTTCCGAGCACAATTCAAAGTGTTGATTTTGACCTTTAAAGCCCTAAACGGCCTCGGTCCAGTATACCTGAAGGAGCGTCTCCACCCCCATCGTTCTGCCCGGATGCTGAGATCCAGCTCCGAGGGCCTTCTGGCAGTTCCCTCACTGCGAGAAGCCAAGTTACAGGGAACCAGGCAGAGGGCCTTCTCGGTAGTGGCACCCACCCTGTGGAACACCCTCCACCAGATGTCAAAGAGAACAACAACTACAGTGGTACCTCGGGTTACATAGGCTTCAGGTTACATACGCTTCAGGTTACAGACTCTGCTAACCCAGAAATAGTGCTTCAGGTTAAGAACTTTGCTTCAGGATGAGAACAAAAATTGTTCACCGGCAGCACGGCAGCAGCAGGAGGCCTCATTAAAGTGGTGCTTCAGGTTAAGTACGGACCTCTGGAACAAATTAAGTACTTAACCCGAGGTACCACTGTACCAGACTTTTAGAAGCCATCTGAAGGCAGCCCTGTTTAGGGAAGCTTTTAATGTTTGATGCATTACTGTATTTTAATATTTTGTTGGAAGCCGCCTAGAGTGGCTGGGGAAGCCCAGCCAGATGGGCGGGGTGTAAATAAATATAATAATAATAATAATAATAATAGTAATAATAATAATAGTAATAATAATAATAATCTGCCACTACTAGGGAAGTGGTGTAACTAGGGAGAGTCAAGTGGGGTTCCTCAATCCTGCCATAGATGCTTAAACTGTGGTGTAACCCCCTGAAACTACATTGAGTGTATGTGGTTCTAGTAAGGGCAAGAACTGGAATAACTTGAAGGTCAGAGCACATTAAATTTGGGGGGAGAGATGAAGGAGTTTCAAAACATTGGAGAAACATCAGTCTCCGCCACATGGAGTTTGCTTTAAATCTTCCTTCCTGGGCTGACTATGTCCATGTGGTACGTTGTTTGTTTTTAGCAATCTGTTGCATGGATCAGAGCATTTTTTTTCATGCCACCACAAAACTTTCCCAGGGGTCAAATTCTAGCAGTTTTGGAATAGTGTGACTTGCACAATAGTATTTGTTAATTCTAAAATTAGTGGCTGATGCTGGTTACCTACTAGAACACGCTTTTACTAATTTCACTAGGATAATCATGGGGTGTTGGCAACCTTAGATGTCTGTGATAAACCTATGTATGTGGCTATTATAAGAGCTAGTGTCTACAGCATTGAACTAGAACCAGAGTCCCAGTTTTAGAGGCCCACTCAGTCATGAAGCCTACTGAGTGATGCAAGGCCAGCCATTCCCTTTTAGCCTAATCTACCTCATAAGGTTGCTATGAGGATGAAACAGCAGGGGAGGTGGAAGAACCAAGTATGTCAACTTGAATACTTTGGAAGAAAGGGAATATATTTAAATGTAACAAATCAATAGACCAGTGGCATAGAGTGGGTTGCCAACGCCTGGGGCCACGTGGAGGCGATGGGTGGGAGGGCGAGAAACGGATGGAGCATGAATGTGCAGTGCATTCAACTGCCTAACAGCATCTGTGTCGCCCAGCAGATTGTAGCCGCAGAGATAAGAAAATAAGAGTTGTTCCATTTTCTGGAGAGGTTTGCATGGAGAAGCTGTTTTCAGCGGAGCCCAGCACAGGAAGTGTGCAGCTGTATGAGTCAGCTCTGGGTGTTGAAATGTTGTACTCCTGACAATTTTGCACCTAGGTCAACCGCTCCTGTGGGGGGACCCAAGCTATGCCACTGCAATAAATGAGTGGCCTTGTGTCCTATTGTCTTTTGCAAATCCCAGATTGACAATAGTGCCAGCCGAAAGGTGAGACTAAATGTGGTGGTGGTGGTAGTAGTAGTAGTAGCAATGATGATGATGAGGATGATTATTATTCATTACTTACTGTTCCCCAACAGGCCCTAGGGTGGATGCACCCCCCCCAGCAGCCATATTATAAATGTCTCAGAAGGCTTGTGCATGTATTCTAGCGAAAAACAGACACAAGCTGCCTCTTCACACATACAAATGTTTATGTGAAAGAATTCACACTTGCTGATATGTACAGTGCAACTATTTATGTACAAGGATGTCACACTCATTAAATGCAACATGTGAACACACCTAAAAGGAGCTTCCAGTGCCCTGAGGAATTGACCTGCTCTATTCATCACTGGGGGACGCAGGTGGCGCTGTGGTCTAAACCACAGAGCCTAGGGCTTGCCGAGAAGATCGGTGGTTCGAATCCCCACAACGGGGTGAGCTCCCATTGCTCGGTCCCTGCTTCTGCCAACCTAGCAGTTCGAAAGCACGTCAAAGTGTAAGTAGATAAATAGGGATCATAAATGGGAAGGTAAATGCTATTTCCGTGCACTGCTCTGGTTCACCAGAAGCGGCTTAGTCATGCTGGCCACATGAAGCTGTACGTCGGCTCCCTCGGCCAGTAAAGTGAGATGAGCGCCACAACCCCAGAGTTGTCCGCAACTGGACCTAACGGTCAGGGGCCCCTTTATCTTTACCTTTATTCATCACTGGAGCTCACACCACAGAAATAAAAAACATGGTGTGTGTGTTTTTGTGATGGGTGGGCGGGTGGAGTGGACTGCAGGCCACTGTGCTGTTGCAGATCTAATGTGCAATTGCTTCTCGAGACAAATGGAGACAGGCACTATGTAACTTTTCAGGAAGCTTGTTCACCAGCTGAAGAGATGCAGTACTGGGTGATGGCGGTAGTTTTCATCAGCCTCCTGAGTAGCAATGATTTGACACAGCTTGGCATATGTGCTTGATCCTGATTAAAATAAGGCAGATTAACTCATTTTACTTATCCTGAAACAGAGCAGATAGTTCCATATATTAATAAAAATTAGTTCAACTCAGTCATATCATCAAGGATCAAAAGCCTATTTTGGTCAAAATAAAAAAATTCCTTCCAGTAGCACCTTAAAGACCAACTAAGTTAGTTCTTGGTATGAGCTTTCGTGTGCATGCACACTTCTTCAGATACACTGAAACAGAAGTGCCAGATCCTTCTATATAGTGAGAAGGTGGGGAGGGGTGTTACTCAGAAGGGTGGTGGGAATGGGAGATAGGCAGATAGCTGGGAGAGCCTGTTGACGACTCTTAACGACTGTAATAGGTCTTACAGGAAAAGGCAAGGGGTGAGAAGGTGAGA
Organism: Podarcis liolepis; assembly: GCF_965112155.1. Lineage (NCBI taxonomy): Eukaryota > Metazoa > Chordata > Lepidosauria > Squamata > Lacertidae > Podarcis > Podarcis liolepis. The sequence continues at coordinate 83,889,936 of NC_139559.1, read as the reverse complement.
AATGGTATAGTCATGTATAGTGAGATAAGAATCCAATGTCTTTGTTCAGCCCAGGTTTTTCCATTGTTTTAAGTTTGGTAATGAGTTGTAATTCAGAAGCACTTCTGTTTCAGTGTATCTGAAGAAGTGTGCATGCACACGAAAGCTCATACCAAGAACTAACTTAGTTGGTCTTTAAGGTGCTACTGGAAGGAATTTTTTTATTTTGACTATGGCAGACCAACACGGCTACCTATCTACTACTATTTTGGTCAAACGTCCTTCTCACATGTCTCACATGTAACAACAAGCCCCATAACTTGGGCCACATCTGAACCATACATTTAAAGTACTGTTGCATGCTGCTCAAATTTCTGAGGGGTGCAAGATTCCGGGGGTTCCAAGTGCTTACCCAAGGTTCGTGTTTCCTTTGGAAGGGACAGCGCAGACTGAACTGAGCTCAGAAACTGACAGCTTGGACCAGCCACAGGGGTGTGGTACAAAACAGGTACCTCTCAAACCACACCCACCAACCCCTAACCCTCCACACAGAAAGCAAGATACAGTGGTACCTCAGGTTAAGTACTTAATTCGTTCCTGAGGTCCGTTCTTAACCTAAACTTGTTCTTAACCTGAAGCACCACTTTAGCTGCCGCCGCGCCACCGGAGCATTATTTCTGTTCTCATCCTGAAGCAAAGTTCTTAACCTGAAGCACTATTTCTGGGTTAGCGGAGTCTGTAACCTGAAGCGTATGTAACCTGAGGTACCACTGTAGTGCCACACCATTGAAAATATTGAGGATCTATGCCAGGTCTTTCATAAAACCTGGATTTTCTTTTCGTGGTGGAAGAAGAGGCAGCTTTTGAGCACATTATTCCAAGATGCTGGCTGATTAATGGTATGTTTACAATCTTATAACATACAGAGAATAACATGTGCTGACAGTGGCGTAGCGTGGGTTGTCAGCACCCGGGGCAAGGCAAGTAATTTGCGCCCCCTAACTCACCAGAGAGAGGAGCTGAGGGAAGTCTGGGTGGGGGGAATGGGTGGGTGGGGGTGTTTTGTTTTTTGTTTTGTCTTTGGGGAGGGGGGAAATGGGGGGGATGAGGTTGATGTATCTTTGATAAATTGTTATGTTGAAACTTTTAATAAAAAACTTTTTAAAAAATGATCTTGGGAAACTGGAAGCAGAACTAAATGGAGTTCAACAAGGACAAAAGCCAGCAGGGAATAACCAAAGTATAAGGTGGGGAGATGGCTACAAAGCATCATTTCTAAGCACAATTTCAGGGGATAATCAACAGTGTCATGCTGTGGCAAACATGCGCAGTGTCATTTTAGGGTGTTGCAAGATGAGCCTCTCCTTGGCTGATTCCTCTTGTAAACAAAATGCTGGCTTAGATAGTCATTTCAGCTGATCCAGCAAAAGTCATCTAAAGGCCTTTCAGTGGCGTAGCGTGGGGGGTGCAGGGGGGGGCCCGGCCGCACTGGGCGCAACATCTGGGGGGCGCTCACACTCACAGCTCTCTGCCCCTGCCTGGTTAGAGGGCACAAATTACTTGAGTTGCCCTGGGTGCTGACAACCCACGCTACGCCACTGTCAGCACATGTTATTCTCTGTATGTTATAAGACTGTAAACATCCTTAATTTTTCTATCTATATATTACCAATACAGTAGTACCTCGGGTTACATACGCTTCAGGTTTCATATGTTCAGGTTACAGACTCCGCTAACCCAGAAATAGTGCTTCAGGTTAAGAACTTTGCTTCAGGATGAGAACAGAAACCAGGCTCCTGCAGTGTGGCGGCAGCAGGAGGCCCCATTAGCTAAAGTGGTGCTTCAGGTTAAGAACAGTTTCAGGTTAATTACAGACCTCTGGAACGAATTAAGTACTTAACCCGAGGTACCACTGTACAAGATTTGTGAATGTTTATTCAAAGCCTGCCAAGGAGTCCAATTCAGTTTGTTGTTTCTTTAAATACTTTGTAAAAGGTTCCCATTCTTCTTTAAAGTCACAGTTGTCCTTCTCCTGCAGTTTGTGTGTCAATTTCACCAGTTCCACGTAGTCCATCAGTTTCTCTTGCCACAGTTCTTTAGTCAGGGTTTCTTCATTCTTCCATCCTTGTGCTATTAAAACTCTTGCCACCGTTGTCGCATACATGAAGATATTTTTCAATTTCCTTGGCAGGTCTTTTCCTACAATCCCTAACAGAAATGCTTCGGGGTTGTTTTTTTTACAAATGTTAAATGGAACATTTTCTTCAGCTCATTATATATGATTTCCCATTTTCAGTTTTTTTTTTGCCACAGTCCATCACAAATGATAAAAAGTCCCTTCTTTTTCCTTACATTTCCAACACATATTTGAACCAGTTTTATACATTCTTCCTATCTGTACTGGAGTTATATACCATCTGTACATCATTTTCATACAATTTTCTTTCAGCAGAGAGCAATCTGTAAATTTTAAATCAATTTTCCACAGTCTTTCCCAGTCTTCAAACATTATGTTGTGGCCTATATCTTGTGCCCATTTAATCATAACTGATTTCACCTCTTCATCTTTTGTTTCCCATTCTAGCAGAATACTATATGCACCTTTCAGCAGCTTCACCTTCCCTTCTACGACTTCTTTTTGGAATCTAGATGTTGTGTAACTAAATCCTTTCTTCTTATCATCTTTGTATATTTCATGTAGTTGCTGATAGTGTAGCCAACTCTGAAAATGGTCTTTTATTTCCATGGTCATATATGGTCATTTTTTGGACACAGGTGGTGCTGTGGGTTAAGCCACAGAGCCTAGGACTTGCCGATCAGAAGATCGGCAGTTCGAATCCCCATGATGGGGTGAGCTCCCGTTGCTCGGTCCCTGCTCCTGCCAACCTAGCAGTTCAAAGGCACGTCAAAGTGCAAGTAGATAAATAGGTACCATTCCAGCGGGAAGGTAAATGGCATTTCCGTGCGCTGCTCTGGTTCGCCAGAAGCAGCTTAGTCATGCTGGCCACATGACCTGGAAGCTATACATCGGCTGCCTCGGCCAATAAAGCGAGATGCGCTCCACAACCCCAGAGTCGGTCACGACTGGATCTGATGGTCAGGGGTCCCTTTGCATTTTTATATGGTCATTTTGGACATTGCCGTATCAAAGTTATAGGAATAGACTTGCAAAACAAGCAGCAATAAAGTTTTGACCTTTTGAAATTAGAAATGTGAACAGAAGCAGCAGTTTAATACATATACTATTTTTTTCAAATGCAGATGGATCCTTTTATAAAACATTTCTTTGTGAACAATTGCAAGACAAGATCTTTTTTCCATGCTATTAAATAACATCTTCTTTACATCTACCAAAGAAATTTTAATCTAGCTTGTCTTTCTTTATTAAACCTTGCTTTCCATGATAGGTCTCTTTCCTCTCCCCAGGGTCTCTTACTGCTGTCTGATATTAGTTGGCATGTTATCTAAAGTGTAATAATGTGAGATTCATACGGAAGCCTGCCGCTCTGAAAAAGAAATTGCTAAAACAAAAAAGAAAGAGAGAAAGAAAAGCTTTGAGATGGCATAAACAAACTAAATATCAGTTCAAGAACAGCAAGGGGGAGAGGGAAGAAACACCTTGAATTTTGTTGAACGATATAGGTCCCTGTCTTTAGTTTCAGAGTGCGTAGCGCTGGGATAATTGCATTATTAGACAGACTGGATTGCCTACATGGGAGATTTCATCCTTCAAGAAAGACAATAAAGATGAGGTGGAAAGCTGTGGTGAAAAGAAGCGGATACCAGGGAAAGAATTAATTTTGGTACTGGAGTGCCAACGAGGAATGATGCTCCAGATAAAGTCCTTCATGTATCAGCAAAGGAACAGGTGTGTCCATGATAGCACCTCCCCAATTCTGGAGCATCGTAGCTCTGGAAGACCCCTAAAAGTCTCAGCTCAGGCATGGTGAGATTTTAAAATTTAAAGCACATGGCCAGTGATTAATTGGAGATATGCTTCTGCGGTGTGTGTTTTTTTAATCTGCATTTTTAGTACTTAATATGTTAAGTGTTTTCAAAATGTTTGCAGTTTAAAATGATGGTTATCAGCTCTGAGCTTGTGGGTTTGGGGAAATGTTATTTTGAATAATAATACTAATAATAATTTATTTATACCCCGCCCATCTGGCTGGGCTCCCCAGCCACTCTGGGCGACTTCCAACACAATATTAAAATACAGTAACGCATCAATCATTAAAAGCTTCCCTAAACAGGGCGGCCTTCAGATGTCTTCTAAACATCAGGTAGTTGTTTATCTCTTTGACATCTGATGGGAGGGCGTTCCACAGGGCGGGCGCCACTACCGAGAAGGCCCTCTGCCTGCTTCCTGTAACTTCACTTATTGCAGTGAGGGAACCGCCAGAAGGCCCTCAGAACTGGACTTCAGTGTCCGGGTATAATGATGGGGGTGGAGACGCTCCTTCAGATATATTGCACTGCACATCTCTCTGCCCACCAACCTTCATCCCTTATAGTCTCCCTGTTGATTTTTTTTAAAGGATGCGTGAGTGATCCTGGTGGAGATCCTGCCAGTGGGAGCAAGAGGAGGTAGCAGTGGAGGAAGCCTCTCGGGCACCTGGGGTGGCATGCCCAGGGCTGGGCAAACCACCCATAGGAGTGGTGCAGTGCGGGTGGCACCTATAGGGAGGGACGGGATGTGCGGCACCCATAGGGATGGGACAGGATGCATGACGCCCTTAGGGAGGGACAGGATGGGGCAGGCAGCACTCATAGGGACAGGGTGCACAGCGTCCATAGGGACTGGACGAGGTGCGCGGCACCCTTAGGGAGGGACAGGACAGGGCACACGGCACCCATAGGGACAGGGTGGGGTGGGTCATGTGGTGCCCATAGGGATGGGGTGCATGGTGGGGCCTCAGCTGGGGGGGAGGCAGCAGCCAGACAGTGTGGAGTTTGCGGGCACTGGGGATCTGTGGCTCGGGTGCGCTGCAGGCCCTGCAGTGAGTGCTGCCTGCCATTTTGTCACCCCCTTCAATGGGGACACCCGGGGCAGGCCCCACCTACCGCTGCCCCCTTGCTACACCCCGGAGTGGAAGGACAAGAGATGAGAAGGGGCTGAGAAGTATGCTACAACAGCAGCAAGAATACTCATTGCAAAGTATTGGAAGACACAAGATTTACCCACTTTGGAAGAAGAATGGCAGATGAAGGTGATGGACTATATGGAATTGGCAGAAATGACTGGCAGAATCCAAGACCAGGGAGAAGAGTTGGTGGAAGAAGACTGGAAGAAATTTAAAGACTATCTACAGAAATATTGTAAAATTAATGAATGATAGAATGATGTTGGATAGCAGCTAAGGGGTTTCCAGCTGTAATGATCTAAGAGAATATGAAAAAGGGTTATAAATGGGTTAAAATCTAATGGTAAGGATTTGCTGAACCAATAAATTGAAGTGGAATACAAAAAAGGGAGGTATGAGGAGGTCCAGGAAATAAGCTAAAAGAAAATAAGTAAAAGAAAAAAATGTATGTTTTTAACTGTTTTTATTTTGTATTTTTCTTTTTTCTTTTTCATTTTTACTGTTATATTTCAAAAAAAATTAATAAATATTTTATATTTTAAAAAAGAAGGGGCTGAGATGCCCCATGACTCATGCACTGGACCTTAGGGCGGTCCCACGCCCATTGTGTAATGACACTAGACCTGATGCAAGCCCAAACTCTACTGCCATCCAAGGCTGGCACATCAATCATCCTGCCACTCACCTTCTGCCACAATGCGCAGTGGATGCTGAGGATGCAGCAATGCTCCTGCCACTCTATAAATCCCCGCTGACCAGTGGCTTGGGTTTGGATTGCCCCCTGAGCTATGGTTTGCAGCCATTGATGATTGCCTCTGAATTTTGCAATCCCATTTGCCAAGTTTACCTCACTGCTGTAGTTCCGACAAAATGACACCCAGGCGGGTCTGAGAAATCTAAAGCGGTAATTCCTCCCTGGTTTAATCCCAGGTGTTCAAGAATACTGTCATGTTAATGTTCTTAAGCTGACAAGATAAAAAGAACCGTTCTCCTCAGGGGTGGCATTTGATGTGTTATTAATAATATTAAAAATGTCAGTTTGCAGCTGACATTTCTCTGTCACCAAGTATCTCTGGAATAGAATGGGGGGAATTCAACTCCTCTCCAAATCCACCACTCTCCCATAATCTCTAGGTAATTTGGCCATCATCTCATTAAAGAAATCCTAGTTTATGTTTTATGAGTTTCAAATGATTGATTGATTTCTCCTACTGTTCATAATTTTGTGGCTTAGCTTTATATACACATTTTTGCAAACCGATTTTCACTAACATAATGCATTTTAATGTACACTTTACCCCTTTATGTGCATTTTCGTAGACGTTAAAAAAAGCATGTTGCAAAAACTAGGAGCAAATAAAATCTTTGTTTCAGTTCATTTATTGTTATGGAAAGTGTGAATTAGTTATGATTGCCTTTAAATGCAAATGGAATCAAATGTCTCCTTCATCTTGGGACCCACAACAAAATAGTATGAGTATACTTGTTTGGGGCTCAGAGGGCAGGAGGCAGAGCAAAAGTATGAGAATGGAAGGAAAACGTACACACACACCCTTTCCCACCCTTCTGAATCTTTCCTCCAAAACTGAAACAATTTATTTTTCTATGGAGGCTTGGAAGGGAGAATTCTGGAGAGCAGGATCTATTCTATCTATCTAACATCTATCATCTATCTATCTATCTATCTATCTATCATCTATCTATCTATCTATCTATCTATCTATCTATCTATCTATCATCATCATCTATCTATCTCTATCATCTATCTATCTATCTATCTATCTATCTATCCATCTATCATCTATCTATCTATCATCTATCTATCTATCTATCTATCTATCTATCTAGCTATCTATCTATCTATCTATCTATCATCTATCTATCTATCTATCATCCATCCATCTATCTATCTATCATTTATCTATCTATCTATCATCTATCTATCTATCTATCTATCTATCATCTATCTATCTATCTATCTATCTATCTATCTATCTATCTATCTATCTATCATCTATCCCTATCATCTATCTATCCCTATCATCTATCTATCATCTATCTATCTATCTATCTATCTATCTATCTATCTATCTATCTATCATCTATCATCTATCATCTATCTATCTATCTATCTATCTATCTATCTATCTATCTATCTATCTCTATCATCTATCTATCATCTATTATTTTTATGATATTTCTATACCACCCATAACCTGCATATCACATGGTGGTTTACAATATAAAAACATAACATATATAGCATAGTAACAAACATAAACAATGCCCCCACCCAGTTTTAAAAAGCCATAGATTGTTAATTAGCCAAAAGCCTGGAAGAATAGGAATGTTTTTGCCTGGCACCTAAAGATATGTAACGAAGGTGACACTTCCAGATGGCCTGTTTATTGAGCATTCAGTTTGAGGTTATCCATCTTGGATGTGAGTCCTGGAATACCTGTTTGCCAGCCTTTCTCCACCTAAACTGGGAGGGCGGAGCCCTGATTGACTCCAACTGCAAAAGCTGAGACTACTGAACTGACTCTTGGGCGGGGCTATTGTTTGAGGGTTTTCTTGGGGAGGGCATTGTTGCTGTTGTTGATATTGATTTTTTGTATCTTTTTAAAGATCTCATTATTTATGTGGAAATTGTACAATTTGGTTGTGTGGTTTTTGATGTTTTATTTCTTGTTTAAGACTATTTTGTTATGTTTGTAGTTAGGTTTTTTTTCATGTTTTAAGTCGACTTGAGAAGGGTTTTTACCAGGCAGCATACAGATACTATTATTTAAATAGGTTATACGATGTTACATCAAGTAATTATTCTCCCACAATTTCAAGTACATTTGCCCACATTGTTTTCCTGTTCCACAGGTCTTGGAATCCCTCAAGCATCCTTGAGATTCCTTGTCTAATTAACTTATAGATACTTCTGCATGCAAAACCCACCCTTTCTATTTTGTTACCAAATGGAACCATTAAGTTTGATACTGTTAGAAAGAATGGCAGAAGCAGTTGACAGAGTGGGGGCATTTGCCTGACCTCCCATCACTGGTGTTGCTGCAGATTATGGGGTGGGAGAAGGGCAAGGCATGGCACAAATACACCAGTGTGAGCCCTGGATTGGCTGTGCCAATGTGTTTGCTCCATGCCAACTTCACCATCACCATCACCTCACCCATAACCCTCTTTCTCCAACAATACCATTGATTTGGGGCTAGGTAAGGGCCACTGCCCACTACTGAGGAATGCTGGTGTCCTGCAGATTTCAAACTTCCAAAAGAAGTCTAAGAAAGTTCCCCATCAATTACAGAACAATGTAATAATTCACCAGCATCTTATCCAGCAGTCGTCAAATCCAGTTCATGATCTATGTGTCATAAGCAAGATGTCTTAAAACTGTTTAATTTTCTCTCGAGGGAAATGGTTTGGAGAGCTTTCAGGCATTCATCTCCCCTAATTTCAGGGCAGTCAGATATTATTATGTTCCTTTGGGTCATATGAGCTATTGCTGTGTCAAAGGTTTTAAGACAATGCTGTGTAAATTAATGCAGGTTTAACCAGCAGGGCTGCTGGCGTACAAATTAAACCCCGGTATTCAGTAGAATGTGCCTAGACTGAACAACACATTAAATTAATCTTTTGTGGGGCCATTTTGATTTAAAGGTGTGAGACAATCTGGGAAGTAACTTTCATGCATTATTAGTAGATTTTGAATGAGCTTGAAGTTTTTATCCCAAACAAAGAAGCCGAGTCCTGAAATGATGTAAATTATATTGCACCACAATATGATTTGTGGGTTTTAAGAAATGATTAGTAAAATAACATAGGACTGTTGTGCACACCCCTTTCCTCCAATTCTCCTGAGTGATTTGGGATGTGGGGCGGGTGAGGTGAAGGGAAGGATATCCTGTTAGACAGGCAAAAGCCCTTGTGCTAATTGGACTGATTCATTAGATACAACCCTGTGTACAAAGAAAGTTATATATTCTTGGGGGAAGGAGAGAGTTAGGGTCAATGCAAAAATGGTGACTTTCTAATGCACTGATTCCACTTCAGAAAATGAGACTTGGTAATTCATAACTCTCAAATCTAGGGTGAATTAAAATTCTGGAAATATCTCTAATATGACCAAATAGAGTAACTTTAGAGCTAACCAGCTCTGAGTTTGGTTGTCTCGTTCTAGGACAACCAGTGACTGCCGATTCACACATTACACAGCAGAAAATGAGTGTTGTTGTTGTTTATTCGTTTAGTCGTGTCCGACTCTTCGTGAGCCCATGGACCAGAGCACAGCAGGTACTCCTGTCTTCCACTGCCTCCCGTAGTTTGGTCAAACTCATGTTGGTAGCTTCGACAACACCGTCCAACCACCTTGTCCTCGGTCATCCCCTTCTCCTTGTGCTCTCCATCTTTCCCAACATCAGGGTCTTTTCCAGGGAGTCTTCTCTTCTCATGAGGTGGCCAAAGTATTGGAGCCTCAGCTTCAGGATCTGTCCTTCCAGTGAGCACTCAGGGCTGATTTCCTTCAGAATGGATCGGTTTGATCTTCTTGCAGTCCATGGGACTCTCAAGAGTCTCCTCCAGCACCATAATTCAAAAGCATCAATTCTTCGGCGATCAGCCTTCTTTATGGTCCAGCTCTCACTTCCATACATCACTACTGGGAAAACCATAGCTTTAACTATACGGACCTTTGTTGGCAAGGTGATGTACCTGCCATCATTAGTATTTGTTAAGCTCTCTTGTTGTTTGAGTAGTTGAGCAGCATATCAGATATGCTCAAATACCTACTCATAACTCCTTTGGCTCAGGCATACAAAGTCACTATTTGTCCGCAACAAATTCATATATTGTGCACATATAAATGTCAAGATGCTGGGTTTGGCCCATGGGGTGGGTATGTGCATGAGGCACACATTTCTTGCAGGCAAACATGCCTACACCTTAAAAAAGACACACCAGCTCTTGGTTTTGAGTGGAGGTTTAAATATATCCATTGTGCTATGCATTGCACAAGCTACACATTGTAATAAAAACATAATAGTGCCACCAGCAGGAAAATGCTAAGGAGCCGGCAGAAAGATGGAGTGTATATAATCTCAGATAATCAAGTCTCATTCAGCTACTATTGCCAAGGTGTGCAATGGTTTGGGAGGGCTATGTTTTCCTGGAGGTCCCCTGGCTCCTCCCTTCCCATCTACCCATGCCCTTTTGTACTGTAAGTTTGAAGGCGATGTGCTTGCTCCGTTTGAATTCGAATCAATTTCAATTCCATTGTACCAGACAATACGGGCTACTAATGATTAGTCAATTAACCTCAAAGCGCCAAAGTAAAAGGTGAATGCCTGAGTAATGTAATAGCATAATTGCATTCTGATCCTGCAGAGTAAAAGGTTGCATGCAGATGTATTGCATCGAAGTAAAAAGAAGCTCCAGCAAAGAACATATTTTAAAAGTGTTTCTTCCCACCCCACCCCCCCAAGCAGTGGTTTGCGCTCTGAAAAATGAGGGTGATGGATAGAGGTGGGGCAAGTGGAAATGAATTGTGTTTCCTCTTTCCTTAATTGTAGATAGGAGCCCTACAAAGCTAAGATGATGGGTCTCTTCCTTCTGGGAGACAAGCATGCTGTCGATCGACACCCTTGTGCAAATTAATTGAAACAAAGCATGTTTTCTATCTTACTCGTAATCCCATGCTCAAAACAAACACGAAAAGTCAGTTGATCATTATGTTGTTGGAAGCCTGCCGCTATGAGAAGGAATGATGCAATCGCCACAATATATTGATTGAGGTTCTACGAAAGAGAGTTATTCCAGAGATGGAAAAGAGGTATCCTGGCAGTACTGGGATATTGCAGCAGGACCTAGCCCCCTGTCACACATCGAAAGTGGTGAAGAAATTCATGACAGAGCAGAAACTACAGGTACTTGATTGGCCAGGGAATTCCCCGGACGTAAATCCCATTGAGAATTTGTGGGCTATATGCAAATATAGCCTCCATGCTGTAGACTGTACGACTATGGAGAAGCTCATTCAGGCGCTGATTCAAGTGTGGTACAGGAATCCGAAAATCAACAGTGACTGTTCGGAACTAGTAGACTCCATGCCAAACCATGTTCAAATGCTGCTTAAAAATAGCGGAGGTCATATCCGTTACTAATGTACGTATATGTGAGTTTTGTACATGTGAGGTTTGTACAATAAACTACTAAATTCATTGTTTGTTTCAATTAATTTGCCCAAGGGTGTAGGGACAGCACACAACGCTGTGCAAATTCAGCATGGGTACGGAGTGTGCTTTTGAGGAGGAAATGGAACCCAAACACTTCTAAATGCTAAATGTTTCTAATAGCAGGTTGCTGGAGATAGTTTGGAAATGGTTTTTAGCGCTTTGAGGCATGTGCTATTCAAGATGGTTTGGTTTTCATTTCTATCAGAAACGATTTATGCCTTGCTCCAACGCAGGATATGGAAGCAAGCTTCTTTGTAAATTCAGTGTTGTTGTGTATGCCTTTCTGAATGGTATTTGGTCCAATTTGCAGTGGCCCAACTGAATTGCATGTTTGTACCTTTGTTGCTGATGAGGAAGTACTCTCCCTTATCCAGAACTACCAGTTCTTGCATGCAACTAATTAGATGAGACTAGTGCTGATCACGGGTGGCGCTGTGGGTTAAACCACAGAGCCTAGGGCTTGCCGATCAGAAGGTCGGCGGTTCAAATCCCCACGGCGGGGTGAGCTCCCGTTGCTTGGTCCCTGCTCCTGCCAACCTAGCAGTTCGAAAGCACATCAAAGTGCAAGTAGATAAATAGGTACTGCTCCGGCGGGAAGGTAAACGGCGTTTCCGTGCGCTGCTCTGGTTCGCCAGAAGCGGCTTAGTCATGCTGGCCACATGACCCGGAAGCTGTATGCTGGCTCCCTTGGCCAATAAAGCGAGAGTCCCCAGAGTCGGCCATGACTGGACCTAATGGTCTGGGGTCCCTTTACCTTTTAAGTGCTGATCACGTCTAACTAGCGAGGACTGTAAAATGACTTCTGTTGTACATAACTCCTTTCTCCAAACTCACAAGACATAACCGGCTGTGCATTTACATAAACAATTCTCTTCTGTATTTTGATCACAGTGTCAAATACTTCTCTTGCACATAATCAACACATAAAGTACAACAATGTAAACAGAAGTCCCAATAGATCAGTTCATTCATAGAGTCCAAGTATCTGCTAATTTCTGTTCCACGTATGTCTTTGTACGTTCATAAAATCCAAATGGGAGCTTACTACAGTTCCACAGAATCTTGACAAGGATTTCCGGAATAATGCCTTGTTTTGCCCTTCTGGGCTTCATCAGTTGTACATGTTCTAAATAATATAAATGAATATAATATTGTATTTCAATATATTTTAACAAATAAGAATAATTCCTTTCCTAATTACCTAATAAATACACTTTAGTTAGCACTCCTCAAGGTGCTCCATAAGAATACAGACTAGTTTTTTAATAAAAAAATCTTATTTATTAATTTTTCATAAAAAACGTCACAAATTTTAACATAAACCATAAGTTACTTTGTCTATTGACTTCCATGGTTTCCATATTTACTTTTAAATGCTGCATATTTCACCTATACAACCATTTAAACCTATTTCTCTTAATAATTCATGCTGTTGTTCACATTTCAAGTCCTGCTCACGCAAGAATTTGTTGTTGTTCTTTAGTCATTTAGTCGTGTCCGACTCTTTGTGACCCCATGGACCAGAGCACACCAGGCACTCTTGTCTTCCACTGCCTCCCGCAGTTTGGTCAAACTCATGCTGGTAGCTTCGAAAACACTGTCCAACCATCTCGTCCTCTGTCATCCCCTTCTCCTTGTGCCCTCAGTCTTTCCCAACATCAGGGTCTTTTCCAGGGAGCCTTCTCTTCTCATGAGGTGGCCAAAGTATTGGAGCCTCAGCTTCAGGATCTGTCCTTCCAGTGAGCACTCAGGGCTGATTTCCTTCAGAATGGATAGGTTTGATCTTCTTGCAGTCCGTGGGACTCTCAAGAGTCTCCTCCAGCACCATAATTCAAAAGCATGCGCTCTCCTCTTTCACCCTCAATAAAAGGTTCTTTAATTGCTCCTCACTTTCTGCCATCAAGGTTGTGTCATTTGCATATCTGAGGTTGTTATTTCTTCCGGCGATCTTAATTCCGGCTAGGGATTCATCCAGCCCAGCCTTTCGCATGATGAATTCTGCATACAAGTTCAACAAGCAGGGAGACAATATACAGCCTTGTCGTAAGAATACAGACTATTTTATAGGATCTGTTTTATGGCTCAGTCAGTAGAGCAGGAGACTCTTAATCTCAAGGGTGTGGGTTCGAATCCCACATTGGGCAAAGGATTTCTGCATTGCTGAGAGTGGGACTAGATGACCCTCATGGTCCTTTCCAACTTGTTATATTCTATCCCTTCCAACAACATGTTGTTCTATCATCTATTATTTATTACAATTTCTTAGTATTTTATTGGATTGGATCTATAATGTATTTCCCTTGGAGTAGAAACAGCTATTAAATATTTCCCAGGTATGTATGCACTGGAATTTCAAAATGTTGCTCCAGTTTCCCCCCTCATTGGAGATCTGGAAGCTTTAGTATTTCCAGCATAGCATATTAACAAATACGTAACAGAGGCATTCAAGTGACCAAGGGCTGCATTCACTTATTGAGGAGTAAACCCTGTCAAACACAGTCAGACTTACTTCTATGTAAATGTGTCCAGGACAAATGTTTATCAGATTGTTTGAACTTTGTACTGTTAAACATCGCTTCATTTTGCTGTAGTGACTAAGTAAAGAGCCGTGTTCCGTTATAGATCTAGGCCAACATTTTGCAAGGAATTTCAAACATACACAAGATGTTTTAAGAACATTGCATGAAGCTGTGGGTTCGGCTCCTGCTCTTTCTAGCTCTCTTCCCTTCGCTCATCTGTATGAACTAAACAGCAAATTGTTTCATTTAGTGTTAAACAGAGCCAAACCTTTTCAAAAGAGAATTTTCAGGGAGTGAAGGGAATTTAGTGAATTTCCATTTTGCCCTCCTGGACAATTCTGCCCCTGCCTTGAGGGTTTTTTTTTTACAAAATTGCTACCCTCCCATTTCAACTCCTACGAAATCATGTGACTTTTGCTTAGCCATATAAAATAAATCATACTGGACAGGCCATTAAAATATTTACAGATACGTGTGTTGCATAATCCCCCCTTCACTCTCGCAAACATTTTTCCGTTCAGACACACACACTTCACACCCAGAATCTAACACACCAGCATTAGGTTGCTTTTGCCAACTATCTCCTCTGTTATACCCTTTCTTACCAACAATATAAATATCCAACTGTCCCTAGGCCTTGTATTTTGTCGAATCTAGCACTTGGAGTGTTAATAAACATTCCTTAACATCTCAGCAGCTCAACAAATGTCTAGCAAATGTATGCTGGCAAGTGTTACAGAGATTTGAAAGCTGCATTGTGCTGTACAGTTAGCTGATTGTGAAGCTAAATTCATGAAACTACTATTTCCTGCAAATCTGTAGGTACTATATTTTAATTTATCTCGTTAGTCTCTTTTTGACCACAGTAAGTGCACAAAAAATATTACCTAAAACTGGCTTTGACTTTCTAAGTAGATATATATAGACTTCCATTTCCGAAGTGTTAATAGCTCTGGTACTGTTGTTGCTAAAAACAATTGGACTGATAAACAGATAAACACTGTAATAATTGGTGCTTCAGGCACTTCGCATAACAAACAATGCAGTAAAATAAGCATTTATAATCCATTTTTAAAAAGAGAGAAAATAGGAGGGAGAGTTAGGAAAAAAAATACCCATGAGAATAAATACTCGGTTCTCTTAAAGCACTGATAGAACAAAAATGTCTCCAAGCTCTTTTTAGAGGTGAGCTGGTAGGAACTGAGTGGAGATTTGTGGAGAGCGCATTTGAAACTTTCCACTGAGTCTTCTTGCCTGCCATCTTACGATATTTGGGGGCATCTTCCTTAGTTAATTATCACCGTAGGCCTGTTCACACATACAATGAACGCAGTTACAAGCTGTTCCTACACATATACAAGTGTTCATGTGAAAGAGTGTATACTTGTTGGTTTACACACCTCCATATACCTCCTGAACTGCCACGAATTTTGTAGGAATGATCCCGAAATTGGTTAAGTCAACACAACTTCTGACTTGAAATAATAATAATAATAATAATAATAATAATAATAATAATAATAATAATAATAATAATAATAATAATAATGTTATTATTTTATTTACATGCCACCCATCTGACTGGGTTGCCCCAGCTAATCTGCATGGCTCCCAACAAAATATTACAAACACAATAAAACATCAACCATTAAAAACGTCTCTGATCTGGAAGGACCGCCTCTTTCCATATGAACCTACCCGGTCCCTGAGATCATCTTCTGAGGCCCTCCTTCATGTGCCTCCTCCTTGAGAGGTCCGGAGGGTGGCAACATGAAAATGGGCCTTATCTGCAGTGGCCCCCTGTTTGTGGAATGCTCTCCCTAGGTAAGTTCACCTGGAACCTTCATTATGCACCTTTAGGCACCAGGCAAATATGTTCCTTTTTAACGAGGCCTTTGGCTGATCTGTTTGACATCCTATACCCTTTTAAAATGTGGTTCTTTTCTGGTGTGTGTGTGTGCTATTGGGTGGTTGTTTTTATTCTGATTACATATGTTGTGATCTTTTCTGTAAACCACCCTGAGACCTCCGGGTATAGGGTGGTATATAAGTTCAATCAACAACAACAAGAACAACAACAAAAAACAACAACAGGGCTGCCTTCAGATGTCTTTAAAAACTCAAATAGTTGTTTATTTGTTTGACATTTGATGTGAGGGAAAGGTATTGTCGTTGTTGTTTAGTCGTGTCCGACTTTTCGTGACCCCATGGACCAGAGCACGCCAGGCACTCCTGTCTTCCACTGCCTCCCGCAGTTTGGTCAAACTCATGCTGGTAGCTTCGAGAACCCTGTCCAACCATCTTGTTCCTCTGTCATCCCCTTCTCCTTGTGCCCTCCATCTTTCCCAACATCAGGGTCTTATCCAGGGAGTCTTCTCTTCTCATGAGGTGGCCAAAGGATTGGAATCTCAGCTTCAAGATCTGTCCTTCCAGTGAGCACTCAGGGCTGATTTCCTTCAGAATGGATAGGTTTGATCTTCTTGCAGTCCATAGGCTCCTATAAAGGTGTTTTATAGGAGTGTGACACTTGTAAGTCTAGCTGGATTCTGTGGGTTCATTTCCAATATCTGTAGATAGATGTGCTGTGCATGCCTTAAATGTACTACTGACTGGAGAACCATGATGATCTTGGATATAAGTTTGGGATCTGGACCGTATCCTTGGAAATATCATTCCATGTATCCCTTCTTCATTTCTCAGCAGGGTGGGGAAACAGTTAGGCTTGTAACTGTAGCTGGGTGACCACCATGTTTGAAGATCACACCTACACCATTCATTTAAAGCACATTTAACACACATTCCTTCCCCCCAAAGAACCCTGGGAACTGAAGTTTGCTAAAGGGGCTGGGGGCTGTAGTTCAGTGAGGATAAACTACAGTTCCCATGGTTCTTTGGGGGAAGCCATGTACTTTAAATGTGAATTAAAAGGGCTTTAAATATACGGTGTGCTTTCAATGCACAATGCTATGTAACAGCTGAGAATTCATAGACTCTACGAAACTTGTTCCAGGGAAGTCTTTTAAGTGGAAGTGAAGTTCAAATCATTCATAAACTTTCCACTTTATTTCTCCGCCCTGCTTTAAATATAGGAAAGGCCTTATCCCGAGTAACCTGAATAGGGAGAAAAAAAGTATTTCACTGAAGGTTTCCAAACAAATTAACCTTTGGTTGAGATCAAACATGGAAAGGTTTAGCCCCAGAGGAGACATCTGCGGAGCTTAATGAGTGTGAAAAGTGGAGGGTGTGTAAGTCTCAGGCTGAAAACTTCAGCATTGCCTCTTAACTACGACGTAAAATACGATACAATAATTGCTAGCTCCATTGTGCTTCTCACGTGTGATGTCAAAACAGCCGGCAAAAGTGAGGAATCAACATTGCCTTATTGATGGGGGAGAAATGATCATCTGCAGGCAAATTATATTCGATACCTTCAAGCCCCGTGGGTGCAGCCACCCCTAAGCATTTGAAATAGTCAGATGGTTTCTGCAGGGCTCCTGTGTGATGAGAATATGAATTAGGGACAGAGGCATCAGGGAAGCTGCATCGCTGCAACAACTCACACCCCACCAGAACTGGTGGAATCGGGCAGGATTGGTCCCATAAGGCAATGATAAAGGTAAAGGGAACCCTGACCATTAGGTCCAGTTGTGACCAACTCTGGGGTTGTGGTGCTCATCTCGCTTTATTGGCCGAGGGAGCCGGCGTACAGCTTCCGGGTCATGTGGCCAGCATGACTAAGCCGCTTCTGGCGAACCAGAGCAGCACACGGAAACTCCGTTTACCTTCCCGACGGAGCGGTACCTATTTATCTACTTGCACTTTGATGTGCTTTAGAACTGCTAGGTTGGCAGGAGCTGGGACCGAGCAATGGGAGCTCATCCCGTCGCGGGGATTCGAACCACCAACCTTCTGATTGGCAAGTCCTAGGCTCTGTGGTTTAACCCACAGCGCCACCCGCATCCCATGGCAGTGATAGGAGAACCCAAAAGGGTTTTCTGGCATTAAGAGAAAAAGGCATGCTAAAGTTATCCTAATTCTAGCAATAGCTGTCTAGTTGCAAGCACACCATTTAAAGCACATTTTAAGCACAACCACCCAGGAATCCTAAGAACTGTCGTTATCCCCCACAAAGCTACAATTCCCTTAACAAACTACAGTTCCCAGAATTATTTGTGCGTTGGGAGGGTTCTTGCTACATTGACATTTGAGCAAAGCAATGATAAAAAAAACTTCTGGCAGTTGTAGCACCGCTTGAAGCTTACAACTGACAGCTGACATTAATTTTCCTCCATTCAGTCATGTATGTAATAATCTCAGAAAGGAATAAAGGGGTGCGTATTTCCTTCCCCCTTCCTTTCCCGCTGAGGCTGTGTGCACACCACACAGTTAAGGCATATTTTACCAGCACCTAAGAATCCTGGGAACTGTTTTTTATCCCCCAAAGAGCTATAGTTCCTCAGCCACTCTGGGCGGCTTCCAACATATATAAAAACATAATAAAACAATAAACATTGGGGGGGGGGGAACCCTTCTCTATTCTTATCTCCTTGGCTTAGGCATTGCATAACTCCATATCCTCCAACATTTTTCTGATGAAAATAGGGATGTGCTAAGGAAAAGTGGGACATTCCTGGATCAAATCGGAAACCGGGATGGCTTCTGTAAATTCAGGATTGTCGCTGGAAAATAGGGATACTTGGAAGGTCTGCTGATGGGCCTGCTGCCTATAAAAGAATACAGCGGTACCTCGGGTTAAGTACTTAATTCATTCCGGAGGTCCGTTCTTAACCTGAAACTGTTCTTAACCTGAAGCACCACTTTAGCTAATGGGGCCTCCTGCTGCCGCTGTGCCACCGGAGCATGATTTCTGTTCTCATCCTGAAGCAAAGTTCTTAACCTGAAGCATATGTAACCTGAAGCGTATGTAACCCGAGGTACCACTGTAATGGCAAAATCACATTGCAAAATCACATTGCACAATAGTTGCAAGTTTCAAGCTTGCAACTATTGGTGAGCTGCTGCCGCATTTTCTACCAAGCGTTACATATGAAGAGAGCTGGAAATTGTTTAAAGAGGGATGATTTCCCCTGCTTCATCTCACCATGTGTCAAAGAAGATTCAGAGGAGCACATCAGATGTGATAAGGGGCTTAGAAGAATGTGGGGTTTGAGTGAGAAGCACAGATGATGTTCAGCTTTAAAGAAATCCGAGTGGCTGAACATCCCAAGTTTTAAAAAGCCAACAACGAAGATGCAGAATGACTGTGGCTCTGAGCTGCATGGTGGTGCTAAATGTAGAGCCATGTGTAATATATTACCGGGAATGTGAATTCCTTTTTGCCTGTTGCATGTGTACGTCTCCACAGGGCAAATGCTATTAATACTTGGAGGGCTGTTGCTTGCCTGATGTGACAATGGCATTCTTAGAAGCTTTGACCAGCTGGGGCTTACTGTGTCTTTTCTAAAAACGCCTTCTTCATCAGGGGACTTCTTTCCATGCTATGGGTACTGATCTGCAGTCTTTCAGTATCATACAAGGTTCCATCCAACAACCTAAAAGGAAAGAATAGAAAGGAGAAGAATAAAAAGATTAAATAGTCAACAAATCTAGATACATCGTAGTCATCTGAGTCCTTTCCAGCTGTTTCATCTTTTTAACACTATTCAGCAAATGCAATTGGAAATGCTTACTGTGAGACGGTCTATTACTACTTTGAAGAGTGTCATATAGTCACATTCCTCATCGAAATAACTGGAGACTCACTGTCTTCATTGAAATATTCAATAAAATAACACCATGTTAAATAAAATGTACAGTGGCACCTCGAGTTACAGACTCTGCAGGTTACAGACTCTGCTAACCTAGAAATAATACCTCGGGTTAAGAACTTTGCTTCAGGATGAGAACAGAAATCGTGTGGCGGCGGCAGCGTGGCGGCGGGAGTCCCCATTACCTCAGGTTAAGAACAGTTTTAGTTTAAGAACAGACCTCCAGAACAAATTAAGTTCTTAACCCGAGGTACCACTGTATATATTTGTATGTTTGGCCCTATTATTAATGCATCCATTGGGTTAACTTTTCAGCTAGAGTCAAAACCAGACCTTATCATGCCAACCTTCTAAAGTGGCATTCTCCCAGTATTTCCAGTGTCTTGTAACAGCTGACCTGGGTGCTAATATAAGCCCATATCTGGCCCATCCCAAATACTTAATACTGCCAGAGCTTTTTTTCTAGCCAGAACTTGCCGGAACTCAGTTCCGGCACCTCTCAGGTAGGCGCCATTGCCCTAATAAGAGAACAAGTGTTCATGGTGAGTTCTGGCACCTCAATTTCTAGAAAAAAATAACACTGAATACTGCTAGAGATGGAAACAGAAGAACGTTTTGATGAGAAACCTTCTGCATTGCTTCAAAATGTATTTGGGGTGTTGCTGAGGCTGTAAAGAGAGATTTGCATTTTGGTTCCCTGGAAGAGAATCTGGAAAATCAAGTCCCACCTT
This sequence comes from Podarcis liolepis, assembly GCF_965112155.1. Classification (NCBI taxonomy): domain Eukaryota; kingdom Metazoa; phylum Chordata; class Lepidosauria; order Squamata; family Lacertidae; genus Podarcis; species Podarcis liolepis. The sequence goes on along the minus strand of NC_139559.1, from coordinate 83,869,619 downwards.
CACATACTGCCTGCATCTGTAGTATGCTTGAGAAATGAAATATACTCAGAGTCGCAAAGTGATTTCATGCTCTTTATTCAGCTCATAGTGGTGAGGAGGAATGAATGGATGTCCCCTCACAGTATCTGCTTTATATACATTATTTACACAATGGGCTGCACATGATTGGCTAATTCCGGAATTCTACTGTAAGCCAATCAGGTTGTGGATTCACTTCTATCTGGAGCAGGATTGGGTGGTTCCTGCCAACCAATCATACTGCTGCATTGTTCTTGGACCAATCAGACTGCTGCATTCTGAATCCTATTGTTCTAGGACCAATCAGACTGCTGCATTTTGGATCCTATTGTTCTAGGACCAAACAGACTGCTGCAGTTTGGATCCTATTCAACTCAGTACATAACAAGAAATAAAGATACCATTTGGATTGTCAGAATTCTATATATGCATAGGTTTCATTTTACTGCGGATTAGAACAAACAGGTCAGAGACTTTGAAGTACGGATATACTTTGTGATTCTGATGTTATGAACCGTACAGGGAGGGGAAAATGGTTGTAAAGGCAGGCTTAATTTAACGGCACAACCTGGACTGCTGTGCCTACATTAAGTAGGTTTCATTTCTGTCCCATGGGTTCACTTTCAAAAGGTGCTTATGAGGCCCAAAGCAGCCTTCGGTTTTCTTTTATTATGATAATTTACAGTTAGGTTAATGGATATTTATTATGTCCATTGCAAAGCTGAGAGCACATTAGTGCCCTGTTCTGGCCAAGAAACTCACAGGCATAATTGCAGGCGGGCAACACTCAAGATAAATGCATTTTTACTAGGATCTTCTGACCTACGGTATACATGTGCATATCCCACTGTTAACAGCCTTTATTAGTCAAGTTAGATAAGGAACACGACTCATCATTTACGTATTGTGATAGCACTCTTTAAATGCATAGAAAAGGAATGTGGTGGATAATGCAGGGATAGACAACATGGTGTTCTCCAGAAGCTGAGACTGCAAAGTGGACAGGAGGAGGAGCAAGATGAGGAGAATACAGAATGGTAATAATCTGTGAATCTGGAAAGGAAGATTCTGCAAACACTTAGCGACGACCATTTCTGCAGTGAGCTGTGCTGTGCACTTTACAGTGCAAACAAGCAAGCACAGCTCTTTACTAAGGAGCTGACCGAGAAGCTGTGAAAGTTGGATCCAGATCTTTGGCACAATGGAAATCCCCCCTGTTTATGCAAAACAAAATGTGGACAATATCCCCCATCCCTGTTTTAAAAGATTTTCTCGCTGCTGATGGAACCAAGTATAAAACTTTGAGGATGAAGGGTTTTTCTGAACCACAGTAAACAGACCGTGTGAATGGACTTTTGTTTCCTGTTAATGTATTCCCATAAAACCCATTTAAGTGGCATGAATACAAAGACAGAATTCCTTTATTCTCCTGGCTTTTTAAAAGTTCCCTTGGATGATGGTGGGCCAAAAATATTACAGATTTGTACTTTTTATTTCGGTTCCCCTGATACCTATGCCAACAACACAGAAGTGTACATGTTAGCTTGTTCTGAGAACCATTTCCAGATTTCACTATGAAAGAGTTAGTCCAAAGCGGTATGGATGGGGGCATGCAACTCATTTAAAGGCCTTGGCGCCAAACTGCATAAACTTTAATTACCAACACTTTGAATTTTACCTAGAAAGGAATCTGGAGCCAATACAAAGTAGCCTGGCTCATATAGCTGGTATCTGAAAGTAGCATTTGGCATCAGCTGTAGCTGATTAACACTTTTCAAAGGCAGCCCATGCAGAGCTTGTATGAAACAGTAACTCAGCCGGTATGGGACCAAGGCATGTGTCAGTGGCCAGATCTGCTTCTTCAGGAAAAGGTGTAGCTGGGACACACATGGTTCCTGACTACAGCTGCTACCTGCCTATCCATGAACAAAGCTGGGTCTAGGAACACCCCCCCCCCCGACTTTGAAAGGGATCATTCATCATCATCATCATCATCATCATCATCATCATCATCATCATTGTAGTGGTTTGGAGTTACTCGTGCGTAAACTGTCCCCGTTTGGGAGCTGAACTGCCTGGGTTAAACCGTCTTGACTGCACAGCCCATCTCAGTGTGGCTGCCTCAGTCGCTAGCAGAATCTGTCTGTGGGCGTTTCTTAAACCTTTGCCAGCATAAAAGCTGTTTGACACCCAATGATCTCCGCCTCTCATTGCGCGGGAGTCTTCTGTGCAGGGAGGGCATGGGTAGTGGAGGACCAGTGCTCTCCTCACTGACTTCCAAGGAAGAATCCCGGAGCCCTTCCACCTCCTCTGCCATTTGCTCTCCTGGATCCTGGGTGTTACGCTGATTTCCTTCCCCCTCTATCAAGCTGCGTCTCCCCCTAGTGCTGGTACCTTCCCCTGCAGAATCAGAGAGCCTCTCCTTCTCCTGTTGCTCTGATGTCAGTTTCCTGACAATCATCATCAACTTTTATTGCGCTAGCCATAGGCCATGGCATCATTCAGAAAAATAACAAAAGGAAAAACAGTAATAACCATAAAAATCATCAGGCACCACACATACAATATAAACCACGTTCACAACTACAGTGGATGCTCAGGTTGCGAACGTGATCCATGCAGGATGCACGTTTGCAACCCGCAGCGTCCGCAACCTGCAGTGCTGCATCTGCACATGCACGGGTTGAGATTTGGCTCTTCTGCGCATGCACAAAGTACGATTTAGCACTTCTGAGAATGTGCAACCGCCGAAACCCGGAAGTAACCTGTTCCGGTACCTCTGGGTTTCGGAGGTCCGTAACCTAAAAAACAACAACAACCTGAAGCGTCTGTAACCCGAGGTATGACTGTACTGAGATTGTTTGCTGCATAAAATAGAATAGCAGAAGTTTCTATAGTAAAATGTGCCAAATTAAATATCCGAATCCCCTTTGCAGTTGACCGCTATTTTATCTAGTTCTTTCCTCCTGATCTTCTTAGCTGCCAACACAAAGTAAGTGATCATTCAGGGAAGTGCAAATCCATACAAATTATGAATTATATCTGTACCTTGGTTGTTGAACGGAATAGATTCTGGAAGTCTGTTCGGCTTCCAAAAACACTCAGCAACCAAGGCACGGCTTCTGATTGGCTGCAGGAGTTTCCTGCAGCCAATCAGAAGCCTCAGAAGCTGCGTCAGATGTTCAACTTCCAGAGAATGTTTGCAAACCAGAACAATCACTTCTGGGTTTGCAGCATTCAGAAGCCAAAACATTCAAGTCGCAAGGCGTTCAGGATCCAAGGTACGACTGTACACCTAATCCTGCATCAGTTCTTCTGATGACCGAAAGCATCTCTGCTTAGTGCAGATTAACGGTTCATCCACATATTTGTTTGCCCTGTGCCCAGAAAGCATGGGTCTGAGTGGTTTTCCACTTATCCAAGTGGTTTTGCATTTGCCCCATAGCTTTCCCCAGGAAAATATGCTCCTTACTGCTAAATCAGAAGAAAAGGCAATTCGAAGAAACCCCAATTGCCATTTGGTCTGATTTGGTGGTAAACTGCAGATTTTTCTGGGTGAAAGTGGCAGGGCAGTGTGGATGAGCCCTAACTCTAAACAAGAGACTTGAAAATAGTCCCTATGCTTGAGGATTCAGCATTAGTGAGTCCTAGCTCAGATCAAACTTTAAATATGGAGAAAGCAAAATATACAAATGCATGGGAATCGGTAATGCAAATCAATATTGCACCAACTTCTTGCTGTTTAGTCGTGTCCGACTCTTTGTGACCCCATGGACCAGAGCATGCCAGGCACTCCTGTCTTCCACTGCCTCCTGCAGTTTGGTCAGATTCATGCTGGTAGCTTCGAGAACACTGTCCAACCAACTTTGTCCTCTGTCGTCACCTTCTCCTTGTGCCCTCCATCTTTCCCAACATCAGGGTCTTTTCCAGGAAGTCTTCTCTTCTCAATTCTTCGGCAATCAGCCTTCTTTGTGGTCCAGCTCTCACTTCCATACATCACTACTGGGAAAACCATAGCTTTAACTATATGGACCTTTGCCAGCAAGGTGATGTCTCTGCTTTTTAAGATGCTATCTAGGTTTGTCATTGCTTTCCCCCCAAGAAGTAGGCATCTTTTAATTTTGTGACTGCTGTCGAGCTGATGTAGAAAAAGAACTGGTTCACACAGTCCTTGGATGACTGCAACCACCTTCTATATCTGAAGGAAAATACATTAATTTTGATTATTTTGAATGCACACTGGAGACATAAAGGAGGTATTCAGAAGAATCTGTGCATGGAAGCTTTTCTCTTTTGCTGAGATGAAAAAGTTGCTGTCTTCCATATCATAATTTACATCAAGAGCTTGTATCTGATATCATGAATAGTATTTTTCTTTGCAAATGAGCAAAAGCCCTATGGGTAGACTTTAAGTCCATGTTAATAAGGATAAAAATAGAAATGTATTGGCAGTTGCAACGCAGGGATATGCAAAATGAGGGCAGGTTGTCAGCCAAATACGTAAGGAAAATGGCTAAAATAAGTTGTTCTGTGTTCATTCATCCATGCAGATATTTAGTTGAGCACACTCCAGCCCTGATAATTCAGGCAGGATATGACATTGCTAATGAATATTTCTGTGAAGATATGAGAGAGAGCTGCTGCTTCCATCTTTCCCCCCCACATCAAATGTGGTGCTTTTATTAGGCAGTGTTTTCTGAACTGTTGGTACTGGAGGTGGGAAGAAAGCTTCTTTCTGAATTAAAACTGGAGGCAAACATGCCTCCAACACTCAAAGAGATAGAAGCAGGTCTGATTTGATGGTAGGGCATTCCACAGGGTGGGCACCACTACCAAGAAGGCCCTCTGTCTGGTTCCCTGTAACTTCACTTCTTGCAGTAAAGGAATTGCCAGAAGGCTCTTGGATCTGGACCTCAGTGTTCAGGCTGAAGGACTAGACCTAACACCTATAGGGGTGGGAAGGTGACTTAAATGATGGATGCTGAAACTCATGGATATTGCGTGCATCTGCACATCCTCAGAGTCCTTCTCCAACTTCAGGAGCAGGCTACCCTCTGGATGGACATGGGTGGCGCTGTGGTCTAAACCACTGAGCCTCTTGGGCTTGCAGATCAGAAGTTCGGCGGTTTGAATCCCCGCAATGGGGTGAGCTCCCGTTGCTCTGGCCCAGCTCCTGCCGACCAAGCAGTTCGAAAGCACACCAGTGCAAGTAGATAAATAGGTATGGCTGCGGCGGGAAGGTACACAGCGTTTCTGTGCACTCTGGTCTCTGTCACAGTGTTCCATTGTGCCAGAAGAGGTTTTAGGCATGCTGGCCACATGACCCGGAAAGCTGTCTGTGGACAAACGCCAGCTCCCTCGGCCTGAAAGTGAGATGAGCGCCGCAACCCCATAGTCGCCTTTGACTGGACTTAACCATCCAGGGGTCATTTACTTTTTCAAAAAACTTCTGGATGGTTGGGGCTTTCTGCAGTGTTTAATTCTTGTTTATTTTTATTTCTTCATATTGTTTTTATATATTCTGTTTCTGAACTCCACTTTTCCACGTAATTAAATAAATTGCTTCGTTACTTTGTATTTTTATATTTCATTGCTAGGCGCATTTGGTTTTTATCGGAGAGTCAAAGCTGCTTTGTGGAGGAAGTTCCTAAAAAAACCCCACAACAACCAGGGTATAGATTTTAAAATAAATAAATAATCAGGGCAGCCAGACAAAAATACACTAGAGTCAAATGCAGTAACAGCACTGCAATAAAAATAGAGATGAAACAGAAGATAAAACTGGCTACAGTAAATTCCTTTCTCAAATGAAAAGCCTTGGGAAATAAAAAGGTTTTTGCCTGGTTGGGGAAAGGCTATAGCTCAGCATCAGAACATCTGCTTTGAATGCAGAAAGTCCTAGGTTTGATCCCAGCATCTCCACATAGGGGTGGGAAGACTTCTGCCTGAAACATCAGAGAGAGCGTGTTCTCCGTAATAGAGAGCAGGTGTTGTGGTGGGGGCCAAAAAGGCCACCCCACTGTTGTTGGGCAAATTGGCCACATGCTGTGATTGGGCAAGGAGTGTTGCTGGGGAGAATGTTATGTTGCTAAAGTGTGGGAGGGGTCAGAGGTCTTAAATACAGGGCTCGCAGCCTGGGGCCTTCTCTTGGGCTGCATGCACCAGATCACCCGCCCACCCTCCCTGAAAAGGGGGGGGTTCGTTGTCCTCTGACCTTTCTATGCTTGTCATGGGGGCATCTGCCTTGGGGCAGGGGCCTGGTAGGAATTTTGTCCATTTGGCTGATTGGCTGTTGCCATTTGGTTTTTGCCTACTGCATAGCAAATCGTCACAACTTGTAAGGTTGGTGGTTAGGCATTGGTTCAAATTGGTTGGTGGAGGGGTAAGTGCCTACCCCTCCAATGGTGGTGCTGCAGAGGGAATTCCGTTAAAGGAATCCAGGGGCTTGCCATTCTTTTCGTCCTTGTCCCTGGCATCGGACTTGGGCCGTGCAAGCCACCAGGAGCATCAGGGTGAGAAGTGAGGGGCTGAGGCCCAGCTTCATTTTCTCCCCAAAAGTTGTTTCCCTCACTGGCTTTCGCTGGAATCCGGAAGTCAGTTCTGTCCCTGGGGCAAGGACAGATAGTCATTACCAATGCCTAAGCAACCACTCACATGTGTGTATTTAAATAACGTTGTGGCCAAATTCATGCCAAAAACCTTAAACAAAAATTGATGTGTGAAGTATGAGTTATTGGGGTGGCCTGGGGGACCTCGATGCGCAACTACCACCAGTCTCTGTAAGGTAAAGGTAAAGGACCCCTGGACGGTTAAGTCCATTCAAAGGCAACTCTGGGGTTGTGGTGCTCATCTCACTTTCAGGCCAAGGGAGTGTCAGGAAAAAGCAGCAATGCGAAAGCCAGCTGCAGGTGTCTGGAATGCAAAACAGGATGTTGATGTGTGGGACTGTACTATTGGGAGAAAGGGGCAGTCTATTCACAGCACTGAGCACCGGATGTTAGCTCAGAGTGTCATCTGACCTGTACTGGAAGTACAGGGGTGGAGTTGAGACTCTACTGCTGGAGTCTGGAGAGTGCAGACACATTTCTCTGTACTGCTGGAATGACAGGAATAAAGACATGTAAATAGATTTCTGTCTGACTCTTTCCCCTCCCTGGGGAAGCAGGGAGGAGGGAGGAGGGTGTGTTCTTCTCACGTTTGAGGAGGATCGCTGATTTGTGACCTTGCCTGTATCCTGCCGGGAGACGCAGACGGGGAGGTCAACAAGGATTCAAGCCGAATGCCTGGAGTGAGGCCAGTTACCTCTGACTGCGGCTGAGAATCCAACAGGGAGCCGCCGTTTGTCTGCAGACAGCTTTCCGGGTCATGTGGGTCATGTGTCAGTTTTTTCCTACTCTCTGCTTCCTGTTCATTAAATTAATCATCATCACCATCTTTCTACTGATCTTATTCTGTAATTGCTAAGCTTAGTCAGGAGCCTTTGGTTGAGATTCCTGAATTGCAGGGGGCTGGACCAGATGACCCTCAGGGTCCCTTCCAAGTCTATTATTCTGCGGTGAGGTACTACGTCAAAAGATTTTGGGAAATACACAGTGTCAACTGGATTACCTCTATGTTTGTTGACACCCTCAATAAACTCAGATAGTTTGTTTCTGTTGGTATCCATCTGCCTCAGGAGACTATATATTTGGGTGCCTTTGGGGTGGAGTCAAACTGTTGGAAGGTTACAGCAACTGTAAGACCCAATACAGGAGAGACATGTTTTGTGGCAGCTGGGGCAGGTGAAGGCATTCAGTGATTGCTTAAATAGTGGGTGACAACTTTAGTGCTTGGTAATTTTATCTTGGGCAGTGCTTTCCACCAGTTTCCCTGCAATAATGCATTATAATAGTTCAGCTTAGAGGTTATTAGGACATAAACTACAACCAGTCTATAGCCCTAGTCAACAAGCCACAACTGATAAAAGGTGCTGCAAACCATCAGGACTATTTGGGCTCCAGGGACAAAACTGGATCTAGGAGTACCCAGAAACAACAAACCTGATCCTTCAAATGTGTGTGTGTGTGAAAACCTATCCAGAACAGTTAGAACTGATTTTTACTTTTATTTAAATGATGGCCTATGGACACTGTGTTCCTGAAACCTTGTTGGTTGGAGAATAAGAATATGTCCTGAGTCTGACTTTAAATGTTTTTTTATTCTTTCTAAGAGACTTGAATAGCAGAAGAAAATACCTATTTATCTATCTTATGAGACCTGGACATCTGCAGTAATTAGGTTTGGGTAGGATGGAAAGCAGATAGTGGCCTTGCTTTTCAAACTTCAATTGATCTAAAGGTTTAGTTTTGGTTGGTGAAATTAAATAACTCCACCCACCAAACCGGATTATTTTTGCTGTTGGGCTGGTATTGGATCAGTTTCTGTTCACCTTTGCATTTGCCCGAACCCTAGAATAAAGACTTGACACAGGAATATGGCGAAAAGTTATATTCATTAAAATATAACAAGGAAGACCAATGCCGAATTGATCAGAAGTGGGGGAAGGCAAGAACCTGTGTTAGCATGCAGAAAATGCCATGCCTGCTCCCAGTGCTGGATTTATGTATAAGCTAAATAAACTATAGCTTAGGGCAGCACTCTCTTGCCCCCCCCCCCAAATTATGAGTCTTTGGAAATTGTATTTCTAAAGGAACTTTTGTTATTGCCAAATGTCAATGTGTTTGCATTATTAAGTTCATTATGAATAAAAAATCATTTTAAGTTAGAGCTTAATAATTATTTCACTATTAATATACTTCTTAATTGTATTTCACTATTAATATACTTCTTCTTAATTATATTTCAGTTAAACAACTACTTTGATAAAATACGTATTTTGTTATGTGCAAATGGCTTTAGATACCTATTAGGTCCATAAATTACCATATAGGTAAAGGTAAAGGGACCCCTGACCAGTAGGTCCAGTCGTGACCAACTCTGGGGTTGTGATGCTCATCTCGCTTTATTGGCCGAGGGAGCCAGCGTACAGCTTCCGGGTCATGTGGCCAGCATGACTAAGCTGCTTCTGGCGAACCAGAGCAATGCACGGAAATGCCGTTTACTTTCCCGCCAGAGTGGTCCCTATTTATCTACTTGCACTTTGACGTGCTTTCGAACTGCTAGGTTGGCAGGAGCTGGGACCGAGCAACGGGAGCTCACCCTGTCACAGGGATTCGAACCTTCTGATCGGCAAGTCCTAGGCTCTGTGGTTTAACCCACAGAGCCACCCGTGCCCCTCTAAATTACCATATATTCAACACAAAAAACGCTGACAATTTGTTGCTGACAAAGGACAGCTGGACATATAAAGGGCCCCATTACCTCCAGTAGCTTAGGGCTTCATCAAACCTAAATCCCTTACTCAAACTGTCTTGAAGGGAGGCTAAACCATCTTCCCACAAAAGGAACACACACACCCCGCCCTCTGCTGTTCAGCAGGTAGACCTTCCAGGCAAGGGTGGCCCATTCTATTTCACCACCTGAGGCAAAATGGAAAGGTGTATCTCCCACTGGTCTTCCCCTGCCAAAGCCTCACTTAGCAGAATCATGCAGTGGTGACTTCCAACAAGATCTTGTGAGATCTCACAGAACTCTCACCAGATTTTATGAAACACTTGCAAGAGCTGAATTGAAAAAAAGAATAATCTAGCTGTATCTTTACTCGGCAAGATGCATTGCAGCCTAAATTTCTTAAAACTTGGGGTGATTTTATTTATTGTTCTATTTTGGACATTCCTCCTACATGTAAATGATGGTACGCTAATTGTTAATCAACCAAATTTTACATATTTTGAAGATTATTTGGAGGGAATGCCATGACGCAGTATAAAACCAATGCAAATGTGTAGTGGAGACAAACTCCTTGGTGCAAGACATACAAATAACTGGACTGGTTATATAAACGAACCCTTTTCTGTACAGCTTGGAAGGGTCATGAAAGTTCCATTAGAGTGGCAAAATACATGAACTCTTTTAATTTGATGGGGAGGGGGGGAAGCTTGTAAACAAAAGTATTATTTTCTGGAACATCTAATGCTGACAGCCTCCTCGGGTAGAATTGGCAGGTCATTAGTGGATTTCAATACTAGGCAGTCGAGAAAACATTGACAAATGGGAGCAGTGCCTACACTGAGTTCCAAAGGGAAGATAGCATTTTTGTCATTATAAATCTTAAGTTCTGTCCATTTTATGAAATGGACAGAACCTATGATTTAGAGCCTCCCGTTTCATAGATAAAAAGTGAGACATTTTCCTCCTAAAGCAAATGCCAGTTCAGGGTTTTCTACAGGAGGGGAGGAAAGGATTAATTCCCCCCTCCATCTCTGCCCTGATCTCATTAATTATCAGCTTAACAGCTGATGCAGATTTGCATTTCTGAAACCGTGCATATTAAATGCAAAGAACCATGCGCTGTTTGGCTCTCGGTTACATGTACATCCCTTTTGTTTATTTGGTGTAATTTCCCACCACTCTGAACTTCACAAATATAGTATGTTCACTTCTGCCACTTCTGGTGAGTTGAGTAGTTCTAGTCCTTCAATTGATCTATGTTACATATTTGTTCATTCACATGATCAGACAGAAGGTGACCTGTTTTCAGAACATAGCATGAAAAAGAACATTGAAGTGGAACTGTTATGTTTGGAAGCAGCGAAAGATGAATAAGTCCCTCAATCATTCTGGAATACAGTGCAGAGATCAGGTTGAAATGATTTGCCTCAGTAAATGCCAAGGTTTAGGTGAGGATGTGGCAGCCCTGTTAAAGCCTTGTTTAATAGCACCATAGAGGAATTGGTGTCATTAATGCCCTTTTTGTGGAACAAAGCCCTACATTGCAAAGTGTGGTGATGAAATGCTTCTGGCCTTTTACCTTCTAAGGTAGACTTCTCCTTGTATTAACTTGGATTCTAAATCAATACACAAATACAATACACATCATTAACATTATGAGTAAATATGTGAGACCCGGAACTTTTTTGCATTGTAAGCACAGGACAGGCATTAAAGTGGCCTCCTTGTTTTGACACTGACTGCTAACCTTTAAACAATGCTTTAATTGGGTATAGGTTCCAAGTAATTAAAAAGAGCTTCCTGCTTCCTCTCTGCTTACTGATTTGGTGCTGCACTGAAGTTGAACTTCCAGCAGCTATAAGTTGCTTCAGAATCAAGCACCCTTTGAATGACATCTTAGTTCAGGCATAGGCAAACTCAGCCCTCCAGATGTTTTGGGACTACAACTCCCATCATCCCTAGCTAACAGGACCAGTGGTCAGGGATGATGGGAATTGTAGTCTCAAAACATCTGGAGGGCCGAGTTTGCCTATGCCTGTCCTAGTTGAATGGCCAGCTCCAATAGGGATGGGATAAGGTTTCTTTTCTTCAAATTATTTTTTATTAATTTTCCAAATCATTACAAATCAAACCAAATTAAATTAATTTAATACAGTTTCTTAAAATCAGGTTTCCTGCTCCTGTTCCAAACATACGATCATCATCATTTTCTCGCATCATTTCTTATTCAGAATCCAGCTGACATCCTTCACTTGCCGTTAAACCATTCTTCCGGCTAGCTGCTTTTTTCACCTTACAAACAGCATCTCCGTTACATCTTATAAATAAATAATCCATTTCTAGTGTGTAGTCCTTCATATAAATTGTTGTTCCAGACCTGGTGTGCTGGAGAGTTAATTACTATCTTCCATCGTTCAGTTCTTTGCAGTGTTTATCTGGATGGTACAAGGTCACATCCCATCCCATCCGCTGTTTACAGACTAGTGTATGAGCTGAAGCCATAAATAACTTACAGAGAGCGTATCCGAACTCCCCCATTAAAATTCCACTCTGGAGTTCTTCCTTGGCACACAGTTAAAAGCAAGATCCTTTCTGAAATTCAGCCTCTTTACCACATCTGTTCTGCAGCAGTTCATCCCCCCCCCAGCCCACTGCATTCCTCCAACAGCAGTCCTGGAATAATTTTAAATAAAGTCCATTCAGCCTTGGTCAAGGGGGGAAGGAATAGTAAAACCTTGTTAAATTCCTTGTTGAGCATAAATCAAAAGCCTCCCCCCTCTTTTATGAAGTAACAAACAGAATAACATATCAGAGGACGCACACGACCTTTTCATTATGCAGGGGAGGACAGGAACAAAGGAGGCAATCTGAAAAACTATAAGAAAGCATAAGAAAGCACAAAGTACCTTGTCCTCCCCTTTTCTTTCCTGTCTATTGTACGGATTCTCGAGCTTCAAAGAAAACATTCATATACCTTCAAAGAGCCAAGCCCAGTCCTTTTGTCCTTTTGGCAGCTGACTGATTGCAGTCCATTAGCATATGTCAGTCCAGGAGTGCCTCTTGATTAATGCCAATTGTCCAAATTATGGAGAAACCAACCACAAATCATGGTGGAGATGGAGGCTCTTCCATGGCAGGGACACACTCCCAGGTCGCATCCGCTCTGCCTTTCAAGTTGACAGACATGGGCTTGAGCAGCACAGTGGGATGCAATGAGCTCCCTAGTCCCCACTGGGGAACATTGCCATGATTTTTGCCTCATAAATCCTGGCTTTCACCTGCCTGAACCTCCTCACTGCCCATGGAGGGCAGCAAGGAGCTACCATTGACTCGTGACATAGCCAGAAAACCCCAGAATGGGATTAAGGTTTCAATGATCCAACCATGTGGTTTGGATGCTACACTATTTGTCTTCACGTGGAAAGACTACATTGATTTCATTATTCATTCATGGAAATCATGTTGTTTTGTTATTCGTTTTGCACAGTGATCACACTTATGATGTATGTGTTTCTTTAAACCGTGTTGCTTTCCTGCAGCTGGTGGTAGCAGAAGTTGTCTTGGCAGCAGAGGCAGAATGAATGCCTATGCTGTTGTATCATTCCGAGCCAATGTGAGAACCATAGTGTGTCCCACAAAAAACAGCAGCCTCCACAATTCGAAAGAATGTTTCAGTGGGTCAATTAATTGGCAGCCGCTAAGAAGACCTGTGCTGTCACTGGACCAGATACATTCCCCCACTCTCAAATGGCATTAATGGAAACGAAGGGCTACAAAATATGTCTCCATTCATTCCTTAACACATTTGCTTGCACAATGAATGGACCTCAACATACAGTTCAAATTTTCATTTATCCCAAGACAATGCACACCTCTATTGCATAGGGCTTTCCCACAGAATTACCGTATGTGGTTCCAGTTCTGTGTTTAGAACTCCATGCCATCAGTTCCCAGCTATAAGTATGTTCACATATTGCATCCAACCAGTGTACAATCTGTGTACCCATGTAAACAAACAGTTAAGGTGTACACTCATAGATATTCAAAAGTAATACTCAATGAGTATACAGTCTGTACAGTCATACCTCGGGATAAATACGCTTCAGGTTGAGCACTTTAAGGTTGTGCTCCGCAGCAACCCAGAAGTAACAGAGCGCGTTACTTCTGGGTTTCGCCACTCGCGCATGCACAGATGGTCAAAATGACACCATGCACTGTTGGAAAACAAGCCTTCTCGGGAGAAGCTGGCAACTCTCCCAGGCTCCCGGCTTGTTTACCGGTGACCTCCCTGGCTGCAATCCCCGCAAGTCCAAGTCCAGGGTAGATCTCAATAGGTGACATTTCCCAGCTTGGAAAATGCACACCCCCTCCCTCCTTGCATGCCAGCAAGATAAAGGAGATAGTCAGAAAGTCCTTTACATCTTGTTTATTTCTGACTTTGCAGCGCTACAGAAAACATGTCCGATCAGTTCAGACTTCATCTAGCAAGTGGCAAAGACTTCCTGTACATACGCAAGAGGAAGGTCTCATATTACACACTTCACAAAGACTTTTCAAGCCTGTGAACTTCCGGGAATATTCTTTCCCACAGCTAGTCACATCATGTGATGTAAACAAGCTACCAGTTTGCAGCTGCGTTGCTCTCATATCGTAACACAGAAGCAGCGAAACATGACCCGCGTATGCACAGATGTGCTGTCGTGTCTTACGTTCTGTTCCGGATGTGAACGGGGCTCCAGAACGGATCCCGTTCGCATCCTGAGGTACCACTGTATGCATCTTGAGCTATACACATCAATGTGTGTACACTCTTTCACACAAACAGTTGTGCATGTGTAGAGACAACTTGTATCTGTGTTCAGTGTTACATGTTAGCAAGCCTAGATTGATTGGGGTCATTTAACCATGGGAGTCAAGGCTAGAAATATCGCTGCTATGGCTACAGTGAAGTCTAAAGGGTCCCTTTGAAATGAGAAAACCAAGCTTTAGAAGAAAATTTTCCAACAAGGCAGTGGGAAAAAAATGTATGTGAGGAAGAGCGTTGGAATTTTGCTCCAACTACTATATCCCCCTTTTTTTACTCAAACTGGAACAGATCATTGCGCCAGAATTCTTAGCAGACCATATCCATTATAAATACCCAGTTATTCAAAAGAGCCTACACCCTGTCTGAGGATCCAAACAAGTTCAACGGTACCCAAGTGTGCTGATTGGAAGTGGATAGCAGAGGACTCTTCTAGCGGCATGTGAAATCTCAGACAATTTATGCACGCTATCCTATCCTGCAATTATAAGTGAGCCAATAAATTGCACCACCTGAACTCTTCTGAGCCATATCCGCCTCTGGGAACAACGTGGCAGCCAAGCTTAAGACTGCCTTTCAAAAAAGCAAGCAAATACTCTAGCGATCATCAGAAGATGGCAGTGGAATTTGGGCAGGGCTATATCTAGGCATAGGCAGTGCTTCTGAAACTCAAGGTCAGCTTCTTACCCTTCATATGTAATTCCAGTGGGGCTTATTTCTAAATAAACATTAAGGCTAAGCTTTTAAATCTCAGCGAGAAAAATTAACTTACCGTTATACCCCCTATGAACTAAAAACCTTTAAAACCTCTAAAATAACAATTCATAAATATCTCTCATTTGGATGTGAACGTAAGTACACACTATTATTCCATGCTACCTTAGTTAACAAAAAGGCCAGCATTTTCATGTAGTCTGTTGGCTTTTCATTCAGGTATCAGAAAGAAAAAGTCAAGAAGATTAATGGAAACAATTAAAAGAGCCAAAGTGATTTAGCGGGAGGAAAGGCAGGGGGGATGTTCTGCTAAATTTTACTTTTCTCAGTTATTTTCTACAACCCTGCTTCAGTGTAACAAGGGAAAATATAGGAACTGAATCCTGCAACACCTTCCATTCTTTACAAAGCATGCTGTTGGGAATAATTTTGCATCATTTCTTTGTCTTGCATATTCATAAACTGTAGTAGATCTGTACAGCTGTTAAAAGAAGGAATTCTTTTCATTTCTGTTGAAAAGAGGTAAGGAAGAAACACACACACACACACACACACACACACAGCATATCACAACATGGATTTGCATTTCATGTTCTTACATTCACTGGGTGAAATGACCACAGTGAGTGGTCTCGGTTTATGAACTTAATCCATTCCTGAAGTCCGTTCTTAAACCAAAACCGTTCTTAAACTGAGGCGCGCTTTTCCTAATGAGGCCTCCCGCCACCGGTTCCCTTCCACCATTCGGCTTCCATTTTTAGACCGAGGTAAAGTTCGCAAACCGGGACACTACTTCCGGTTTTGCGGAGTTCGTGAACCGAATAGTTCGTGAACAGGGCTGTTCTTAAACCGAGGTGCCACTGTATTATCAAAATTGATATGGCAAAGTAAGTTATTGACTGGGGGAGGTAGTAGGTTAAGGAAGAAAAGTAATGAAACAAAATGCCTCAACCTAGACCCACCCCCTTCCTCTACATCATGAAATGCACATTTTGGAACATGTCGTCAGATACAGAAGATCCTCCCTCTATTGTGTGGGCAGGTAATCCCTCCCCTACCTGGCCTGGTCTCCTTGGCAACGCTTCCCCCAGGTGGGATTGGGCAACTGACTGAGGTAGGCGGAGACCTCCAGGTATCCCACCTGAGGGAAGGCAAACCCAAGCCTATGCTGATGGGGTCACTCCAGATCTAGGGCTGCGCGTGTCCACGCAAAGGGCTCCCCCCGTTTTAAGCGGGGAGCGGTCATTGCTGTCTCTTCTATTTGCAGCATGCTCAGACCAGAACTTGTACACTATCCCTGCAAATCCAGGCTTTTTCCAAAGTAATGTGATTCTGAAAACTCAGTTGGTTAGAGTGTGGTGCCGATAACACCAAGGTTGCAGGTTTTTTTTTAAAAAAAGATTTTTTTTTATTGCTCAGTTTCCACATACCAGATTATCAAACCATATAATCACCAACAGAATTCCCCCCATTATTTCCCCCCTCCTGCCCCACCTAAGACTTCCCTCGGCTCCTCTCCCCGAGTTCACTGCACAGATTTTCTCTGCATATTATAAAATTGTATATATCCTTACTTATCCGTCCATCATGTTATCAACAATAAATTTGTGTATGTTTATTCAAAACCTGCCAAGGAGTCCAGTTCATTTTGTTGTATTTTTAAATAATTTGTGAAAAGTTCCCATTCCTCCTTGAAGTCACAGTTGTCCTTGTTTCGCAATTTGTATGTCAATTTCGCCAGTTCTGCATAGTTCATCCATTTCTCTTGCCACTGTTATTTTGTCGGGGTTTCCTCATCCTTCCATCCTTGTGCTATCAAGACTCTTGCCGCTGTTGTAGCATACATAACGCCAAAGTTGCAGGTTTGACTCCAGGGGGGTTGGACTCGATGATCCTCAGGGTCCCTTCCAATGCTACAATGCTACAATGGCAGGCTCCACGATTCTATGATGCTCACTTGAATGGGGAAAGGTCAGAATGCCCTAACTTCTGAAACTCTCCCCCGCCTAATTAGCGGCGCATAACTCTGCCGCACGAAGGATCAATAATTGATGAGCTGGCGCGCTCGGTGCTAAATAATGTAGTGCCATTTGTACTGATTAAAAGCAGACTTCTGGAGGGGGACGACCAATCAAAGCCAGTTTTGGAGGGATTCATCACCGGCGGAAACGTAACGCAGTCGATCACCCCGCAGACTGCGTCAGAGCTCATTCATGAAGAGTTATGCCTTTCTTTACAAGCGCGCGGCAGCGATATTATTCCAGCACAAAAATCAAAGCTGGGCTTGTTGCACATGCAAATAGTCACAATTCTACAGTAATTATTTCTGGCTTTTCTCGTGCAATCAGCTCAGGGTGCCTTCACCATCAGCAGAGACTCATGAATGGACGCTTGTAGTGTGTTGCTTGTTTGTTTAGAATAAAAGCTGCCGGAACTCACCATGAAGTTGTTACAGTGAGTGTCCCATTTTAACATCGGGGTGGGGTCGGGTGGGGTGGCAATATTTGCATAAAATAGAGTACCCTCAGTGGGGGGGGGGGAGAGACACTGGATGCTTGCATATGGCAAATTTAGTCTCTACACAAAGCAGTCAGAAAACTTTACAGATGTTACTGCTCTGTTTTGGAAGAGGGGGTTGGCACAGTTTTATTTTGTTAAAAAAAGGAGCTAAAACAATATTGAAAGCTAGACAGTATTGGTACTGGCCACCCCAATCTCTGCCTAGCAGTGCGTGAGAATCCAAGGGGTCTTGGCACTCAGCCAGGGTCTGTGTTCCTTTGGGGGGAAATGAGGCAAGGCGGAGACTGCAATGTCTTCAAAATATAATTTATCCACTGGTGGAGGAATGGGGGGCAGGGGAGCGCACCACTCCCGGCACCACCGGGAAGGTGGGTACCATCGTGACCACCCCTGACACGCAACGCGCACCCCCCTACCGCACCGGGCGCCACACCCCTGTCAGCAGTGTGCCGCGCCCACAGGACGCACACCATGCCCCCACGGGCGGCATGCCACGCCCCCAGGACGCACGCCACGCCACCGCAGGTGACGTGCCACACTCCACAGGGCTGCAGGCCACGCCCCTGGGATGCGCGCCAACCATGCCCCCGCCTGTTCTCTGCCCCCGGTGCTGGAGCATGCAGCTTCGCCACTGGATTTTTCTACACATACCGTATTTTTCGCTCTATAGGACGCACTTTTCCCCCTCCAAAAATGAAGGGGAAATGTGTGTGCGTCCTATGGAGCAAATGCAGGCTTTCGCTGAAGCCTGGAGAGCAAGAGGGGTCGGTGCGCACCAACCCCTCTTGCTCTCCAGGCTTCAGGCAGCTATCTGCAAGCCTTCAGAGCCCGGTGGGAGTTCCCGCTGGGCTCAGAAGGCTTGCAGATAGCAGGAAGCTCCGGGAGCGAAGGTGAGGTTGCGCGCAACCTCGCCCCTGCTCCCGGACCCGTTTTGGGGGCTGGGGTCAGGGGAAGCTCGGGCTTCCCCCACCCCAGCCCCGTGGCTAAAAACGAAGCCAAGACAGCGAGCGGGATCCATCCCGCTCGCTGTCTTGGCTTCTGCCAAAGCCGTGCGCAGCCTCTCTGGGCTGGAGAGGTTGCGCGCAGCTAAAGAGGAAGCCAAGACAGCCAGCGGGATGGATCCTGCTCGCTGTCTTGGATTCTTTGCTCTTTGGGGCTGGGGAAAAAAATAATCCCCCCCTTTATTCCCCCCCCTAAAAACTAGGTGCGCCCTATGGTCCCGTGCGCCCTATGGAGCAAAAAATACGGTATTTACACTAGAAGCTTTCAATTGAGAGAGATTTCACATGTCAGGGGGAGACACTCCTTCACAGCAGCCCAGAATTGAATTCCAAGACACCTCTGCGCCTCTTTTCCAGTCTGCTTCAGCCACCTCACCAAAACAATTGTAGCCTTCACAGCAGCTCATCCCAATTTCCCCAATCTTCCCAAAACTCTGAATTTCAAAAGGACACTCCCTTTGCCATCATGCCTCCTGTAATTAAACCTTGCTGGCCTCCCCCCCCCCCAGCAATCTCCTGCATTTTTATTCTAACATCTGACATCTTCCCTGCATTACTTCAGATATTATCTAAATTCTGCCGTTTATTAATTTCTAAACTTTGTGTCACCTACCCAGTGCTGCACGTGTCTATAGAAGAAATTCATCCATGCATCAGACACAATCCATACATCACCCCCATGCATGCTGCCTCCTCTGCCCCTGAGTTTCCCACATGGAGTGAGGAGATCTGAAGACATGTTGCAATCAGGAAGATTAGTTGTGGGGAAGGTTGTAAGTGCATTCAAACTGAACATGCATAAAATTCCACTTTGACTCTTACCACTCAACGTAGGAAGGTGGACCCAGTGATTGGGTCTGCAGGCAAGGCTAGTCTGTGCAGTATTGGTAAAGAAAACCTGAATAGGGCTCTCGCAAAAGCCAACATTTGTGTGCAAAGTGATAAGCATGCACATAAGATTCTGCCCCCCCAACTCCCCCCAATATATATTTGTCTTCTCCAGCTTTTTCTGTTAGACCTCCTCAAAATGTGTTTTACATTTCAGGGATTTTTTGAAGTGGTTTATGACTGTGATGGGAGAAAGCTGTCAAGCAGAAAATTGTCAGGAAAAGTGAGGAGCAGACCCCTGGACCATTGCCCAAGTGCTAAGACAGCAAAATAAGAAATGTCATTTGCTTATACTGCAGCATCTAGGAGAATCCTGATGTCAGGTTTCCCCAATACGTACATAGAAATTACTCTCTAACTTTTGTCTATCAAAGAATCTTTTTTTCATTGTTTTAATAAAACATGATTGCCTAGATATTTCATAGTTATTGATTAGACTGTGTGTGTGTGTGTGTGTGTGTGTGTGTGTGTGTGTATTATTAACAGCCCCAAATGGAGCTGTATAAAGATATTGCCATGGAAGTGAGAGCTGGACCATAAAGAAGGCTGATCACCGAAGAATTGATGCTTTTGAATTATGGTGCTGGAGGAGACTCTTGAGAGTCCCATGGACTGCAAGAAGATTAAACCTCTCCATTCTTAAGGAAATCAGCCCTGAGTGCTCACTGGAAGGACAGATCCTGAAGCTGAGGCTCCAATACTTTGGCCACCTCATGAGAAGAGAAGCCTCCCTGGAAAAGACCCTGATGTTGGGAAAGATGGAGGGCACAAGGAGAAGGGGACGACAGAGGACGAGATGGTTGGATAGTGTTCTCAAAGCTACCAACATGAGTTTGACCAAACTGCGGGAGGCAGTGGAAGACAGGAGTGCCTGGTGTGTTCTGGTCCATGGAGTCACAAAGAGTCGGACACGACTAAACAACAGTGAACAGCAAGGAAATTGCCAGTTACAAAGGGCCATGCTGTGCAACTAAAATAGTACTCAGCCTTTTTTTACAGGCTGGGGTGGTTTTTTTCTGTGTTCCATTAGGATTTATGGCTGATAAGTTACAACTTATGTAAAGAAGCATAAGAAATAAAAGCATGGTGTGCCAGACCCAAATGACATGTTACGTACAAATGGACTCCGGGGACTGAGTCAGAAACCTTATGGAACCTCATTTCATCACAAATACGAAAGATGTTTGTGTGCATGGTGGTCCAATCTAGGTATTGGCTAGTAGGATGGCCTCTGCAGCCACAACTGAAATGCTGCATGGATATGCAGATAAATTTAATGCACTGGAATTGACCTCTCCCACACTGGAAGATTGTGAGGACTAGATGAATGAAACCCATTAACTTTAGAACAATATACATTTTGTGGGCTCATACAGCAGAAGTGGAGCATTGAAACATCATATTGAAAATCTCTGGTAAATTTGTTAATGGCATTTAAACAATAATTTACAGGTACTGTGACCGCAATAAATATGCACACTAACCTGAAAATAACTTTGACAGGACTCAGCAGGACTTTCATTTGCATTAGATTGCTCTGTGATTTACTATTTATAGAAATGATATAAACACATTTTTGTACTCCTGGTTGCATTGCAGAAAACAGACATACACTGTGACGTACTAGGTTCTAAACCACAGAGCCTAGGACTTGTTGATCAGAAGGTCGGCAGTTTGAATCCCCGTGATGGGGTGAGCTCCCATTGCTCAGTCCCAGCTCCTGCCAACCTAGCAGTTTGAAAGCACGTCAGAGTGCAAGTAGATAAATAGGTACCACTCCGGCAGGAAAGTAAATGGCGTTTCCATGTGTTGCTCTGGTTTTGCCAGAAGTGGCTAAGTCATGCTGGCCACATGACCTGGAAGCTGTACGCCAGCTCCCTCAGCCTGCAAAGCGAGATGAGTGCAGCAACCCCAGAGTTATCCATGACTGGACTTAACAGTCAGGGGTCCCTTTACCTTTACATAACTACTGTGAAGCTGTTAAAATTTCAGCTGACATTTGTTACTTTAACACCTGTTCACGTTGTGACCTTAATCCAAAACAGCACCAGACACTGGCAATCGTATGCATATCTACTCAGAAGTAAGCCCCACTGTGGTCAATGAGACTTACGCCTGCAGCCTTATTCATGAGCCATATTTCAACTTTTAAACAGAACAATGGCATTATTATCAACTTCTCAAATTCAACACTTCCCAAAACACATCGTGCACCACCACCATTCCACCCACCCATAACTGGAAATGTTAAGATTGATATAAACCAGGGGGTATATATTCAATAAATCCAGTATCTCTGCAAGCGGAGAATATGTTTAAGATCCTGGCCACTTCATTTTCTCAGGGTAAAATAAAGTGAATGCCTAGAGGGTCAGAGATGCACTTTTTAGAAGACCGTACCTTGGGCAACCCATGCAGATTCTTCTTCAGAAGTGGAACTGATTTCCTACACTGAATCCATTATTGTTCAAACAAAGCCTGTGTCAACAGCAAAACCAATCTTACCTCCTGGAAATGAATTTCCCCCTCCCTTCAGCACAAGGCATCAGAGATCACTCTCAAACAACCTACCCTATTGTCTGCAAATCAAGAGAATGAAAGACTCTCTTGATGCCCTCACCATTTCCATTTATTTTTTCCTGCTGCTGAAACAATAACACAAGTACTCATACTATATACCATGGATTTCCCCACAATTGTTCCTTTTGTTGTGCTTTCAGCGCAAACTGTGTTCATAATCATATCAAACAGAGAAGACACACTCCATTAGTGACCTCAGTTCTCGGCTAATATCACTTCCTTGTCCTTTGTTAAGTAGTTTTCCAGAAAAGAAGCTGGATTCCTTTCACAGTAGCTGCAATTCAGAAGCAATGAACAACCTAGGAAATAATATTTCCCGCCCCGCACCCCGGCTTTCTGTCAGCTGATGCATGAGGCTGTTGGGTTTAGTTTTATTTATGTATTTTCAGTTTTGCATGATTTACTGCTGCTCATGAGAAAAGCACACTACATGGATGTGACACATTTGAAGACGTGTCGGAGAGGTGAAAGATTCTCTTGTATGACATATTTCTGATCCCTGAAACACTTTACCCTGGGTCCAAACAAGGAGAAATAATGAATTCTGTGTCCTCAATGGAGTTTTGGAAATGTGTTTTTCTCAAACAGCAGCTGCTATGCCCTAAATGATTCGGGACCAGGTTGAAGGTTAACATCTCCCCATGTGATTCTATCCACCCACTCAGGTCTTCAGCAGCAGCCTGGTTCCATATTCCCTAGCAGCAGATGTTCAGTTGGTTGGTATCCAGAACAGGGCCTTCTCTTTCGTAGCACCCAGGATTTGGAATTCTCTGCCCATTGTCCTTTATGGTGTTTAGATGCATCATTAGTACATTTTTATTTTGCTGTGTTTTCAGCAAAATTGGATTTTATGCTCCTGTTCTTTCTGATATTGTGATTTGTTACGCCCCTTGCACTCTCTATATTACTGTGCTTTTTATTTTATAACTTTTTGTTTTTAATTTAACTATTGTAATGGAGCTGGGTGTGTGAAGATCAGAGGCAGGGAGGTATCAGGATGTAAGAGCAGAAAGATACGTGGGACAAGGTCACGGGGGACTTGGAAGGTAGAGAAGCACATTGTGCTGGATCCAAGAATGTACAGAAAGTCAGTGTAGGGGTGTAAGGAAGGGTGTCAGTGTAACGAGAGGCATGAATTATTTCAACACCAAAGTGCTGGATAGATGTGAGGGGGCCAAGACGAGAGAACAGAAGATCAGAGGGCAGAAGGCTCCTAGTAGTCCAGGTGAGAGATGTCCAGGGCATTGACCAGAGATTTTGCTCAGGTGACATAAAGGAAGCACCGTGTTTTTGCAATGTTGTAAAGAGAAAAGTGACATGACTTGGTTACCGAATGAATATGGGAACAGAGTGAAAGATGAAGCCAACGGTTGGTGCTTATTCAACGGGATAGATGGTGACATTATCAGTAGATAAGGAAAATGTATGAGGCTACAGCTGCATTCACACAGCAGTTTATTCTGTTTCTCCGACATTTCCCCACCTGTTAGTTTCTGCATTATATTTGAGATTTCGCATGACATAAAAGCCATTTCCAGGAATATAGCCGAAGTTTAGCACTCATTTCTGTGTTATTTGTAAACTGCTTCCCCCTCTCCCCTGGAAGCAAATAACATGGAATTGAGCACTAAACTTGTGTTATATTCTGCTATATTTCTGGAAGTGGCTTTTATGCCGTGCGGAAGGAAGCTCAAATATAAGACAGAAAGTAACAGGTAGGGAAACATCAGGAAAATGGAATAAACTGCTATGTGAATTTCAGCCTAGGAAGGTCAGGGAGGAAAGATGAAAAGTCCAAGACAAGGAAGCATCCAGGCAGAAGAGGCGGCTTGAGATGTGGGATTGGAGTGAAGGGAACAGATTGATGGGGACAACTGGGTATCATCTATATACAAGTGGGGTTAGTGGACACAATTAACTTCCCTCTAGCCTTCCAAACCTACAATCCCCAACAAACTGCTTCCAGTCAGCCCCAGATCTGCTCTGACTACTCTGCCTCCCACTCAGATCCAACCTGCTGCCGCCATTCTCCACCAACAAAATCTCCTATGTTATCCAACTCTTTTATGCTCTCCAATACAGTGGTATCTCAGGTTACATACGCTTCAGGTTACAGACACTTCAGGTTACAGGCTCTGCTAACCCAGGAATAGTACCTCGGGTTAAGAACTTTGTTTCAGGATGAGAACAGAAATCATGCTCCAGTGGTGCGGCAGCAGCAGGAGGCCCCATTAGCTAAAGTGGTGCTTCAGGTTAAGAACAGTTTCAGGTTAAGAACGGACCTCTGGAACGAATTAAGTACTTAGCCCGAGGTACCACTGTATTCAGGAAATTTCAGTATCCATAGGAAGACTCTTGTCTCCGGTCTTCATGGCCAAACATACTGAAGAAATGTATAACTGTCAAAGAAAAGTCAGCTTCTTATAACTGCCTCTTCATTTAACATTTTCAATCCCAGAGTGGAAACCAATGAAAGGAAGGTAATAAAAACACATAGGGAGAAAAAGGTATTTAAAAAGACAGAATCCATAAAAAAGCAAGTTCATTTTAAAAAGCAAAAAAATTAACAGCTCCCATCATAAAGCAAACAGAGCTAATTGCAGTGAGGATAAAATTTAGAATATCCTATTAATGAAATACCCAGGTAAAAGTACACAGGATATCCAACTGATGGAAGCAACCAGATGTTCCCACCCCATCTCTTATTTGAAGCAGCTGACTCACTGCCCCCTGTGCTAATAGGTTATCACTCAGTACCTTTAAATAGCAATAATAATTTATTATTTATACCCTGCCCATCTGGCTGGGTTTCCTCAGCCACTCTGGGTGGCTCCCAACAGAATATTAAAAACATGATAAAACATCAAACGTTAAAAAATTCCCTTAGCAGGGCTGCCTTCAGATGTCTTCTAAAAGTCAGATAGTTGTTTATTTCCTTGACATCTGATGGGAGGGCGTTCCACGGGTGGGGGGGGTGCCACTACCGAGAAGACCCTCTGCCTTGTTCCCTGTAACTTCGCTTCTTGCAGTGAGGGAACCACCAGAAGGCCCTCAGCGCTGGATCTCTGTGTCCAGGAAGAACGATGGGGGTGGAGATGCTCCTTCAGGTATGCTGGGCCAAGGCCGTTTAGGGCTTTAAAGATCAGCACCCATTCTCTCACCCCAAGAAGCATGAGTCCTCGCCCACAGGAATCCACAGCAACGTTTTGTGGCTTTACCATGCAAAAAATATTACATGAGTCTAATTCCTAAAGTACAAGTAGATAATGATCTTCTGGAATAGTATCTTTCCTACTTACAGTACAGAAAGAAAGTAAGATCAAATTATATGATTTGCAGAAGTTAAGAGTGGGCTAAATTGCAAAATCAATGTTTTCAGGTGGAACATGCTGCCGACTGGGACTGCCTGGAGATTTTGCAAAGTTCATAAGCACGCTGCTATTGTGAGAGGTGAGAGCTGTTCAGCTGTGATGATGAGATTGCTTGAGCATCTGGTAATTAATCCCAACTTTAGGGAATTTCAAACCTTCACCAAAAATGCATGAAACTTAAAGCAGTTGATGTGGAAAGGCATTTTTATTCTCATGCGCAGGTCATTCTTGGGCGATACAAAAATACCGAAAAATACCCTTGACCTTCATTTACTTTAACTAGTAAGAGAGCACAGCAAAAGTACTATGTATATCTCCTTCAGCAAAATATTGTTCTGGTTGATTTAAAATAATGTGTGATTTCTGCCTTTCTATACACACCTCTTCTTTTGTGCTTAGTCTTTTCTCCTGCTTTTGCCTCTTCCTAGTCCAATCTTCTTCTCTGTGCCCCATTCCTGTGTATCACCTCCTGTTCAAGACTCTGTCATAGCATCTTCTCTCCCCTTTGGTCCTCCAGGTGTGACTGAACTACAGCTCCCATCAACCCCAGCAAGCATGACCAGTGGCCAGGGATGGTAGGAGTTGCAGTTGAGAAACATCTGGAGGGCCAAAGGTTACACACACCTGCATTAGGCCTGTATGCTTGCCATGTTCATTTCTAGAATAAGACCAGCTCAACCAACGTCAACCAGATACTCATCCACATTTGTATGACTCAGCCATTTCTAGAAGCTTCATCACCACCACCACCCAGTTGTTTAGTGGTGTCCGACTCTTTGTGACCCCATGGACCAGAGCACGCCAGGCACTCCTGTCTTCCACTGCCTCCTGCAGTTTGGTCAAACTCATGTTGGTAGCTTCGAGAACACTGTCCAACCATCTTGTCCTCTGTCGTCCCCTTCTCCTTGTGCCCTCCATCTTTCCCAACAGCAGGGTCTTTTCCAGGGAGGCTTCTCTTCTCATGAGGTGGTCAAAGTATTGGAGCCTCAGCTTCAGGATCTGTCCTTCCAGTGAGCACTCAGGGCTGATTTCCTTTAGAATGGATTGGTTTGATCTTCTTGCAGTCCATGGGACTCTCAAGAGTCTCCTCCAGCACCATAATTCAAAAGCATCAATTCTTCAGCGATCAGCCTTCTTTATGGTCCAGCTCTCACTTCCATACATCACTACTGGGAAAACCATAGCTTTAACAATATGGACCTTTGTCGGCAAGGTGATGTCTCTACTTTTTAAGATGCTGTCTAGGTTTGACATCGCCTCTCACTGCCTCCATTTCTTCCCCTTCTATTTGCCAGGAGGTGATGGGCCCAGTGGCCATGATCTTGAGTCTCCTCCAGCACCATAATTCAAAAGCATCACTTCTTTGGCAATCAGCCTTCTTTAAGGTCCAGCTCTCACTTTCTAGTGGTGTCTAAAGAATCGCTTCCTTTAAATTCACTCAGATGACTCAGTTGTTAGAGCATTTAGGCTCATGGTCGTGGGCTGAAGCCCCATTTTGGGTGAAAGATTCCTGTATTGCAGGGGGTTGGGTTAGATGACCCTCGTGGTCCCTTCCAACTGTACAATTCAATGATTCTATGTCATAACATCCAACGGACACCCTGGAGTTCAGTGTGTAGATCCGTATGCTGAACAATACATGTGATCTGGTGGATTCTGCAACCTGACTTTATGGATCTCTGGTCATTTGTGTCTTGGACCTTTATTGGGGGTGGAGGCACCTGATGTAATGGCAGAATGTAGTACACTTTCATTTCTTTTAGCAAAGTGAGTTTTTTTACATAAAGGTCTGCAGAGTGCAGCAAGCATTACTTTGGCAGCAGCCACTTCACCCAAAGAACAACAAGGAAGAAGCAAAAAATTGCCTGCCCTTCACATAAAGGCTGTGGGTTGATGAAAATATTTCCCGGTACCGCAATGTAACCAGGGAATGAGCACTGCCAAAGACAGCCCTGGATATATCCTTTTACGATACTGTTTGGCTCCTGTAGCTCAGAGAAGCTGCACGTTTTGAAAAAATGATAACACAGCAAGACACCTTTTGGACAGCTCCGGGAGCACTATTAGTTATCTACAGGCCGATAAGGAAAAAGAGGGCATTTTTCTTATCTTGCTTTCTAGATCTTACTAAAGTTTGGCTGCAGGAGGTCAAAGTGTGTGTGGGGGGGGAGCCCAGAACAGAAGTCAAAGTGTAGGGGATAAAGTGAAGTAAAGTTATGGTATTATCTTCACAGCCAGAAGAGAGTAAAAAGGGAAGCACAGTTGTGAATGCCTTGGGTGCATCTGAATTACAAAATAAGTTTATCGTAAATTAGGATGGAACTGCATATCACAAGACAAATGTGTTTATTGCACAGGACTAATGGTGGGGGGCTGAAGAAGCATTTGCAGGGAAGAATGGAGAAGTGGGGAGAGCTTAACTCTTTCCCCATTTTCCAGTTTTCCCCTGTAAATGTATTTAATTTATTAACAGATGTTTAAAATTACCTTTGAAGCTCTACTGCCCTCACAAAGATTAATAACAATCATATAAAACCATCAGATGAACATCACATTACATCCCTGTTTAAATGAGCAGTGACAATGAACAGGACACAGCAATTACTCAAATGGGGATCAAAATAAAAATGTATTGAGAACTCTCTCTAGGTAAATATATAAATATGATATATTAAATACTACAAGGGCATCTGGATGAATTGCTCTGTTTCTCTTTTCTGATGGTATTGGTAGTTTCCTTATATATTATTGTTTATTCTTTCCTTTATTACTGATAAACCATTTACATATCTTAGATATAAGGATGTGAATAATGCCATTTCCTCTATATATTCTATTGTATTTACCCCCATTTCTTATAATATGCACTATTTTTTTAAAAGAGAGAACTCGATATCAAAAGTCAACAGTGCTAGATCATACATATTTCTGAGCGGTGGGGATTCTAAAAATGCCCCTCCTAAAATAATTTTAAAATTGTTTTTCTTAGTCAGATTCCAAAAACTGAAGGAAGCCTGGATGAGGTTAAATCAGCTCTGAGGGAAAAACTGAAGAGTTGAATCAGTGGGCATGAGAAATGTTAAGTAACTTCCCATCTACTAATACATCTTCTGCTTCTTCATTTCTATTACCTCAGGTTTTTTCTGTATTACTGAAAGTTAAATAAAAGGAAATATTTCAGAGAGAAAACATGTTGCCTCAGGAAAGACAGTTTGGATAACATATAGGGGAAAGCTACAGGTGGCCTTGTGTAGCTTGGTAATTGTGTATTTCTTTTATCTGGAAAGTGGCCGTCAGGTTGTTGGAGAGGTCCCAGTACTGCATCTTGAACCTTTTGTGGATTCCAGAGGCAATACAATGCAGATCTGATGATGAGGTTGTGCCTCTAATTTTAATTGAGGAACAGGGTAAGCATGCTTTGGTAGCAACAGCTTGTGAGTCACTGAAGTAGGGTGTTCAGTCTCTCATTCATATACAGTGGTGCCTCGCAAGACGAAAATAATTCGTTCCACGAGTCTTTCCGTCTTGCGATGTTTTTCGTCTTGCGAAGCATGGTCCGTCACAACTGCGCTTCTTCAAGCGGCTTTAAGAAAAAAGCGCAAGACGTTTTCATCTTGCGAAGCAAGCCCATAGGGAAATTCGTCTAGCGAAGCAACGCAAAACCGAAAAACCCTTTTGTCTAGCGAGTTTTTCGTCTTGCGAGGCATTCGTCTTGCAGGTCACCACTGTGTGTGTGTGTGTGTGTGTATATATATATATATATATACGAAAGCAAATATATATATATATATATATATAGTGATAGTGGTCTTGAGCCCTTTAAGTCTTTTTAGAACAAAACCTTTATATAACAAAACCAGATTGTGATTTAGCACTGTTAATAACTAGCACAGTGCACATCCACAAACAACGCAAGACTATAGTACTTAACAGATTCTGGTACAAGAAGAGATGCAGTTCTAATTTCAGTTTGGTCCTGCAAATTAAACCAGCAGTTCCCATAATAGATATCTGAAAAAGGTGCCTGCAGAGTCCCACTGTTATCATTTTAACTCCCTTTGCTTGACTTAGAATGTTTGTGTATCTGAAGTGGCAAAGTGCTGTGGAGTGATAAATATTAGTGCAACTCAGCAACTGTGCCCTTACAAGACTACCTAGGCCCTTTCTGGGATCTTTAATTGGGAAGGAAATGTAACACAGCAACATTTTTTCCTTACTCTGAGACTTTCAAGGGAACTACTCTGATACTCTTGCATGCTACAAAGGGTCCTGGTGTATATAGGTGTGTACACAGTTAACATGCAGCACAGACCCAAATTGCTTGATGGACATCCTAAAACACACACAGTGGTGTGTGGTGAATTTTTTCATAGGGGAACAGTTAGGGCCAGAGGCACCAGCTTGTGACAACAATTTTTTTTGGGGGGGGAGCGCAGTCCCACCATCACACAAGTGAGCATTGCACCTCCCTCCGCTGGGCTGAAGTTTCCTAGGCTTTGGGAAGGAGGCACAAGGCTTTATTACTTTAATACCCTAATTAGTCTTGTTTAGGGAAGTTTTTAATGTTTGAAGTTGTATTCTGTTTTTAATGTTCTCTTGAAAGCTGCCCAGCTGGGGGAAACCCAGACAGATGCGCAGGGTAGAAATAATAAGTTGTTGTTGTTGTTGTTGTTGTTGTTGTTTACCAGGAGCATTTAGGGGACTAGCCTAGTACCCTTAGTCTACTGACCACATGCCACTGTTAGGTAACTATCTGGGAGAACTGCTGCCAAACAATACTAGACCACATGCATCAATACCAAGATTAAGACTGCTTCCATGGGTAAATATAAAATAGTTAAATTCTAGAGATCATATGCTTGGAGATACCTGATGTTGAATGTGGGACCTTCTGTGACAGTCCCAGCTCCTGCCAACCTAGCAGTTCGAAAGAACGCCAAAAACATGTGCAAGTAGATAAGTAGGTACCACTCTGGTGGGAAGGTAAACAGTGTTTCCGTGTGCTGGCTGGTTTTGAAGTTCCATTGCACCAAAAGTGGCTTAGTAGTCTGCTGTGTCCTGTCTGTGACCTTTGTCTCTGAGACCTTTGTCTCCTTCGTCATACACTGTGCAAGGGGAAAATGACACGGTGGAAATAGGTGCCAAAATAACTTTGTACCACCCCACGATCTCGGGACTGGAAGATGTGTAAAGGTCGCAGCCCAAAATGTATCTGCCTGGGTTTGCATATTGTGTCAATTAAAGAAGCCTCCACAGAGCTGGCCGGCAGCTTGCTTGCAGCTCACCTGTGCACAGCTCACCTGCATTATCAACTCCTGCCTCATGTCTTTCACTTCATCTATGCTCTAAAACAATAGTGAATTATATGATGCTGCCCTTTACTGAATTAGACAATAGGCACACTTGTCACATTGCTGTTTATTCTGACTGGCAGTGCCTCTCAAATCCTTAAAAAATGTTTTGGGGCTCTAACTTGGACCTTCAACATGCAATGCATGTTGAAGCCACTGATCTTTGGCCTTTTCCCTTATTTCATATTTATCAACTGTGGTCCTTCCCACCTCTTTTTTATTTTATTTGTAAAAAAAAAAAGCTTGTTAGAATAAAGAACAAATGTTGCATATGGAACAGTGTCGCCAGCTTTTAATCTCCTAATTATGCAACCATCATAGCTGTGTTCGCAGCACACATTCTGCCCATAAAAGGAACGACTGTA
The DNA here is from genome assembly GCF_965112155.1 of Podarcis liolepis. Lineage (NCBI taxonomy): Eukaryota > Metazoa > Chordata > Lepidosauria > Squamata > Lacertidae > Podarcis > Podarcis liolepis. The sequence goes on along the minus strand of NC_139559.1, from coordinate 83,838,677 downwards.
TATCTTGCATTAAACAGAAGTAGCACGAAAGATCTTCCCAGGGATAATAATTTATTTAAAAACACATCTCTCTTTCTAGCTGTTGGCTGGACTTTTGTAACTGAAAAGATGAAGAGAAATGGTTGAGACATTTGAAAGCTAGAGGCAGGCCAGATTTAAAGATTCTGACATTTTACAAAGGCCTCAGGTTTGGAAAAACAAATCAAATAGTGTAAATATTTTTATCTACATTACAAATGTTGTCATTCTAGTGGTTTGTAAAGCAGAAATTTTCAGCACGTCTTTCCTTCTTTCCACCTCTCCAACACTGAGGCTGCCAATTGAATTCTGAATTTATTAATCATCTCCCATGTAACCGATTAATCACTCAATTAAATGCAAGTTGTTGCCTTGTTGTTATTAAGATTCATCTAACAGAATAACATGATAAAAAAGATAAGTCCCCTATCCTGTCTTGAGGGAAATGAAGACAGAGCAAGGGGAGAGAAATTCAAGAAAGTTAATAATAGTGAGATGAATGCATTAAAATGTACTTCAGTGTATCATCCAACAATATTTGTTTACCCAGAAGAAGTTATCAGAAAGTACTGTGATCTTATTCCCAACGGAGTGTACACACAATAGCACAGGCCAGCCAAAGAGATTTTGGCACCTGAAGTGAACCACAAAATGCTTTCTCCACCCCCAACCCCAGCCAGGGAAGAAGAACTGAACGAATATTTACATCAGGAAAAAGTGGGGAATAAAGATCAACATCAGGATCTGCTAGTCCTGAGACCTGAGACCGTAACCACATCTTGCCTCATGGGTTGGCCGGTCCTGCGATAGCAGGCTTATATTTCTTTTCAGAAGTAACCCCTATTGAGTTCAGTTGGGTCTATTTCCAGGTAAGTGGGCAGCTCATTAGAAGATGAGAGGTGAAGAGGTGAAGCCAAAGTCAACAAGAGGCAAGTTGGGTTTGAGCAGGAATTTGAACGAAGCAGGTGATGAAACTGGGCTTTCCTTTCCTCTCCTCCTCCCTGGGCACCACAAAAAACCTTCTCTGAAGGATTCCCCAATCCCATTTCCATTCAGGATGCCTCATATAGATGCCACCTGCTTCCCAGAAGCCAAGAATCCTTACAAAGCACTCTGTTTCCTCTTGGAATTCATCTGAATTTGCCGCACAGCCCTATTTAATTGTCTGCTGAAGCAGGTGCCTTTTGCTAATGTATCTGAAATCTGGTACATTAAAGGAGTAACAGAAGGCCTGAAAAATTCATGATATTTGGATGGGAAATGCAAAAGTTACAAGCAAGAGAAATTCAGCTGGGCCTTCTGTTGGAATCAATAGAAAATGAAACTTTTAAAATGAAAGCAAATGGATAAACAGAGCATTTTTCCTTGCACAATACTGATTATGGGTCAGAAACCTCCATACTGATAGCATCCATTTATTTTTCTGACATTAAACCACATTGCTCTTAATTTAAATTCTAGACCATCTATTACATAAACTTGTGGTGATACCAAGGGACTTATATCTGTCCCATATTCTGAATAAACTAAACTAATATAAATTCTGTTTTATTTGTATTGGTCAAATATCATTTTCTTTCCTGCAATGCCATGGGTATGATGAAATGGCAGTTATTGCATTTTTAGATTGTAAAAAGTCCCATTTTTAAACCTTCATATATACAATTAACAACATAATGCAACTTTAAATTAAATGTGGGAACCACTGAATCCCCCCCTCACAATGTACTACAGTTGCAATAATTCTAGACCTTATTGCTCCATATAAATATATCTCATCATTAGCTACTTACATTTCTTAAAATGATCATGGTTTAGCTTAATGGGAAGAAAGTGGAACAAATAGCTTACTTCAGGAAATAAATGTATTTTTGATCACTTAAATGCTACCTAAAAAGGACAATCACAGCTTATTTCATGGCTCAAATAACAAAGAAAATTCCTTATACAGTAATTCATAATTGTGCTCATATGTTATAAAGGCCACTAGGTAACTTTATACTTAGGCATCTTATTGGCTTATCATTCAAATAATCGTCAAACTCTTCTTTTATTTAGTCCTTTAAAGGTTCACCTATGTTTATACTCAGAATTTCATATTTATTTCTGTTAAAGTCAGAAATAGCTGGTGGCATAACATCTACAATAACAAAAGCTCCCTGAAGTTGCATGCAGATCTTTCTGAAGTCCGTTTCACCTTTATGTTGTCATTAGTTCAACTAGTGGTTTTCAAAGTTGTTCCAGGGAAAGCAAAGGCTCTTCAGTCAATCAAAATGTAATGGTAGACAAACTTCATTTAAAGACAGTTTACCCACTACTACTGATTTTCTTCATAATGGGCCATTGTAAGAGTATGTGAGGTGTAGCCAGTAGTGGTGTAGTGGTTAAGAGCGGTAGTCTCGTAATCTGGGGAACCGGGTTCGCGTCTCCGCTCCTCCACATGCAGCTGCTGGGTGACCTTGGGCCAGTCACACTTCTCTGAAGTCTCTCAGCCCCACTCACCTCACAGAGTGTTTGTTGTGGGGGAGGAAGGGAAAGGAGAATGTTAGCCGCTTTGAGACTCCTTAAAGGGAGTGAAAGGCGGGATATCAAATCCAAACTCTTCTTCTTCTTCTTCTAGTGTGTGGTCAGTGGACTAGGGGACTAGGCTAGTCCCCTAAATGTTCCCAGAAAAATTAGAGTATTCAAAACTGGTGCCTCCTTCCCAAAGCCTGGGAAGCTTCAGCCCGGCTTAGGGAGGGAGGCGCGATGTTCCGATTGGATCAAAGAGCCCTTCCGCCATCTTCCCAGAGCCCATTGTGGGACAACCCCCCCCCCATCGCCTTTGCAAGCTGGCACCTCTGGCCCTAATTGTTCCCTACAAAAAAATTCACTACACACCACTGTTACCTAAGACCCTTTAACTCAGTCTTCTCCAGTCTAATGTTCTCCAGATGTTTGGGCTACTACTCCCATCAGCCACAGCAACCAAAGTCCAAACACATCTGGAGGACACCAGGGTTGGGGAAGGCTGCCTAAACTGTTGACATCAAGGTTTGAACCTGGAGTCTTCTTCATACAATGCATGTGCTCTGCAGGCAGTTGTTTCGTTAATGAAAACATAGCTGTGCCAATGATTGGTGAACCCTTAGATCAGGGGTCGGCAAACTTTTTCAACAGTGGGCTGGTCCACTGTCCTTCAGAACTTGTGGGGGGCCGGACTATACAGTGGTACCTCAGGTTACAGATGCTTCAGGTTACAGACGCTTCAGGTTACAGACTCCGCTAACCCAGAAATAGTACCTCGGGTTAAGAACTTTGCTTCAGGATGAGAACAGAAATTGTGTGGGGGCCATGCAATGGCAGCGGGAGGCCCCATTAGCTAAAGTAGTACCTCAGGTTAAGAACAGTTTCAGGTTAAGAACGGACTTCCAGAATGAATTAAGTTCTTAACCCGAGGTACCACTGTATGTTGCCATGATTGTTGTTGTTTAGTCGTTTAGTCGTGTCCGACTCTTTGTGACCCCATGGACCAGGGCACACTAGGCACTTCTGTCTTCTACTGCCTCCCGCAGTTTGGTCAAACTCATGCTGGTAGCTTCGAGAACACTGTCCAACCATCTCGTCCTCTGTCGTCCCCTTCTCCTTGTGCCCTCCATCTTTCCCAACATCAGGGTCGTTTCCAGGGAGTCTTCTCTTCTCATGAGGTGGCCAAAGTATTGGAGCCTCAGCTTCAGGATCTGTCCTTCCAGTGAGCACTCAGGGCTGATTTCCTTCAGAATGGATAGGTTTGATCCATGATTATGACCCACATTTTTGGCAAAAGCCCTTATTGGGACCAACCCCAACGTTGCCCAAATGTGACTTTTTGGGGGGGAGGGGTGTTCCCTCATACACTCACACTGCTTCCTTTGCATTTTACGTGTTGACAGTTATTATTTCTCTTGTAAGGCTGGGGGGGGGGGTAGGGAGCTGAGGTAAGCGTGCCATTCCTGTCAGACCTGGAGAGCATGTGTGCATGTGTGGGTGAAGGGAAAAGCCACTGGCCACGCTAAGAAAAGCCGGCGCCGCTCAAGAAAAACGTTCTTTTCCCCGCGTGAAGGAAGACGAGGCAGCTGCTATTTATCTTTCCATGACTCGCACCGTGTAGCTAATGAGCAGCCTCACCAGCAGAGCGCAGAACTGTTTTGGAGTGCAGCCGCCCAGGCACTCCCCGTTTCCTCCGGCAGGGAGCACCACCACCACAGACACCGGCGGTTGTCGCTCCTGAGGTGCCTCTGAGCCCCTGCTGCCGCAACTGCCCTTCCGGAGGTCAGTCGCCATCAGCTCCATGGTGGAAATCCGAACTGTGGCTCCTTTTCCCTCTTCCCAGCCCCTACCCCAGAAGAAAAGATTGCTGTGCGCGCGATTTGACCCCCAAGCATGGTTGAGTCGCAAAAACCATCGCGTGCGCACGCTATGCCACCTGCCTGGATTCCCAGACCATCTGCTGGCCGGATCTAGAAGCCTATTGGGCCTGATCCGGCCCGCGGGCCTTTGTTTGCCGAGCCATGCTTTAGATCACGTACAATCACTACTAACACTGCAGGTTAATCACTCAAAGCGAATGGTGGTTGTATGGAAGAAGTGATTTGAGGAGTGGCCACTGCTTTGTGTTTCTTTACCGTCTCTTACCTCCCCCCCTTGCAATACATGGCATATTATTTGCCTCAGATTACTTTTCTCACACTCTCTGTTGACCCCATTCCAGCCTGCAGGGCCAGCTCTATCATCAGGCAGAGTGAGGCAGCTGCCTCAGCTGACAGGTGCTGGGAAGGCAGTGCACAGATTGGTAGTGAAGGCTTGGAGTTGTGTGCACCATGCCCTGTACCTCCTCAGCTGGCCAGCTGCCATCAGACACAATGGTGGGTATTGTCCCATCACAAGTGTTGAAGAAGCAAAATCCAGCTGCCTTCTTGTCCTTTGTCTCAGGAAGCAAAATGTCTAGGGCCAGCCCTGCTGGTCAGCCAATGTGATAAGGGGAGCATATGAGAAATGTATGAGGCATTGCATGGAAGAGAGAGGGAGAGAGAAGTCCAAGAAATGGCAACAGCTCTCTACCTCTTAATGTCTAGTTAGGCCCTGAATTATTAGAGTCACAGGATCAATTACTGGACAGGAAAAAGGCTGCCCTTTCTGTGAGCCAACCTGGATTTCCAAATATTTGTTTCATTGATTCCCGATAGGAGCAGAGATTTTGGAGAGCTTAAAATGCCTGAAGTGAGTGAAATAGTTTATCTTCCCCTAACTCTTTGCTGAATCTCTCTAGCTTTCAAAAGCCTCTTCCTGCAGCATTGAGAATGGACAAAGCAAGTATGATAATAAGACTCGTGAAGGACTGCAGGCTTTATCTGCTGGTAGGTCTGTATTGCCATCCTTCAGGACACGGAAATTTCACTTGTAGGGCACAACCTACAACCTACAGGTGACTGCAGTGCCTGGAGACAGACAGTCAGGTCATATATCCAGTGGCGTAGCGTGGGGGTGCAGGGGGGGCCGGCCGCACCGGGCGCAACATCTGGGGGTTAGGGTTAGGAGGCGCAAATCCACGGGTTAGGGGGCGCAAATTACTTGCCTTGCCCCGGGTGCTGACAACCCACGCTACGCCACTGCATATATCCAACAGTGACCAGAGGAGAAATTACCTCTGGGAGGCGTGCAGAGAGAAAAAAACGACATGGTGCATCTACAGCAGCACAACTGGACACCTTCATCTGCCCCAGCTGCAACACAACATGTCTCTCCCCTATCAGTTACAGCCACAGCAGGTGCTGCAACCTTCCAACAGTTTGACTCCACCCCCAAAGGTGCACTCCTCCATTGTCTCCTGAGATAAACAGATGCCAACTGGCGCAACTTGTGTTGTATTTGCTGGTACCAGAAAACCCTAGGAAGAAAGACAGATCGCTATCCAGTTGAGATGAAGCCATTTCCTTAAATACTTTTCAAGTTTCAAACTGCACAGACAACAACCATTTTCTAACAATTTTGACGAGGGACCTTTCACGTCATAATTCAAAACCCCATTCTTAGAAACATATAATCAAGAGCAGTTTGTGAGGAGTAGCATATCTTTAAAATGTTGTGATTTTTAAATATATAAATAAATCGACTGACAGTATCTACAGGCAGTTAGTAATATAAATCACCATAATGAACCACATCACTTATAAAGATTAGAGCACTGGAGCACGCCTTATCTTGAGTAAGACCATCATCACCATCACATCTTTATTACGGCCATAGACCAGCATAGAGTAAGACCATTGACCCATCTGCATTGACTTATATTGACTCAACATTACGTTACAGGGTTTCAGATGGGAATTTATCCAAGCCCTATTTGGAGATGCCAGGGTTTGAACATGGGACCTTCTGCATGAAAAACAGACCCCCTACCACTGAGCTACATCCTTTCCCCAACCTTAACTGATGTTAAGGTGTGACATGACTCACACTATCTAGGGCAGATGTGGCAAAAGTGTGGGAGATTTGCAGTCAACCCTAACAATGCCTATTTGCTAGTTAGCATATGAAAGGGTTAAGGACCACGGGATTCTAATTGCTAGAGTAGGCTCTGTTAGGTCAAATCCCCTCTTCTCCTGGGAGGGAGGACGTAATGCCCATTTCCTGTTTCCTCCCCCCCTCTAAGCTACAGGCCATGGAGGCAGATGTGCCTCTAAATACCTCCCAGCTTCAGACACGGGCCTCAAGCTACCTTGCTGTAACTTTTACCCAAGGATATTTTTGCCGGAGTTGTCTTTGCCGTGGCTTTGAGTGATGCATGAATTGGACCTTGGTTTATACAGTGGTACCTCTGGTTGTGAACAGGATCTGTTCCGGAGCCCCGTTCACAACCTGAAAGGAACACAACCCACGTCTGCGCACACACATGTCACGATTTGCCACTTCTGCGCATGCGCATGATGTTGTTTTGCATGTCTCATGCCCAAGCGGTGAAACCTGGAAGTAACCCTTTCCGGTACTTCCAGTTGCCACGGGACGCAACCTGAAAAGACATAACTTGAACCAAACGTAACAAGAAGTATGACTGTATAGGTAAAGTAGGTTTAATCAGCAAACTTTTTCAGACTTTGTGGGGGACCGGACTCTATTTTGAAGTGGGAAATGAACAAATTCCTATGCCCCACAAGCAACACAGAGATGCATTTTAAATAAAAGGACACATTCTACTCATGTAAAAACTTGCTGATTCCCAGACCATCTGTGGGCCAGATTTAGTAGGCGATTGGGCCGGATCTGGCCCCCGGGCCTTAGTTTGCCTACCCATGCTTTTAAGCATACTCAAGTGTGGTCCATTTGTTGCAGAAGGGGTAAAATGGATTTGCCTCAAGCAGCTGATAAAGGGTTTAATAGTTTGTATTTCTGGCACCATACGGCTGCATAACTTTGAGATTTAAACTCTCAGGGATTCACTAGACAGGTCAAGCGATATGTGCTTACCCTGTGCAGGTGCCAGGGATGTTGAAATTGTGAAATTGGGGTAAACTTCAGCTTCTGTTTCAAGGTGGCCGAATTTTCAAGGAATGCCCTTCGCTATCTGCAGGCTCCTTGAAATTGGCAATCTAGTACAGCTGCAATCCACCCCAGATTTCATTCTACCATTTCATTGTTATAATCACCTCATTTTGATATTCCACTTAGGTATCAAAATTCAAATGCCCAAACTAATTTTAAGCACATTAAGGGAAGCCTTTTATTACTGGAGAAAATCAAATTTTACACATGACATATCATACAGTGAATTCTGTAATTCTGGCAAATTAAACTACGATGGCCGTAATGTAATGGGCTGAAGCGTCGCTGATGTCTCCCAATAAATACATTCTAAGAAGTAGAAAGAAAGGTAATAATATAGAAGAGGGGAGTATATTGCCGGAGAAGCAATTTTTAAAAACAAAATCCTATTACTTCGAGAATCATAGGGAATAGAAGGAATTCAATTCAGTGTATAGGCGTCTTTACATTTATTACAAACAAAACACGGATTAGGCTGGAAATATATGGGTTTGTGGGCATGTCTAAGTTCTGCTGACTATAAGGCCCTTTTAAAAATGGGACGGAGGCAGGAATACATTTGGAGCGACTGGTAAAAGAGCAGCGCTAGAGAAATGTATTCAAGACAGTGCTGTGGTCTTAAATTGCTTCTGCTACTGCTTTAGCTACAAGTATCTTGAAGCAGAATTGTTGTGAGATAAGTGGATGATGGCACTTGGAAGTGGCAGTGCTGTGATGAAACACCGGCTTGTCTTGTGGGACAAGTGTGCTTAAGGCCACACATTGCACCACACATTTAAAACACGGTTATAGCCAGTGTGGTGTAGTGGTTAAGAGCGGTGGACTCGAAATCTGGTGAACTGGGTTCGATTCCCCGCTCCTCCACATGCAGCTGCTGGGTGACCTTGGGCTAGTCACACTTCTCTGAAGTCTCTCAGCCTCACTCATCTCACAGAGTGTTTGTTGTGGGGCAGGAAGGGAAAGGAGATTGTTAGCCGTTTTGAGACTCCTTCGGGTAGGGATAAAGCAGGATATCAAATCCAAACTCCTCCTCCTCTTTAATAGGCATGACTTCCCCCAAAGAATTCCGGGACTAGTAGCTGAGCATCGCTAGTAGACCCCTATTCCCCCCATACAATGACAATTCCCAGAGTTCCATGGGAAGAGTTCCCATTGTTAAATCGCCCTGTAGGGCAGAGGTTGGCCAAACCTCCATGGGCCAAATACTATTGGTGGGTGTGGCCAAAAGTGCACATAGCTGTCCCATTCTAGCACCTGTTGCATTCTTGGATGCAAACAGAGGCAATATTGGCTGGTGAGATAGTGTGGTTGGGGCTTTGCTTGTCTCCTAGTTTTCCAACACAGTGGGTCACTGGGGTTTACCAAGCAGGAGGGGTGAGGCTCTGGGAGATTGTTGCATTAGGGGGGAGCCAATCCACTGCTCCTGCTTCAACATGATGTAAAATGCCATACTCTCCATTCCTTGCCCCTCTCTTCTGCCTTTCATATATTCAGTCTGGCTGAATATCGGATGTCTGTTCTTGCATTTCCAAACCCCTTAATTCCAGGTGATTCCAGGCGGGGTTAGTGCCAGCATAAAATTTGACTTGAGCAATCCTGGAGTCTCATTTTTTGATGCCTCTTTCCTGCACCCCCATTTCCAGTGGACAGGCATGCCAACTCTAGGGTGCCAAAGGTACTCAATATTTTTTTAAAGGGAGATGGGCCCCCTCAAACTTGAGGTAGACTTCCATGCGCTGATGTCATGTGCATGACACACATTGCAGGCCCAGTGGCCGACTCCTTCAGGGTCCACGGCCTCCTCCATCATGTGTGCATCTTCACACATACATGACACATATGACACGTGTGACGATGTGCAGGGAGCAACCTGGCATCTGGTAAAGCCTTGCTGCACCCGAGGGAATAATATTTTTGACTTATTTTTGGAGTTGCTTTGGTGCTAAGGGTCTTTTCTCGCACCACTGTATTCCAGAAACGCCACAGGGAAGCAAAGGTACAAGTCTTCCTATCAGTTCTGCCAGCTTTTCAACTTCATTGCTGTACTCCTCCCCTCCTTCTCCTTTTTGCAAGCTGAAGCAATCACCGGATAACCTTCCTGACTAGCATATCACTTCTTATCTCTTTTCCCCTCCCTCACCATGTTGTTTACTTTCTTAATAAAAACGCATTTTCCGGAAAAGCTCTGATCTTACAACTGCTTCCCCCCGAAGTACCTTATGGGGCCATTCTGCTATCCAGACTTCAGCCCAGAGTTACTCATGCTGTGCCCCAGTGTAAACACGATCATTTCTAAGTTCTGATCTCTATTGGATAGAGAGATAGTAGCCTATCTTCCAGTAGAATAGGGATAGGGTCTCACTGAGTAATGGTTTCCCTAGCAAGTTTGAGCCAAATGCTTCCCCTTCCAGTCATTTGTGTTTTGGAAGGGTTTATTGCATGCTGAAGCCCCGAGCCCCACAGTTTCCTTAGATAATAAACACATGGACATGAATATTTTAGGTTAATGGGATAAAATAGGCCACAACGTTATTGGTTACCGATGTGAGCAGTTTGGCTTAGGCATTGGGTGAAACCAGATTATATCACACCTCCTGCCCATCTGCAGGGAGTCTCACTAAGGGTAAAGCCCTATGACATATGTCAAATTGGAGCACCCCACATGGTCCCCATTGGGGTCGTGGCATGGCCTTAGCCCACACCCAGGCTTCGGGCAGGATCCACCCCCCAAATCCCTTTAACAGGATATCCTTATTGAGGAGGGGCAGGCGGAGGCTACAACCTCCCCTCCCATAAACAAAGGCTTACCCAATGCCTAACCTTACAAAGTTGTGGCAATTGCTACAAAGTAGGCAAAAACCAAATGGCTGGTGCCAATTTGCCAAGTGGAAAAATTCCTTCCTGGCCGCACCAATATGGTGGCCGACATTAGTCCATAGCAAGATCGCTGTCCTAGCAATGCATAAAAAGAGGGCGAGGAGGTGAAAGGAGGCCCCCCTCCCAGCTACGGCACAGTTTAAACAGCCTGAAGCCACGCCCCTAGCTGAGCCGATTGGTCAGTCGGGGGCGTGATGCGGCCAGAAGTCCTTATGATGTAGGCAGCATCCCTCTGCCCTCCAGCTGGGTCACTGGGGAGTTCCAGATGCCCTGCTGCAATACCGCCCACCGGGGAAGGTGAGCGGACTTCTCAGAGCATGGAAAAGGAGTATGCATAAATGTACAGAGACACCAAGTGGGTGTGGTAACTTGATTCAAATCTATGTCATCTGCAAGCAAGGTGCATGAACCTGCATGAATGTGAATATCTCCATGTGGCAGAAAATATTATGCAACTTAATACAGTGAAGTTAATGCTTTTTTAAAAGGAAAGATATATTTTATTATCCACAATTATGAAATTATTAGTACAGCGGCAAAATATATCAGATTCTAAGATATTTGCAATGATTACTATTATGAAAGCATAAGAAATTAGCCTAGCGATATAATTAATCTGTCAAATATGATGCATTTTGCAGAGCAAAACACAGCGCCTACCGTCACTGAATTAGTTATTTGCAACCACTTGTCATCTTTTTAAAGCATTTAGGTTGTCAACAAAGGGGGTGAACGTTTTATTAGCCATGACTTGATTTGCTTACCCTGCCTGCTGGTTTTCCATTTTGTGGTGGTTATTTCTGCTATGAACTAGATCTGCGTGCATGGAAATGGTGTCCTAGAATACACAGAACACTCCCCTGTGGTTGCACATTGCAGTGGAAGAGCGGGCCCAATTGTCCTTCTAAGACGTGTGTCCGTCGTCACATATTGTCTCATCACTGAACCCATGATAAGCTTATGATGAATCGCCCAGGGCTTTAGAAGATGGTTTGAAAAACACCCATGTAGTACCCTATAAATGGGTGGGGCAGGGCTGAGAAATAAGTCTGTGTGCAATTCCACTCATAGGAAGCTCTGAAAAGAGCTTTCAAATGTGCGTTTGATGTGAGGAATCTCTGAGCTTAAAAACTCTTCCCTCCAGCAAGAGTGTTGCTAATTGTGGCTAAATTTTGCAGCATATGAATGATGTCTGAGTCTTTATCAGAATTCTTTAAGAACATGCCCACGGAGACTAGCAGTCATTTGCAATGTGTTTTCTTTTGTTTTGAGATTGTTTACAGCTGCACCATGAACAGCTACCTTCATTATGTGTTAATCTGTGCTGCAGAAGAATGCCTGGCAGCAGCCCTGAACATAAGGGTTCATCAGGTGAGCCTCAGCATGACAACTACACATGTTTTGCGTGGAGCACAACTAATAGATGCTCATCTCATATATTTGCATCCTTTGGTGCTTTGCTTTTTATCCTGGGGAAGTGTTCATTTCAAATGCCACCATCACTTTGTATATTCAACATAACCATTGGCTTCTGTACCCTTACACTTAGAACTACATGTACTCTGAACCTGAGAAAAGCAAATTTGCCCCATATTTTCCTAATTTCTCTTCTTTTGCATCATCACTTTTCTTTTACTGGTCATGGGGCAAGGTGATGTGTTTGGCATTCATATACCACCCCTTGATTTGCAACCCCTTAGAAATCTCTATGTGGGGCAAGAAGCTACAGTTAGAACTGGATATGGAACAACTGATTGGTTCAAAATTGGGAAAGGAGTACGACAAGGCTGTATATTGTCTCCCTGCTTATTTAACTTAGATGCAGAATTCATCATGCAAAAGGCTGGGTTGGATGAATCCCTAGCCAGAATTAAGATTGCTGGGAGAAATATCAACAACCTCAGATATGCAGATGACACAACCTTGATGGCAGAAAGTGAGGAGGAATTAAAGAACCTTTTAATGAGGGTGAAAGAGGAGAGCACAAAATATGGTCTGAAGCTCAACATCAAAAAAACCCTAAGATCATGGCCACTGGGCCCATCACCTCCTGGCAAATAGAAGGGGAAGAAATGGAGGCAGTGAGAGGCGATGACAAACCTAGACAGCATCTTAAAAAGTAGAGACATCACCTTGCCGACAAAGGTCCATATAGTTAAAGCTATGGTTTTCCCAGTAGTGATGTATGGAAGTGAGAGCTGGACTATAAAGAAGGCTGATCGCTGAAGAATTGATGCTTTTGAATTATGGTGCTGGAGGAGACTCTTGAGAGTCCCATGGACTGCAAGAAGATCAAACCTATCCATTCTAAAGGAAATCAGCCCTGAGTGCTCACTGGAAGGACAGATCATGAAGCTGAGGCTCCAATACTTTGGCCACCTCATGAGAAGAGAAGACTCCCTGGAAAAGACCCTGCTGTTGGGAAAGATGGAGGGCACAAGGAGAAAGGGACGACAGAGGACGAGATGGTTGGACAGTGTTCTCAAAGCTACCAGCATGAGTTTGACCAAACTGCGGAGGCAGTGGAAGACAGGAGTGCCTGGCGTGCTCTGGTCCATGGGGTCACGAAGAGTCGGACATGACTAAACGACTAAATAACAACAACAACAATATATTTTCATAAATACTTTCACAACTTAAGGACTAGTAACTTGTGTGCTTTAAACAAAAGTTGAGATTCTCAGGGAAACAATAGCAAAGTGTTCTTTCCCCACTGATGCATAGCACTGCTGGATGCACACAGTCCAAATTAGAGCTAAGACTAATTAATTGAAGGGAAGAGCATCCATTTGAGACAGGTCTCAAGGCTTGTCCACACTTCTGCATGGGTTTGAGCAGTTTTGCCCTGGCTCCACTCCTATCCAAGGAAAAACCTTCTGTAGCAGTAGATCAGAACAAATGGCATCAGGAAATCCCGAATTGCTTTCTGCTCCTGTTGAGTGCTAAAGATTGGTTTTTCCCTGGGGGGAAGCAGAGGGACAAGAGGAAGTGTGGATAAGCCATTAGTCAACCGGCTTTTTACAAATTGCAGAGATGCTCAGCTGAATTTGGCTGACCCCCAATAACTCCACTTGGCAAACTGCCATGCCGATTATTCTTAGCATGCGCAAGCATGCTCTACAGGTGAAAGAATGCATTTTTAAATGATTTAACCCCCCCTCCCGAAAATAATACTTGCTGTTTTAACACCAGAAATAAGGCTATCTTAAGTTAGCTCAGGCTCCACAAAACTGGGGAACTGAAAGCTAAGACTGATTCCTTAACAGATGTGTCATGTAATCAGCAATCATTTTCTGCAATGCCATAAATTGTGCTAGCTTACAACTTACTCCATGCACCCATACTTTTCCTTGTTTTTTGAGGCCCAAATCCCGTTGGAAAAGATGGGGTGCCTGGGGTGAGCAAAGAAGTCCCAGGAAACGCAAGTGCATGCATCACATCCCCAAGCCATTAGCAGCAGTGCTACTCTCACCCCATGATGCATCAGAAGAGAGACACATCTCCCACTGTTTACATCAGCAGCTGCCAGGATGCGTTCGACGACAAACAGGCATAGCTCAGCTCACAGGGGGATGCCTGTAGCAACACAGAAATTACAGCTGAGATGCTTTGCAAAGCACTACAAGGCCAGGACAAGGTGGGGCATCTTTGCTGGTACCAGGCTGGTACCCTATCCTGTCTGGGCCTTGGTAGTCACAAAACCACTGCTATGAGAGGCATCCCCTGACCCACCATCCAATTCCTCTCAGTTCATTATTAAAATCAAATCCTATCTAACCTTCAATACACTCATATTCTCTCTGTCTGCTAACTCCCCCTGCCAGATCATTACCCTTACACACATGCAAACAATTTGTCACCACTCAAACATGCACATCCACACATCCTCTCCGGAGGAGGAGTCCTCAAAGTCATTCCCTCCCTCCCTCCCTCTCAGCCATGGCCCAATGCTAACCCTGCTAACCCATGGCCCAATGCTAACCCTGGTTGTTGTGAGGTTTACATAATAAATCAATTGCTCAGCCATAAGTATGTTTACTTGGGGGGGGGGAGTTGAACTTTGTTCAGTTGGACTTCATGTTCAGTTGAACTGCTGCCTAACTGGGCATTCCTATGCCTGTTCATTCAGAATAAAATCTCAGCTTCCTAACAGTGCTCACCTAATTTTGTCTGCAGCCTAAAAGTGGTATATATAAATAGAAGTGGTAGCAGTCAAAGTTTTCAGTGCACTGAGGCTTATCAGTTCCTCTGTAGACTAAGTTATATATTTGATTTCTGTCTGTGCAAAGGGTTTTAATAATCTACATGTTCATGAGTCCATGCACCCATTTTCAGATGGGACGCAGGTCTAAACCACAGCTTGCTGATCAGAAGGTCGGCGGTTTGAATCTGTGCAATGGGGTGAGCTCCTGTTGCTCTGTCCCATCTTCTGCCAACCTAGCAGTTCGAAAACACGCCAGTGCAAGTAGATAAATAGGTACAGCTGTGGCGGGAAGGTAAATGGCGTTTCCATGCACTCTGGTTTCCATCACAGTGTTCTGTTGTGCCAGAAGCAGTTTAGTCATCCTGGCCACATGAACCAGAAAGCTGTCTGTGGACAAATGCTTTCTCCCTTGGCCTGAAAGCAAGATGAGTGCCACAACCCCATAGTCAATGTCAACTGAACTTAACCGTTCAGGGGTCCTTTACCTCAACCTTTTTACCTACTCATTTTCGTTCCTTAGCACTATGCACCATCACTTTGATGTTCGTAACCTACAAAATCATGCTGCGCCCAGAACAGGCAAGACACACACATGCACACATACACATGCAACATGTGCACACACTGACATATTTCCCAAAATCAAGGCCTGGCCACAGGAAACAGTCCTGGA
The DNA here is from genome assembly GCF_965112155.1 of Podarcis liolepis. Classification (NCBI taxonomy): domain Eukaryota; kingdom Metazoa; phylum Chordata; class Lepidosauria; order Squamata; family Lacertidae; genus Podarcis; species Podarcis liolepis. The sequence goes on along the minus strand of NC_139559.1, from coordinate 83,823,348 downwards.
ATTTCTCTGCTGCAGTACTTCCTTGGGTTAGTAGAATGACTTGCACACATTGCTGCTCCAGGTTTATACCTGATAAGCTTTTGACATGTTTATTTTGGGCTCACGTCTGTGCAGAGGAAGTCCAATTAAGCTGGTTAGGGAGGAGGGGATAGCAAATAATTCATGGGATGTGCCGTCAGCACCCCTCTGCAGGCTGCCAAATGGAAAGGCTTTGGAAGAGATTCCTGTTGGTGTCAGCAAGGTGCCATGGTGTGTCTGTCTGGGGTTGATGAGATGGATGCTTTTCATGTTTGCTGTGCTGCATGCATGAAATGTTTCAGAGTTTTACAGTTTTAGTTGCATACTCTACCAGCAAAGCACAAAGTCTGAGAGGCTACAATTCAAATACATCATCATCTTCTATTATTATTATTATTATTATTATTATTATTATTATTATTATTATTCCTTCCACACACGCCCTGAGAACAGGTGTGGGTTATTTGAAGATCTAATGGAGAATTGCATTGCAAACACACTTATTAGGATTCATTACTGCTTTTCAGCCAGTGAAGGAGATATCATGCTACTGTGTATCTTTCCTTTCCTCACCATAAAAATGTGTGTTGAGCTGGTGTTTGAATGACAAACCATAGGATTATAATTCTGAACTCAATTTTTCCAGATGCTTATCCTAATACAGTGGTACCTCGGTTTTTGAGCGTCTCAGATGTCGAATATTTCAGTTTTCAAATGCCAAAAACCCAGAAGGAAATGCTTCTGTTTTTGAATGCGCCTCGGAAGTCGAACGGCTTCTGCTGAGTCCCCACCCCCAATTTTCTCTATTGAATTTGCAGACAACCCTTTGCGCCTCGGTTTTTGAATGTTTTGGAAGTCGAACGGTCTTCCGGAACAGATTACGTTCGAAAACCGAGGTACCACTGTATAGGCAAAATGTTATCATTCATGCACAAGAAAGAAATCTTGGGAAATTTGGGGGAACTGCAAATTTTGCAGAAGTGCCAATCATCATCATCATCACCACCATCCTCCTCTTATTTTCTCCTTTTTTGCACTGTGGGGAAAGAAGACGACAGTGGGTGGTAAAACCTAAAAAGAACTCAGTGAGGACTGAGCATGCTCAGTGGGTATGGAATACTGATTGGATGTGGGGGGCGGTGACCAGAAACAGGGGGAGTGGAATGGAGTATCCTGAACAGGAGCACACAACATTTTGTATAGTGTCCTATAAGGGCATGCCAAATTTCATCCTCTGCAGGGGTTGCCGACATTTTGGGGTCTGTGACAACATTTTTTTAGAGAGTTCCATAGCCAGCAAACCCATCTGGTATCTTCTCTCTCTGCTTCCAAGGTCAAGGATAAAGCGAGGATGAAGGAAAACTGAAGGGGGGGCACACAGGCAGGGGTACAGCCCCTAGTAAACACACATCAAGCTAAAAAGCCACAGGCCTTCTCGAAACAGAAGTTTTATTCAAATGCCTAAAAGGTCACAATTCTGCAGTGTGACAGATTTCACCTGGGTACCCACTACTGAAAAAGGCCTGCTCCTTTTAGCCACTCACTTTACCACTGATGGACAAGGAGTCTGGAGCAAATATGAACTGGAGGATGTTGAGAATGATGGAGGAAGACCCTCGTTATGGTGCACTAGCCCTGTTTGTGTCACCCCACAATATATTTGAGTACTACACTGATGAACAAAGCCCTGTCCATTGTTCTTAGTCCTTTTTCTTTTCTTACCTTGTTTTAAAAAGGTAATCAAAGATTTATCTGCTGATGCACTGGAATTTATTCAACAGAATCCAAAAATTCACAAGATGCTTTCCTTAAAAATAATGATAGAATTAGGAATATGTGTAAATACCTAGCCCTGAGTGTTATGTCTTTATTTTTAGTTTATAAGCAGCCCCAAATCTATTTTTATGGATAGTTTTTTTTAGGGCAAAGTGAATCAGAAGACAAAATTATTTTAAAGGCTTCTTTAATTTTATCCACCGAAGTAAAAATATGAATAATATTCACTTGTCTGGGCCTTTAAAAACTATTTCCCCCGCATTTAGATGTTGGCAGCAAGTAGATTAGATCATTTTGATATTGATGCAGGACGTAATGCCGATATCTCCTGTGTAAGTGACCCCTAAGGCTTGGCTGAGTAGAAGAATGAAGCATTGGAATTTCAATGATGTTGCTTCTTTTAGTAGAATGAAAAAGACTTGTGGAATGTCCTGGCCACAGATAAATCTAATGGTGCTTCACCACCAGGGACACAGATGGTAGCAGAGACAAATGAAAAAATCATGACCCCAAGGCCTTTAGTATGACACAAAGTTAACTGCTGGTCACTTATATGTAGTTCAATCACTACGTTTGCGATGACCAAGCCCATCTGTTTTTGCTCAATTAAAGAAACAAAATAACCAAAGGAGTGTGATGTGTCTCCGCCAGAGGTACTACCCCTTCCCCTCCATAGTTGTCAACTTTTCCCTTTTCTTGAGAGGAATCCTGTTTGGAATAAGGGAATTCCCCTTTAAAAAAGGGAAACATTGACAGCTATGCTCCCCTCACACCCCAAACACCCCCTTTAAAAGCACTATGATACCACTTTTAAAAAGTCAGGGCTTCCCCCAAAGAATTCTGGGAAGTGTGGATTTTAAGGGTGCTGAGAGTTGTTAGGAGACCCCATTCCCCTCACAGATCTTCAGTTCCCAGAGTTCCATGTGAAGAGGGATTTAAAGCCCTAAACAGCCTCGGCCCAGTATACCTGAAGGAGCATCTCCACCCCCATCGTTCAGCCCAGACACTGAGATCCAGCACTGAGGGCATTCTGGCAGTTCCCACACTGTAAGAAGCAAAGTTACAGGGAACCAGGCAGAGGGCCTTCTTGGTAGTGGCGCCCGCCCTGTGGAATGCCCTCCCACCAGATGGCAAAGAAATAAACAACTAACAGACTTTTAGAAGACATCAGAAGGCACCCCTGTTTCGGGAAGCTTTTAATACTGGATGAATCATTGTATTTTAATATTCTGCTGGAAGCCACCCAGAGTGACTGGGGAAACCCAGACAGATGGGCGGGGTATGTATGTGTGTACACACACACATTATTATTATTTTATTATTGATGTGTGTACACAAATTGTGGCTCACTAAGGCCACATTCACCCCATCCATGCATGCATGCAGCTATGCGTGAATGCATGAATGTGGCCTTAGTGAGCCACAATTTGTGTCAGCCTGGTACAAAGTGAGAGCAGCTCCGGTGACTAAAGTCAAATTACTCTAACTCCATTTTGGAGGTTTAACTTGCAAAATGGCTTCCACTTTTTATGGTATCGTTTATTTTCTGTGATATTTGCATGCCTTTTCACCCTACCCTACCCTACCCAGCATTGATTGCTATGGCTAATGAAGTAGGCTATGAGGTGTAAAGGGAAAGGGAAAAGACCCCTGGATGGTTAAGTCCAGTCAAAGGTGACTATGGGGTTGTGGCTCTCATCTCACTTTCAGGCCCAGGGAGCTGGCGTTTGTCCACAGATGGCTTTCTGGGTCATGTGGCCAGTATGACTAAACCGCTTTTGGACAACACAACACCATTACGGAAACCAGAGCACACGGAAACACTGCTTACCTTCCCACTGCAGCGGTACCTATTTATCTACTTGCATGAACTGCTAGGTTGGCAGGAGCTGGGACAGAGCATTGGGAGCTCACTCTGTTGTGGGGAATTCGAACCACCAACCTTCTGATCGGCAAGCCCAAGAGGCTCAGTGGTTTAGACCACAGCGCCACCCACTACAGCTGACAACTTTGAGGCTATCTCCAGCCCTGCATCTGGACATCTGCTCAGCACATCCTGCTGTTTTAATCTTCTTGCCCATAAATGAAAGTATTTGCCTTAAATGCCATTACAGTCATACCTCAGGTTACAGACGCTTCAGGTTGCGGGTTTTTTGGGTTATGGATGCGCCGAACCCGGAAGTACCAGAACGGGTTACTTCTGGATTTCCGTGGTCACACATGCACAGAAGTGCTAAATTGCAACCCGTGCATGTGCAGACGCGGTGCTGCAGGTTGTGAATGTGCCTCCCGCATGGATCATGTTCACAACCCAAGCGTCCACTGTAATAAGAGCTGCAGCCTGCGAAGCTGGTAATTTCGGAGGCTTTGACATTACATTCATGTAAATATTCTAAAATACCATGTTGGCTCAAAAGTAAAATCAGCTGTGAAATGGCTACCTAGGAGATAAAAATGATTTCATAGCAGTTGTCATGGGTGAAACGTAAATACATGCTTCACTTTATCACCTTTCTCCTGCCCAGATATTTAATTCCCAGAAGGGCCCTGTCTCTTAGGTTATGTACACATTGACAACTCATTTCCACCCACTGAATTTCAAGTTGCATTTGCATGTTGCTGCACATACCAGAGAGGGGGAGGGAATGTTTTCACCTGATGTCCATTAACCGTTTGGTTCCCCCAAATTTGTGACTGCCCTGACTTCTATTCATGAAACCATCATCTGCACATGCTCAACATTTTTCTTTATTTTTATATTTGCTGAAATATATGCTCATTGATTTTTGAAAATACAACTGAAAAAGTCAATAGAATGTACAAATCAAAGGAGGGGAAAAATCACCGTAATCGGGATTGTTTAAATCATCTTCTTCATCTTCAGTATTAAGAAATAGATATAGAGCATTTCTCATTACTGCCTAAGCCTGCAAGCCTGCACCCGCTTCCCTGAGATAAAGCCCTAGTAAATAAAATGGGATTGATTTTAAGTAGCTGTGTTTAGGACTGCTGTTAATCATAGCTATGTAAGTAATGAATCTAGCTTGGTTGAGTGTTCCAGCATCTGAGTGCCATATCAAGGAAATCCTTGCTTCCAATAACCACCTACCTCAGGTATGAAAGCACATTGTCTCCATTTCAGACAAAATTGATTCTGGCAATATTTGTTTAGGTTTTCCTTTAAAGTACCAATGCCCATTTTCCAGGAGTCTGGATGAGATTTTCTCCTCGTATGTGCTTGCCTTTCTGAAGGTGACCTGCGCGTTTGGCAGAGCCCAAAAAAACTCCATCCCTAAAGTGACCACTTGGCAACTGGTTGTTGCTTCTCCTTGTCTTTGTTTTTCATCCTCTTCCTTCCTGAGATGGCACATTTTCACAGGGTGAGCACATTGCCAACTTTTTAATGAGTGCTGCACTCCGAATCTGAAGAAGAGCTTGGCTAACAATCTGTTGTTTTTGTATCCCCTTTAGTTGTTCTTGGCTCTCTTTCCCACCCAGAGCAGTGGTGTGTGTGTGTGTGTGCTAATTTTCTTCCCATTTCAGTGCATAGGAACTTAGGTTGGCAGCAGTCAATTTTATTTTGGGCATGCTTGAATGACAGCGTCGTGGTGAGAAGGAGAGGCGGGAAGCTACCTGTAGCATAGGATCCAATTTTTTGCCCTAGATGCACCGGTCTTGCAGGTTGTTTTGTTGTTGGTTCTAAAAGACTGCAAAACCTACTTGACCAGAATTCAAGAGCTGGGACAACAGATACCTGTTGGTTCAACATGGAAAGCAACACGCCTCTCAAATGGCTGTCTGTCCTTGGCTGTACTTGAGGGATGATTCCAAGAGATCCCATATGAAAGACGCTTATGTCCCTGCAGAGATGGCAGCGCCGAATCAGTGGCCCATGCCCTCCTCGCGTGCACTCTTTACAAAGACCTGAGGAACAAGATTATCACCCCTCTTTTATTGTCCATTCTGGGTCGCCCAACAACTGGCACAGTGTCTTTCCTCCTGGCGGATCAAGAGGCGCAGATGACTGCAAAGGTTGCAAGGTTTCTAGCTGGGGCAATCAGAATAAGGTCCACTATTTGACTGCTGATTCAGGACCCTAAACTGTGTTTTATACAATCGGATTTTTTATTTTGTTCTGTGTATATTGCAATGTTCTTTTGTTGGTATGGCCGATGGCTGACACAAATAAAGTTTCATTCATTCATTCATTCATTCATTCATTCATTCATTCATTCATTCTCTTAAAAGCTATATTGTCTTCGGGTAGAGATGACGAACCTGCGGCCCTGGAGATGTTACTGTTCCCATCATTTCTGACCAGTGGCCGAGTTAGCTAGAGCAGATGGGATGTGGAGTTCAACAGGTTCTCTCTTCCTGCCTCGGGTGAAATAGCCTGTGAATTTCTACAGCTTTTCCTTACATTGCATTCCCTGTGACATGAAAGTATAATAAATGAATTTTCCACACAGTGGGGAGTTTAATTATTTTTGTCTTTTCCAGTAATTTATTTATCAGCTGGAAACATTCTGTAAAGAATCGTGATTGAAGGTCTGCCTATTTTCTTAGCAGGAATCTTGTAAGTGAAGTGTATATGTTAAGTTTCTCAGGAAAAAGCAAGGCTGAAGTAGTGTGTTATTTTAAACACAGTGTATACTTGGTACAGATGGGGAATGAAGGTCTATGCAATTTCTTTCTGATTTCTTAGAACTGCACATATTAGTTCTCATGGTAATGAGAGAATTGAAGAGATGAGAGAAGCCCCCACATCATCCGATGATATTTGGAATAATATTATCTCTGACATGGTAATGTGTTTGACTGGCAAATTAATTGACTGCTATCCAATACTCGTCTGGACAGGTCATATTGGGTTCAATAGGGCTTTATCCCAGAAAAGTTAATGTAGGATTGCAGCCTTAATCTTTTCTTAATTAAATGGTGCGGGCTGAACTTAAGTGATAATAGCAACACTGAATCGGTGGTGTGGAGAAATTAGTATATATATATATATAGAGAGAGAGAGAGAGAGAGAGAGAGAGAAAATATATAAAGTTCTACTTAGAGTAGACACATTGAAATTAATGAACATAAGTTAGTCATGTCTATTAACTTGAGTGGGTCTACTCTGAGTAGGACTAGTTCTGAGTACCACCCTTCATTTATAGCTTTTTATTCAATTGTAAGTTATGGCAATTTAACATATTTTAAATCTTTCTTCACTATTTATTTTAGTCACTGAAAATTAATGGCAATTGATCCCTATTTAGTTTCCACAGGAGGTTTGGTTGCTGGGGCCACCATGTGTTTGCTTTATGCTGTGTTGGATTTTACTGTTGAATTGTTGCTGGTTGGTTTTTATGCGTTGAACTGTTGTATTGTAATGTAGCATTCCCCAGTGCAAGCACCCAGAACACTTGTAAAGGGTAGCCAGTCGAATCAGACAGTGGTTGGCAAGATACAATTCTGATACCTGAGCAGAATTTGAGAGTGCAGTCTAGAGGAGTCAAGGAATGGCATACAGTGCTCAGATGATGGAGCCAACCAAAACATGTTCATCTAATGCAGGCCTTTTTGTTTGTTAAGGGCTGTATCTGCTTGTGGGAAATGTATTGGGTGTGTATGTGTGGGACATAATTGCAGTCAAACCAACAATTCATGTTTTGCCAGAGAGGCACAGGGACTGAGGCTCACAGAGCTTTCCCGTAAAATTTGCTAGAGAGAACTCTGTGAGATCACTTTGCCTGCCTCGACAGGAAGCTGTAACACAACACACTTCCTCCCTGCCTGGGCATATCTCTTTCTTCATCATGCCTCCAAGCTGACCACACATACAGGTCTGCAGCCCATACACTACTTTGAATTTAGATTTTGTACTTTCGTAACTTAGAATGTAGTTATAGACCTGCCTTCATTTTGCTACTGTAACTGCTAGATTATGTAAGTAAATACTACTTTTACTTCTTTACAAAACTGTGTTGTTGTTTTTTGTGTATGTGTTTCTGTCATAAAGTATTTTGGATTATTTTTTTTCCAAAAGGTTAAATCGACCTTGTCTTAGCTTTCAAGTTTAAAGCTGCAAAGGACGGTACTCTGCTGATCTTACAATAACAAGAAAGGATAATAACTAAATAACATATCCTCTCCTAGTGCTTAAATCCATTTCTATATGAATGAGTGGAGCCAGTGTCAATGATAGGTGGATCTGGATCCAAAAGGATTAACTAACCCAAATAGATTTAATGGAGTTGCTCTCAAATAAGAATGCAGAGATTTCTTTCTTAAACAGCTACTGTTCTAGAAAGCAAGTGGAAGTAATTACCTCCTGACTTTAGTGTGCTATACGCGTGCCCGCACACACAGACACGGTAGAAGCCGCAGGTGGTATGTTGGTGCTGTGTTGCTCAGCTGACCTCCCTCTGGCTGAGTTGCTGAGGAAACAATGACTTTGGCTCCTTCTCCTTCTTCCAATCCTCCTCTCTTAGCCCATCACTTCCTTCATCCACCAGACCAAGTAACGATATTTAAGTATTAACTGACTCAAAGTTTTCAGGGAATTTTCTGATAATTTCCTTCTATCCCCTCCCAAACTGTGAAGGGATTCTGTTGCCCTGAAGATAATATTTAGTGAAATGTTTTTCCTCATCCCACAAATGGGGTGGACATTTTGGGAGACTATTTCTCTCAGCCTTAATTCTGTTCTGTCACTAGGTCCTGGCCCTCCCATGAAGTCGCTTCTCACAGGTCAACTACTTGAATGCAGTGTCAGAGTTGAAACTTTGTCAACTGCTCCAGAAAAAAGAAGGATGAGCACAAAAGAATTGTATTTCAAGCAGCATGCAACATTGATCAAACTCTGCTTAAGGGTGAGTAGTCTATTTAAATTCTTCCAGAGCTTTTGAAAGCAAGGACAGCTGTGATACTATTTGACATCAATGGCCCAGCTCAGAAATGATGTATGGAACGTGCTTTTTTTGGACCAGATATAGGTTAGAATATCATGCAGAAAATGTTTGAATATAATTGTTTATTTGTGTATTGGTGAAGAGGTTTGCAGGGTCACTTCATCAGCTCTGCTGAGAGACCAGCGGCTTTTGACACCTCCTCTCTTTGAATGCTCTGGGCTGGTCATTAAAAGAACTTACTTTAAGTAGTGGGTGGACATAGAAGACGACACAGAGATTTCTCCAAGTAGTAACCTGGAACTGAACTGAACAGCAAACAGCTCAGCCGGCCTGGTTTTATAGGCAGCTGGCTGTCAACATTGTAACAACTACAACCCAGGGTTTCCCGCCTAAATTAACTTACGTGGACCTGAGTGAAAACTATATACACAATCCCCCCTGGTGGCCAGGGTGAGAACTTCAATACATAACACCCCTCCCCACCGAGATAAGGCATTAGTTACAATCATAGTGGTTCCATTACATACAGCACTACCCTTATTGATTCAGTAAGGCACATAAGCATATCGATTCCAATTTTACAAATTTGCAGGCATAACTGTTTCACTATCAACTATATTGTCTGTAAGACTCACCATCACATATTAATTGACCCTATTCATCATACAGTGTTACATGTGCAGTTTGACCAGTGAACATAATCTTTTAAATAAGCTGGGTGCCTGGAAACCCTGCCGGACCATCCAGGGAAAGTACCAGAGTCCGGGTGGCTGCCCGACTCTGGCTGCGACTGTGGTGTGGCCAAATGTGGTGATGAGCCCGAGTTCCCTGGCTCTGCTGCTGTCGAAGGAACCGCCATGAGTGGATGTGATGGCCTGGGATTCCGATTCGGAGGATGAAACAGAGGAATCCCAGCCTGCACAAGAGTCCCCGCCTCCAGGGCCGGCTGAACTGGGGCAAGGCCTAGATGCTGAAGAACCTGCACCTGTGGCAGTGCATCAGGAGCTGGCCCCAGGTGAAACCCTTCTGGCCCCAGAGAGGCTTGACGACTCAGTGGCCACAGGTGAGCCTCCTCCAGGGCCCAGTAACCCTTCCGCCTCTCCTGATCTGCAGAGGCTTAGGGCAGAGAGGCGAAGGGAACTGGTTGCCCCCAGGAGGAGTGCTCGCCTTAAGGCCAGAGGAGGCGGGGCTCCTGGGGGCCGGGACCGCCCCTGGCCTTAGAAGAGGATAAAAGCCCAGTCAGCCCGGCCCCAGGTTGCGGGAGCAACGTCGTTGTTGGCTTCGGACCTTCCTGTGTTCCTGATCCCTGCTCGGCCTCCTGTTCCCTGCTCGGCTTCCTGTTCCTGACTATCCGGTACTCCTGTTCTCTGCTCGGCCTCCTGTTCCCGACCATCCGGTGTTCCTGTTCCCTGCACAGCCTCCTGTTCCAGCGTACCTGTCCCCCGCCCGGCTCTCTGCCTCGGACCTTGCCCCTCTTCGTGTGGACTCTGCTACACCCAAGGTACCTTACCCCCGGGACCAGCACAGTGGACTTGGTGGACGGTCAGGCACAGCAGTGGTCCGAGTCTCTGGAGAGCCAGGCAGACCCACCAAAATGGCTTGGCTCAGCTCCATGCCTGCAGGTTGTAAGGAAGATGTAGGTGGAGTCTCGCCTTCCATTAGCACCCATTCTGGAGCTGGGGCCACAGTTGGGGGCATAGCGATAGTGTCCAAATCCCCAACCCTGTGCCTTAGCTGGTCTATGTGCCAGCGCCACAAGCGTCCATTCTTGAGTGCCACCTGGTACGAACGGGGCCCCGTGACTCCCACTACCGTGGCTGGCACCCAAGGAATGTCCCACACAAAGTTCCGGTCAAAAACCTGATTCCCCAGAATAAGGGACTGTGGCGCGTTAGTACAGCCCGGGCGCTTGGCCACACCAAAGTCCAGGTGCAGCCGGTCAAGCGGAGACCTGAGGCAGCCACCCATAAGCAGTTTTGCTGGGCTCCACCCTGTGGCTACATGAAGGGTGATGTGCTGCACGAGCAAGTATTCAGTGACCCGCTCGTGCCAGTCCCTCTGTTCCAGGCGCGCCAGTACCTCTTTTGCTGAGCGCACCATTCTCTCTGCCCGTTGCTGGCCAGGTGAAATGGTGTCGTTAGGGCATGGTGGATGCCCAACCCCAAGAGGTACCTTTCAAAGGTGCCTGACGTGAACTGAGGTCCGTTGTCCGAGACGAGGACATCACGACACCCATGAGTTGCAAAAAGGCCCCTCAGCACCCAGATAATGGCTTCGGTAGTGCGGGAGGGCATCAGGGCCACCTACAGCCATTTGGAATAGGCATCCACCACTTCCATAAATGTCCAGCCATGAAAGGGGCCGGCAAGATCAATGTGCACCCTTGACCAGGGTGTCTTGGGCATCTCCCAGGTGTTGCCCTTAGCTGCTGGTGGTGCTGCTGAAGTGCCTTGTTGATCATGTGCTTATAGTTTGCGCATATTCTCACTGATCAGGCCGGAGGTCTCCACTTGAGGAACCTCTGGATAATGCCTCTAGGCTGCACTTACTTGGGAGAACTCAGTGAGGGCTTGCATCTGAGTAAATGTGTGTGGGATTGTGACTCTCTGCCTCAAACAAGGGGATTTTCATGGTTTCAAAGCAGTACCCGTCTCTATCTTTTCCTCCCTATAATTTGAAGAGATGTGAGATATACGGTTTCTCTTACTTTTAAATATAGTTGTGAGTGTAAAGGCAACAATATTGCTTAAAGAAAGAGGCTTGGTTTCCCTCAGTTATTTGTACCTTTTTCTCAAACCCCTTCCTCTTCACCTCCCTGGAGAAATGGTTGCTCCCCCAAGCGGCTGAACCGCCGATTGATGGCAGAAAAATCGACTTTGAAAATGGTCACCTTCTGCCAGATTTTTGCCTCCTTCTCCTCTGCTGTGTAGCTTTAGTTACTTGCCTTGAAACAGTGTCAGTTGCTGCATTTCCAGCTTTATTCCATCAGCAGGGGAGCTGGAGAAATGTTCAAGGTGCAATGTGATGATGTAATGATCAGTGATGACACTGGCACAACTGCACTTCCTGTCGATTAGTTTCTGGGCACAATTCACTGTGCTGGTGTTGAACTAGCACTTACACAGCTCAGGACCTCAATACCTTACACAGCTTAGGGCCTCAATACTTAAAGGATAGCCTCTCCCCATATGAACTGACCCAGACACTGCACTTGTCATCTGAGGCCCTTTTTTGTGTCTCCCATCCCAGAGAGGTTGGGAGGGTGGTAACCAAAGAATGGGCCTTTTCTGTGGTGGCTCCCTGATTGTGGAATGCTCTCCCCAGAGAGGCTCACCTGGTGCCTGTCAGGAAATCTTGCCTCTCAGGAGAAACTGGCCACTCTCCAGGCACCCGGCTTGATCTCCTGTTTGTTATAATTGCAGAGTCCTGTGCACAACGGAATGATGAGCAGTACGTGCCACATGCTTAATGTTGCTTTATTTTCAGTTCAAAGTTGAGAAATTACAAACATGCATCTTGCCTCTGCGGGAGCAGAGAAGCAACTGTCCTTCTCCTCGGAACGAAGAACACCGAGAGAACAGTGAAAAACAGGAAACCAGTGTACGTCACATCCAGTTTCCCATTCCCGTGGGAAAACCCAACAGTACTCTGACTGTGGAATGTAAACATTGTCTTGTGACAAGCACTTCGCTGCACAGTGAAGAGAGCAGAAACCAACATCCTCCCCCTTTCTGTGAACATCACTGGGCAGCGTGTTCGTACAATATCAGTACAAACCCAACTTCTGTACATAGGTACAGTGTTGATCCCTTGATACAATCTTGGACAATACATCAGCAGGAATTTCATTACCTGGCATATAGGACACCGTTACGAGTCCCTTCTGAATATGTTCCCTAGCATGTTGCAACTTCAATTGCAAGTGCTTCGTGCTTTGCTTACAACCTTCCGAATTCAGCAAAGCCAAACATGCTTTGTTGTCCTGGTAAACCTGGATTGGACATTTGACAGGAATTTTCATGTCTTTGCACAATTGTAACAACCATTCACAATCCTTAAGTGAATAAGACAGTGCATTCAGTTCAGCTTCACAAGTACTTAAGCTAATTGTTGTTTGCTTCTTGCATGACCAATCAATTAGACCCTGATTGTACATGTAGCAAACTCCAGACGTACTTTTCCTGTCTGTAGTGTCACTTCCAAAACTTGCATCTGCAAAAATCTCAAGACCACCAGACTTCTGATTGTTAAATCTCAGTCTGTAATGCATAGTGCCTTTCAAATAGCGTGCTATGCGTTTCAGAGCTTTCCAATCCTTAACAGTAGGATTGTTAACTTGTCTGCTCAGCAAATTACAGCTAACAGCAATGTCAGGTCTTGAACATCTGGCAATGAAGTTTAGCTTGCCTAGCACACTTCTGTACAGTGTAGTGTCAGAAAATGCTTCTTCAGTGTCTTCTACCTGATAACCTGTTGTCATCGGTGTGTCTACAGGGTTAGCATCCATCAGGTTTAGTTTGCTTAACACATCAGCAATTTTCCGTGACTGGTGTACTAGAATGTTACCACTTTGATCTCTTTCTATTTCCAGAGATAGGTAGTTGTTTACCTCACCAAGATCTTTCATGTCAAAGTGCTCTTTCAGTTGAGCTAGGGCGTTATTGTACATTGTGACATCTTTCCAAAAGAATAAAATATCATCAACATAAAACAAACAATACAGTTTCTTTTGCCCCTCCTCTTTGACAAACACACATGGATCAGCCTTCCCTTGCTGAAAACCTAGAGAAAACAATGCTTCAGTGAGTTTTGTGTGCCAACACCGTGCACTTTGTTTTAGACCATAAAGGGACTTTTTTAGAGCACAAACAAATCCCTGTTTTACCTGTATGCCATCAGGTGGAAGCATATAAAGTGATTCACCTAGAGATCCGTACAAAAACGCTGTATTTACATCGTGGTGACTAATGTGTAGATTCTCCTCTGCAGCTAGCTTGAGCATAAGCCTAATGCTCTCATATCTCACAGTGGGTGAGTAGGTCTCGTGATAGTCTTCACCTGGTACCTGTGCAAAACCTCTGGCTACCAATCTGGCTTTGTGTCTGACTATCTTGCCATTTTGATCAGTCTTCGCTTTGAAGACCCATTTGCTTCCAAGCAGTTTCATTCCTGGAACTACTGGAACTAGCTCCCAAGTTTTGTTCCTTTCTAAGGAATCAAGCTCAGCCTTCATGGCATTTAACCATGGCTCAGCTTCCTTAGAATCCAAATCCTGGATTTCTTGGAAACTTGAAGGTTCAAATACCTTCTTGGAGCTTTTAACAGCTGCTACTGCTGTCTTGGCAAATTCATCAGCAAATCTCTTTGGAGGTCTGCCTTTTGTGGCTCTTTGTGACCTGCGAATCAGCCTTTGGTCTTCAACACTCTCCTCTTCCTTCTTTGGAGAAAAGTGGCCTATTGTGGACAATGGTTCTTCCAATTCCTGATCAGAGCTTTCAGAGGGTCGCATAGAGGCTTTCGCACTCTTGAAATCCTCTGAAGTATCCGATTCAGTTTCAGACTCAGAATCAGAACCTTCATCAGTGGGTGTGGGTTGTTGTTGCTTATTCTCAGTTTCATCACTGTCATCAGGATAACATTGGAAAATTCCCACATTCTCCCCCCACTTGGCATTGTACTCAACACTTCTTGTGAGCTTAATTGTTTTAGAGTCAGTCATCATTATTCTGTAAGAACCTTTCTGATAACCTAGAAAGATACCATGCAATCCACGTTTGCCTAACTTGGAGCTTTGTGGTGAGTGAATCCACATGTCAGAACCAAAAATTTTCATGTGTTTGATGTATGGTTTCTTGCCAAACATCTTCTCATAGGGGGTACAACCAATCGCTGAAGATAACCTGCGATTGTAACTGTAAACAAAACACGAGAGAGATTCGGCCCAATAACTCTCTGGAAGATTGGCATCATGCAGCAAGGTTTTTAACCCTTGAAGCAATGTCTGATTTGCCCTTTCGCAAAGTCCATTCTGCCATGGCGAGCGAGGACTGGACAAATCGTGTTGAATTCCTTTCTCAGTCAGGAAAGCTTCAAACTGCTGAGAAGTGAATTCTCCCCCGCGATCAGTGAAAAGAGTTTTTATCTTCTTACCATGCACATTTTCCAACCAAGCACAGAATTCTTTGAATCTTGGAAAAGCCTCTGATTTCTGCTTGAGATTGTACACATAAATATACCTGGAAAATGCATCAATGAGAACCATGAAGAACCTATTTCCACCCAAAGAGGGCGATAGTGGACCAACTAAATCAGCATGAACGACCTGGTATGGTTCTGTAGCTTGCCTACTAGACACCTTACCTTTCGCAGCCATTTTCACCTTGTTTGCTGCGCATGCCTTGCACTTCATGTGGTACCTGCAGGGTTTAATAGTCATACCTTCAACCAAGGCAGGCATTTTAGATACTGCCTCAAAATGCAAGTGACCAAATTTTCGGTGAAAATCATGAATACATCCTGCATGCAAACTTTTGTTAGAACCTGCAATGCAACAAGTATCATTCTGCACAACATCATCATAATACAAAACAAACAAACGATCAACATTCTCAGCATGCAATACATAATCGTCTTTCTTTGTGATGGTGCATTTCTTGTTCTTGAAGGAAACGTCTATGTTCCGTTCATTCAGCTGCATCACACTTAGAAGATTGTGTGTGGCATCTGGAACATACAGTACATCCTGTATCGATAAGTCCAAACTGTTAAAAACAACAGTTCCGTAGCCTTGACTGGGGATTGTGTGGTCATCCGCCTGGTGAATCGCACCTTCTTGCGGTGTAAAAGACACGAACAGTCTCTTATTGTTGCACATGTGGTGGGTAGCTGCTGAATCAACAATGAAGAAAGATCTAGACGTCTTCTGGACCTTTGCGACATTTGGAGTGAAGCGTGAGACCATTGCCTTGTGCTGCGTTGTCCTGGACACCGGACCTTTGCCTTTGCTTTGGCCTTTTCCACGCGATGAGCTTCAGCTGCGCTGCTCTGTCTTGGCCCTGGGATATTTGCATTCCCTCTTCATATGGCCTAGATGTCCACACGAGTAGCATTTCACTGCCTTCAAAGCTTTGGCGCCCTCTGGTGGTTCCACTGCACTCTGGGATGACGTCTGTGAAGACTCCCCCTTATCCATGCAGCTAGCACCCCGGCGATCTGCTTCATTCTGGATCACGGCAGTAACATAGGCTACTGTGAGCTGAGCAGTTGGCTGAACAGCAATCTGAGTGGCAATGGACTCCCAACTTGGACCCAAAGAATGTAGTATCATGAAGGAATACACAGCCTCTGGAAAGGTGAGTCCTCTCTGTTGCAGCTCATGTCTCAGATTCTGCATCTCCATCAGGTGTGTACGCACATCTCCACCTTCAGCAAGAGCCATACCATGCAGCTTGGCATAATAGTACATTGAGGAACCAGCTTCTGTCCTCAAGTGAGCCTCTCTTAAAGTGTTCCAAATTTCTCTGGCTGTGGTCTTTCCACGCAACAGACAGAGCTCTTCTGGGGATACTATCAATGTAAGTGTTCCCCTTGCTTTGGAATCCTTAGTAGCCCATTCATCTGTAATTGGAGCTGGGGGGTTGTCTGTAATCACATTAAACAGACCCTCTTTCCGCAGAATTGCCTCTGCATACTGCACCCAGTCCGTATAATTTTTCTTATTGAGCTTAGGAATCCCAAAAGCATCAGCCAGCTTTGCATTAGCCATCATTGCTGCTTTAATCAAGCTGCGTCACAGTACAGCTGCTTCCAAAAGCACTGTAAAAAGTACTTTCGCTTTCCCAGCCACCAAGCCTGTGAGCTTGTGCCTTTGCCTGTATCGCGGCAAAACGGCTTTAAAAGTACAAAGTCCAGCCATAAAGCCATAAACTAGAAACTGGCAGGCTGCCCGGAGCATGAGCACATACCTCCATCAATCAAACCTGACGCGCAGAGCAGATAACGCGATCCGTTTCTCTGTACCTCTGCCGGCATTCCGACTCGGCTTCTGGAGTCTCCATTCTTCAGTTTGAATGCGTCTTTCTGGGCCCATAACCAAATATGTTGTAATTGCAGAGTCCTGTGCACAACGGAATGATGAGCAGTACGTGCCACATGCTTAATGTTGCTTTATTTTCAGTTCAAAGTTGAGAAATTACAAACATGCATCTTGCCTCTGCGGGAGCAGAGAAGCAACCGTCCTTCTCCTCGGAATGAAGAACTCCGAGAGAACAGTGAAAAACAGGAAACCAGTGTACATCACATCCAGTTTCCCATTCCCGTGGGAAAACCCAACAGTACTCTGACTGTGGAATGTAAACATTGTCTTGTGACAAGCACTTCGCTGCACAGTGAAGAGAGCAGAAACCAACTCTGTTGACCTCCCTTTCTGCATTCCCGAGCAGGATCCAGGCTAGGTCACAATCGGCGATCCTCCTCAAGCGTGAGAAGAACACACCACTCTTCCCTGCCCCCAGGCAGGGGAAAGAGATAGACAGAAATGTATTTACATGCCTTTATTTCTGTCTTTGCAGCGTTACAGAGAAACACGTCTGCTCTCTTCAAACTCCAACAGCAGAGAGACAAACTCCACCTCCTGTACTTCCTGTACAGCTCAAATTACATTCTGAGCTAAATCCGGTGCTCAGCACTGTGAATAGACTGTCCCTCTGTTCCCATGGAACAGTCCCAACATTCCCATGATGTTTTGCTTTCATGCTAGCAGCTGCTCGCGGCCGCATTGCTTCTATATCGTAACAGTGCCATCACTACATGCCTTTAGGTGCCAGGGAAAAGCATTCCTCTTTACTGAGGCCTATAGCTATTAAATAATCTATGGTCTGTGAAAGTGTGAGGGAGAGGACTGTTATTAACTATTTTATTATTTGTCTGTCTGTCATTATGTTTGCATCATTGATGTTCTGTAATATGTTTTTAATGTTGTACACAATCCTGGGGTCTTCTGATAAAGGGCAGTATGGAGCAAAGATGGAGATCTTTGCCATTTATTTCAGATACAGATTAGGTTTATCTGCTTCTGGGACTTGTTTGCCTCCCTGGGAATCTGTGACTGCTGCTATACAATGATGGCCAGACATATGCCTTGCCAGCAATCCTCTTAAATGTAAGCTGACTTAACAGGAAATCTGCCTTATACTATCGAGTTCAGTATTGCCTACATCAGCCTTCAAAAGCCTGATGCACTCCAGATGTTGTAGACAGTAGCATAGTATGTGTGGGCACAGGGATGGTTGCCCTGGGTGCAAAATTGCCAGGGGGTGCAAAATTTCAACATCCAGTGCTGCCTCAATACAGCTGTGTGTTTCTATCACTGGGCTCTGTTGAAAATAGCTTTTCCTGGCAAACCAGGAAGTTACCTCTCCAGATAATGGAATGACTCTTCTTATCTCTATGGATGCAATCTTCTCCTGGGTTGCAGTTGAGTGCGCATGTGTACTCCATCTGTTTCCCTCTTTCCCACATGGCCTCCACATGGCCTCAGGCACTGTTGATAATAATAATAATAATAATAATAATAATAATAATAACAACAACAACAACAACAACAACAACAACAACAACAACAATAATAATAATAATAGAATTGATACTTTGTCCATCTGGCTGGGTTGCCCCAGCCACTCTTGGAGGCTTCCAACACTCATAATAATAATAATAATAATACATCAAACATTCATACTAACAATCAGATCCTATATTTTAAAAAATCACAATAACTTTAAAATAAACAGCTTGTATCAAATAAAGCAGTATTCAATAATCCATTAAGATCCAATAGCAAACAGTAAAATTAAACATCAGCAAATAATAGTTTAACAATTTACACTTATCAGTTACAATAAAGAACTACTAATCTATAATCAATAAAATAACAGCAAATCACAATGCATAAAATACTAGAAAGCGTACAAAGCCATGTAAAAGGATCAAATTGGGAAATAAGGGCACACAACTTATAAAATTATTTTTAAAAACTATCCCTGAATTTCTCTCTCCCCAGCTGCTTCCGCTGTTCTCAGAGTCATGGTCTGGGAAAGGCTCCCAGGGCTGGAGGGTGGGACAAGGCAGGTGAGAAAGCCATTGCCTGCAGAAAGTCTCTCTTCCCTCAGCAATCTGTGCTACGTCACTGGTTTTTAGACTACAAAGTATGCTGGTCTACACCGAAGCTCCAGACAGGTCACTTTCCTAGCCTTGTCTAGATATGGTTATCACTGAAGCAGGTGTCTTTGTGAGCAAAGGATTTCCTATTCGACAGAACTATATGTCCTTTCCCACATGCCTGGAAATTTACCACAGTGAGGGGCCCCGGGTTCTTTTTAATACCCATTTAAAAAAATCAACTTGTTCTTTCCCCCAAAGCGCTCTGTAGACATAATTATTCTGTCTCCATTAAGGCAGCTTTAATTCTGCCTCAGATCTGTGGAATCATTCCTGCTTTAATTTTCATACACATGACAGCGGAAATTTGGCTCTTGGCCTCTGCATGTCGGAATGTTCTTAATGTAAAAGTATTAAAGGGATAGGTCGTATGAATGGGAATGTAAAATGTTCTGATATTGCCCCCCCCCCTTATCTTTTAAATAAAACTCTAATTTGACACCAGCACAAGAAATAGAAATTATTTCTCTCTGGGCTCTTGTGTGAGCTGTCAGGATGATAAAATGGAATAGGCTTTGAAATCAGCTTTTCCATGGACAGCTGGTTCATCATCATTAGTATGGATATACTTATTAATATCTAGGCCACCCAGTTCTACAAGGCCTTTGACTGGGGCTTTTCAGAGCACACGTCTGTTCCAATCATTTGTTGAGTGATTCTACGTGGCAAAGCCTCTTGCGAGCATGAATTCTGTGTCTCTTGGTTATCAGCATTTATTGGTGGCCTTTTCAAATGCATTAAAGGGATCAGTCTTATTTTTTCCTTATCGCACAAATTGCACTAACCCCTTCTACTCTGTCAGCTTCCTTTAGAGTTCCAATTTGCTCTCAGCCAAGCCCATGCTATCCAATGAAAATAGGGGTGTCCAATATGATGATGATGATGATGATACAATTTATACCCTGCCCATCTGACTTGGTTGCCCCAGCTACTATGGGCAGCTTCCAACACACAAAATAATGATAATAAAATATTAAACATTAAAAACAAACAACCCTTTCCTATATAGGGCTGCCTTCAGATGGCTTGGAGGATCTGATAACTCTATACTCCCCAACATTTCTTCAATGAAAATAGGGACATCCTAAGGAAAAGCAGATAAAGTAGAGGCATCACCTTGCCAACAAAGGTCCGTATAGTAAAAACTATGGTTTTCCCAGTAGTGATGTATGGAAGTGAAAGCTGGACCATAAAGAAGGCTGATCACCGAAGAATTGATGCTTTTGAATTATGGTGCTGGAGGAGACTCTTGAGAGTCCGGTGGACTGCAAGAAGATCAGACCTATCCATTCTGAAGGAAATCAGCCCTGAGTGCTCACTGGAAGGACAGATCGTGAAGCTGAGGCTCCAATACTTTGGCCACCTCATGAGAAGAGAAGACTCCCTGGAAAAAACCCTGATGTTGGGAAAGATTGAGGGCACAAGGAGAAGGGGATGACAGAGGATGAGATGGTTGGACAGTGTTCTTGAAGCTACCAGCATGAGTTTGACCAAACTGCGGGAGGCAGTGGAAGACAAGAGTGCCTGGCGTGCTCTGGTCCATGGGGTCACGTAGAGTCGGACACAACTAAATGACTAAACAACAACAACAAAGAAAAGCGGGACATTCTGGGATCAAATCAGAAACTGGGATGGCTTTTGTAAATCCAGGGCTGTCGCTGGGAAATAGGGACACTTGGAGGGTCTGCTGCCCCCACTTGCCTGCCTGCTCAATTACAGGTGGCCCTGGCTGTCGAATTTCCTCTTCTCTAGTTTTGGGGCTCATCCACAATTCCGCTGGACCCATGTGTTCTAGACGTGGGTCTGAGAGATAGATAAATTTTATTCGCATTAGCCAATGGCCACAGCAACATAAAACAAGTAATATATACAATTAAAAAGACAACAATGGGTAAAAAGGGCAATCAAATGACCAAGATTATCATTCAGATAGTGGCCCATAATCTCATTGCACCCTCGATAAACCTAGCAACCTTTGCTGTTGTCTGATCATTTTGATCTGTTGGTCTGAGAGCTTTTTCTTTTGCCCCGCTGCTTTCCCCAGGAAAACCTCCTGCTTAACTGATGAATGTCAATCCTCAGGAAACCCGACTGATGTTTGTTCTGATTCAGCAGTAAACAACGGGTTTTCCTGGAGGAAAGTGGAAGAAAACGGGGACAAGTGGACGTGTAGTTGAGCCTTCAATATAGAACTCAGCAAGGAAGAGAATGGGGAACAAAACTAGCATTTGTTGGCAGGGGCATAGAGTGAGGGGGCTGCTCGGGTGATGGCCCTGGACGCATTTTTCTGGGGAATGCTGACAGGGTGGCATGAGGAGGATGAAGTAGCCTTGATTGGAAGGTTGCGTGCCTGCCCTGTTGTGTCCTCCTCATGTCATCCTTCCAGCCTGTACTGGCAGGGCAGTGTGAGCAGTGGCGGAGCATATGCCTACGCTGCCCAGGGCGGGCATGCTCTTGAGGGGCATGAGGCACACTCCCGAGGGGGGCGGGGCACAGAGGGTGCCCTCCCATGCGCCACAGTTCAGGGTAGGAGAGGGGTGGGGAAGCTGCTGTCACTCTCCTCCTGCTCTCTGCAGCCGAGTCAGACATTTACGGGACCGCCTCTCCTGGTATGCCCTGCAGAGGACCTTAAGGTCCATGAATAATCATAGTTTAGAGGTCCCGGGCCCTAAGGAAGTTAGATTATCCTCCACCAGGGCCAGGGCCTTCTCAGTGATGGCTCCAACCTGTGGGAATGCTCTGTCCCATGAGACCAGGGCCCTGCAGGATTGAACTTCCTTCTGCAGGGCCTGTAAGACAGAGTTATTCCGCCTGGCTTTCAACTTGAACTTAGCCTGATCTTTTATTCCCCTTCCTTCCCTCCCCCTCTCCTTTTTATGAAGATTGCCCGCTCTGGGATCCCACAGCTAATTCTCCCCTGGTCTCCATGGTGGCCCAAATAGGACTAATTTAGCCAGCTAGCCCTGGTAATCATCTAATGTTTATTGGATGGATTTCCCCCCTAAATTAATTTTTCAATTCTGAATTTATCGTTATTCACGTTTTATACCATATTTTATGCTGTTACTTGTTGCATCAATTAAGTGTTTTAAATTTGTTGTTAGCTGCTCTGAGCCCGGTTTTTGAACCGGGAAGGGCGGGGTATAAATATTTTATTATTATTATTATTATAACCTGGCAATGGGTGCGCCTTGCCATGGCTGAGGGCTTCTCTCTGTCACCAGGTCAGAAGAGCTGCTGCCGCCAGGTGTGCCACCCACTCGCCTGCCATTTGTCACCCCCCCTCAGTCATGACACCTAGGGTGGACCGCACCCCCCCTTCCTATGCCTCTGAGCGTGAGGAGGATACAACAGCCATACACCCTTTGATCCCAGCCTTGCAAAGTGAGGGTGAGGCTGGGATTGAAGGGCACATGGTTGCCTGGAGGAGGAAAAACTTAAACACGTTGCAGAGTTCCCCCAAAATAGACCAGAGGCAATTTTATCCAGCAGAGCTTTACTGCTACTGAAGGCAAATGAGCATAATGGTCACAAATGCAAAACATTTGGGATTGGCACAGTCCATAAGAAATCCAGCTGCAGCAGACTTAATTTAAACTTAACAAGAACTTATAATAAGACTAAGATAAAAAGGTAAAGGGACCCCCGACCATTGGGTCCAGTCGTGACCAACTCTGGGGTTGCGGCGCTCATCTCTCTTTATTGGCCAAGGGAGCTGGCGTACAGCTTCCGGGTCATGTGGCCAGCATAACTAAGCTGCTTCTGGCGAATCAGAGCAGCGCACGGAAATGCCGTTTACCTTCCTGCTGGAGTGGTACCTATTTATCTACTTGCACTTTGATGTGCTTTCGAACTGCTAGGTTGGCAGGAGCAGGGACCGAGCAGCGGGAGCTCCCCCCATTGCAGGGATTCGAACCGCCGACCTTCTGATTGGCAAGTCCTAGGCTCTGTGGTTTACCCCTCAGCGCCACCCGCATCCCTTAATAATGATAAGAAGAAGAAGAAGAAGAAGAAGAAGAAGAAGAAGAAGAAGAAGAAGAAGAAGACGACGACTAAAACACAACACTATAACATACAGAACAGAATATCACACCAGGACAAAGAGATAGAAAGAGAAAGTGAGTGAAACTCAGGCTTCCCCTGGCCTTCCTATTATAGTCAGCATGACCTTGATAGAAAGGGTAACAGAACCAGTTCGAACCAGCTGTGCTCAGCTTCCCAGAAGGAATAACCCAAACATGAGAAATCTTCTGCCTGCTTCTTTCACATAGAAAGAAACCTTCTAGAACCCTCTTGAACTAAGCAGAACAGTAACCATCTTTACATATCAGACCAATACTTTCTGTACTAAGAAATGCAAACTGACAGTTGTGTCCTTCTCACACCACCTTCCCCGAGCCGCTCTGTGATGATCTCAGCCTCCCAAAGCAGATCAGGGCTGGCATCGCATTGTGGGTGAGGGCTGGGCTGATGAATCTCCCCAGCACACCCTCTTTCTCCCCAGCACACCATGAAGACACACTCTGCCACTGTTTCTTGGTTCTGGCTATGGTGGCACCTGAAATTGTCTCTGGCTCATCTCACTTTTGTTCACTTGCCTTACATCCTGCCATTCTCAGTGATCACCAGATTCCTATGAACATTTGCTTTAATGGATCCTATTTCTTAGGGCTGTCCCTTTTGTTTGGTAGCATCTGTCTCTCCTAAATCATGATCCCTCTTTTGTATACTGGGAATGTCTGATGTTGTTGTTGTGGCTGAGATGTACATGCGAATTGCCATTCTTCAAGTTTCCCTTATGTTTCTGAATTTTCAGTCTCTGGGGGTATGTCTATATGCAGTAGGAATAGGCACAGATTTTGTTGGGTCTGCATTTCTAAACGAACCAGATTGTTTTGAACTTCCAAGATTAATACACGGATTCGAAGACCATTATTCTTCTGTTTCCCCCCTTCTTAAAATTCTGTAATACCACCAAAATGCATAGAAACATTAATATTGTTTGTTATTGTAACACAGAAATGGTGTGCTTTAGGGGGAAACGTCCACAAAATGTGCATTTAGAGTAACAGAGGTATAAAACACATGTTTAGGAGCACCATGCATTTTGACAACACACATTTTCATGCATTTTTTTTTTTTAAAATTCAGAACGCTTCAGAAACTGAGAGGACAGACTTATGAACGAATGTATGTGAAATTATTATGAACTGGAAATAGTCCATTCCTGGTGTGCAGATGCATCTCAACTCTAGTTAGACAAGTCCCCCCCCCCCATATGCATGAATGGTTTGGGCCAAATTGGCCATGACATCAATAGCGCGCATGCAATCTACCTGCACAGTTTTTTTTCTTTCTGTAAATAGCAGCCAAGGGAAATCCTGAACAGCCTCCAAACTCTGTGGGATGAAGAGGGGGAAAGACAACTCTTTTGAGATGAAATGCAATTAGCAGTTTCAGAGCAATCTTTGCCTGGGCCTTGGCAGGGAGAGAAATAATTAAATGTTCCCAACCCACACAGTCCCAAGTTTGTCCCTGAGGCACAATGTGTAGTGAAATGAATGTTAGCATCCAGACCAATGCAACCTCCATTGAAATTGAGGAATATTCAGGCTGCTGCATTATAAACTGGTGGAGTGTGCAAGAAGAAGGAGAAAGGCCATCTGCGCTGTGTTAAATGTAAGTGGTTCGTCAAGGCAGGATGGGGTTGGGGATCCTGTTTACAATCTTATTCTAATTAGCCATTTTACTCTCCTGTAAATGCTGCATTATTGGCCGTTGAAGCCGAAAGACTATTAGTTCATTAAGGCATTTTGATGCTTGTAACAATAAGCGATGTTTCATTTGAACTGAAAATAGGACTCAGCGACTCATGCTAATTCCCCTTAGCGGCAGTGGCTGGCTCCAATTGGGAATGGGAAGTTGCCTGCCCACCACTAGGTGGAGCCATAGCCAATGCCAGTTTTGTCCCCCGCTGAGTTCTACAAGGGCCACACATAAGACAGGGCCACCTCTGGACTAGTTGTAAGTAATAAGACTTATGCCTGAAGAATTAAGGCAGACTGAGGTTGCTGGGGCAGCGCCCCATTTGCCCTGGTGGACTAGCCTCCACTGCCCCTAACTAGCCGAGGCAAAGTTGTCTAGAGTGCAGGCTCCTTGAGTCACTCAACAAGGTGTCACACTGTGGGTGAAAGATCTTGAAGTATCCCACCACTATGGTTAACACACACACATGCGCACACGCATAATAATAATAAATAATAATAATAATAATACATTTTTATTTATACCCTGCCCTCCCCGGCCAGAGCTGGGATCAGGGCGGCTAACACCAGTAAAATTACAATAAAAACATAATGGGGGGGACCAATTTAAAATACAGGTTAAAATACAATTTAAAAAGCAGCCTCATTTTAAAAGTAGCCCATAAATCAAAACCATAAGGGAGGGAAGACATAAGGGTCAGACTGAGTCCAAACCAAAGGCCAGGTGGAACAGCTCTGTCTTGCAGGCCCTGTGGAAAGATGTCAGGTCCCACAGGGCCCTAGTCTCTTGTGACAGAGCGTTCCATCAAGTCGGGGCCAGTACTGAAAAGGCCCTGGCCCTAGTTGAGACCAATCTAACCACCTTGCGACTTGGGACCTCCAAAATGTTGTCATTTCTGGACCTTGTGTCATTAGGGACAAGTGCGAGAAGAAGGGGACTACCAGTATGCAATATACTAGGGTAAATCATGCCTACAAATGCATATATTGGTGAAAAGAGAACAAAACAGAATTAAAGGTTTATATTAGGCAGTATTGCCTTCAAAAAATTGTATATCAGGATAAAGCCACATTCAAATGCTGCTGAATTTTCATGAAGAGTTTCTTTTTAAAATGCCAGTTGATGTGGAAAAGTGGAGAACTGAATGTAAGAGGGGAAACATGAGGAACTGAACATGGCATCCCTAATTAGCAACTTACAGTAGCACATTGAAAGTGATATAGACATAGATATAGATGCAGTGCTTTTCTTTTGGGAAGACGCAGGGGTACGCATACCTAAACTGTAATGGGTCTGAGTTACTTGTGCGTAAACTGTCCCCATTAGGGAGCTTAATTGCCTGGGTTAAACCGTCCTGACTGCACAGCCCATCTCAGCATGGCTGCCTCAGTCGCTAGCAGAATCTGTCTGTGGGCGTTTCTTAAACCTTTTCCAGCATAAAAGCTGTTTGACTCCCAGTCGTCTCTGCCTCTCACTGCGCGGGAGTCTTCTGCGCAGGGAGGGCATGGGTAGTGGAGGACCAGTGCTCTCCTCACTGATGTCCAGGGAAGAATCCCGGAGCTCTCCCCCCGCTTCCCCCATTTGCCCTCCTGGATCCCTGGTGTTACGCCGATTTCCTTCCCCCTCTACCAAGCTGCGTCTCCCCCTGGTGCTGGTACCTTCTCCTGCAGAATCGGGGAGCCTCTCCTTCTCCTTTCGCAGTTCCCTGACATCAACATTTTGTGAATCAAAAGGGAAAAGAAACTAAAAATGTTAACATTTTTAGCTTCTTCTCTAGCACAGTGAACCGTCAGTTCTGTTGCTACCCCCGATGGATGGCTTCATTTCCTGTCACAGTGTTTTCTGAGGATCAGATGGAAGTGAGCATTTAATGTATGAAGTAGAAATTGGAATCTACCACGGTGATTAGTCAGTCGTTGCCACCTCCGATGGTGGCTATAAAATGGTGATTTTCTTGAGTCAAAATGAGAATACCCCTAAACATTTTTTTAAAGAAAAAAACACACCACTGGATAGATGATATATATGCAAAGAAATAGCTACATTAATAATGATGAGTCCTTTGGATAATTATGTGCAAGGTAGGATGACAGCACTGAAGAATTCTCTGTGAAAATATTATTTGCTTAGGCTTCGAAGAGAAAAAAAACAACTTGTGCAAACTGAAGGGCGGGCAGAACTTTAGAATAAAAATGGGTCTTGATTCCTTTGTGGGGAAACCCCAGAAGGAGGACAATAGTATCAAGGTGTTCAGATGGAAAATGTTCACTACAATTCGCTGCACCTTGTCAAGAACACTTTAAAACAGTAAGAAAGAGCCCAGGGCTGAGATCAGAAACTGAATTGTTTTGATAGATGAAAGTTGTCGTCTCTCTATTTTGTGCTTTACACCAGCTAAACAATTAGGATTTTTGTTATTAGCCATCTGTTACTCCCCCCGCCCCTTAAGAAGAGGTAGAGGAACAGAACATTCTTCCATCTCATCAACATATTGGACTCTCCAGAATATGTTTACACTTCCTTCTGCTTCCCCCCCAAGCAAGTTGCTTAGGATGATGTAATATTTCTTGTGGAGTGATCTCAATGCAGACTCTAGAGTGCCCAAAGGACAAAGAAACAAAGTAGGAGAACTGTCTGAAAGAGGCGAGGAGGTGACAGAAGGGATTAGGGATGAGCAGATCTGTCAGTTTTGGTTTCTCTCCATTTCACATTTTCCCAATCTGAAATTAAGTTTTCCACGTGCCCACATTAGTTTGCAAAGTTTTTCTCTGAATTCCTTATGAAAATTTATCATTATTCTAGTGCAACCTTCTGCTAATGTGCACGTGTTCCTATGCAATTTTGTCCAATGTATCTATTTTTTTGCCAAGCAGTGGTCCCGAATATTATGCATTTCCACATGCTATTTTCATTAATGTGGACTTTAATGCACACATTACCCTAGTATATGCACTTCTGTGCACATTGCTTGGCTGGAGCACTGCATTGCAAAATTCAGAGTAATGCATTTTTTTAAAAAAAAAATGGTGGTTGTTTCAGTTCATGCCTTGTTTTGGAACCTGCAAATTATGTTGGTTCACCAATAAATGTGAACTGAATTGGATTTCTCCTCCAGCCATTCCACTGATAAAAAGACCCTCCATGATGTCTAAACCCTTTACAATGTTGTTTAAGGTAAAGGCCATCAACAGCGGGTATGAGATCTGGGAAAGCAAGAACCAGCACTTTCCTTAGCACCTATTAACTCCATTTGGTCTTGCAGCAGATCTTAGATTCCCTCTACCACACACTGTATTTATCTTCACCTATTGCTTTTGGGAAATGCCTTTGTTCTCTGTTTTGCTTCCCAGCCATTCTGGTTTCAGAATAAGTCGGTTTATGACTTTGATGGAAGTCAGTGGGAAGTTATATGGAAACTTTTATCACTGAATGAAGAGCTTCATAGGCTTTTAAAGATTCACTTAAATTCTTTTGCTTTCGTTGCCTTGTCACATAGCTTGATATATTAGGCCCTGCGATTTTATACAGCACTGTATAATATATAATCTACTTTAAGTTATTGTGGGGGTCCAACGAACACCCTCCCTTGAGCCAAAGCATACAAATGTGGGAACAGGGTCTGCCAGGTTCCCATCCCAAAACACAGTGACAATGACTCTTACTTGTAAGTAAGTCTTTATTCAGGCTAAAAGCAGACAAGCTCAGCAGTGAGCACAAAACCCAAAGGTCAAGATTCCAAGGTTCATGAATGAAGCAATAAGCTCATAATCAAATAGAAGCAAGGAAGATGTCCCAACAGTTGAGATGCCCTCCCTGCCAAGCTTTCAAAGTTGAGTAGGGTTGAGCTCACTCATGGGACTTTCTTGCCCTATGAGTCTGCTGCATACACACATGTGCACTCCATTTGGGAGGGTGTGTCTGAACCCACCTACAAAGATGGCACCTAGTTCTTGGTGATAAGACGATGTCCTGTTGCTGTGCCTCTAGCTCCACAGCTACCTCTTTACGTTCAGCTCCTCCATCTGGCGGATAGAAGTCCTCTTTCCTTCCTGATGAGACTGGAAGGGTGGGGGAGGAGAGAGCCAGCAGCTTTGCTTCTCCCTCTTGGACATCTAGCATCACAAGGGGGAGGACCTCTCTCCTCATTCCTGGGTGCTAGGCCTCCAGTCCCCAATCTCCTCCTCTTTTTTTCCTCCTTCCAGTCCACCTGGGGCTGCCAAACCATGCCAGATCCTGATGGAGCTGAGGGACCCATAACAGGGATACGATGATGATGATGATGATGATGATGATGATGATGAAATGCTGAGGTAGTTGGCTCTTCTAGGTGGCTAGCTCCATTCAGCCACAGGGAGGCAGGATCATGAGTAAGGCAAAGGAGGCTCAGCTAGACTGATGATGCAGGTAAAAGACAAATGAAAGTGAAACCCAAAATGGAAGTAGCTTTGTGGCTCTCTCTGGTCAATGAGTGATCAGGATCTACAGAGAAACAGCAATGGATGGTGCTTCCAGATGGCAAAGTTTTAATGTAATTGTTGCTCTAACTCTGAAAGGTGACATGAAGAATTGCAGTTGACTTTGTATGGTTGGGCAGTTATCGCTTTTGATGTGTACGTACCCCACTATGCTCCTACAGTAGTGGCTGCAACATAGACCTGTGGGCATCTGAGTAACAATTCATCTAAGAATACCATTTTAGCAGGGCTTTTACTTTTTAATTAATATTTAACAATGGCACTCAACAATTTTTGTTTTTGTTTTGCAGTACTACAGTGTTAATATTTTAATTTCAATGCATTTTTAATGTTAAAAAGGGTTAAAAGTACACCACACTGCTAAAATGGCACCAAGAAGAAAGACAGCAACAAAGCAGAAGGGCCATAACTCAGTTGCAGATCACATGCCATTCGTGGAAAAGACCCTGGGTTCAATCCCTCGTGTCTCCCCTAGGGCTGAGAAAGATCCACTGTCTGGAATCCTGGGGCAGAGGCAGATTTAGGTAGCATGATTTAGGTAGAAGATTTAGGTACTGAGGTTCTTAGTGGGTCATGCTCTTTTGCTTAGTCCCTGGCAGCCACGTAAGGATGTGGACGTGCTGGGAAGATATTAACCTTGTGCCTTATTCCCTTCCCAGGACTATAATTCCTGGGAAGGAAGTAGGAGAGGGGCTGATTCTTAAACAACTCTTTAAATTCTGGTTCTGGGAGGCGGTTTATATTCAAACAGATTATTTATGGGAGCAAAATGTCACCTTCCCCCAAGGACTTGGAAAACGGAGAAGTGTCTTCCTCGGAATTATGTGAAAATGCATTTAGCATCTTTATGTTTTGTTTCTAGCAATCTCTGCTACTACCTTTTTCTGTGTTGATACCTCATTAGATAGGGGGCTTCTACGCTGAATTTAAAATACTTGACAAATTCCATGGCGATTCTTTTTGAGCTCTCATAATTCGTTGCCTGCATTACTCCCCGGTGACATTACGTATGTAGATTGCTCTCTAAATATATACAAAACTCAATAGTAATAATAATAGCTAATATCTTTCCTTGACTGCACCGTAGAACTGAGAAAGGGGGGAAAGCACAATTACAAACTTTTAATACAGTGAAAAATTATATTGAGGCTTTAATATTCTTTTGCTTATGCTTCAGTAAGTACATTCATTAAAGTTTTAATTTGCCAAAATCTTGCAGAGATAAAATCAAGTAAATATCTTTTGTTACTATCTACCTAGATAGAGAAAAATTGCTTCTTTCCTTCATATAAAGCACGGGTGCTGGCATCAGGAGGAGTCCCATGGAGATATCTTGGTGGGATTTTGTTCAGAGGTAGAGGAGGAATAGACAAGGATGGAGAGCAGTAGAAATTGGATCCTGGGAGTTGGAAGATGGCAGTCCAGATCCAGGGGAAGGGCTAAGCAGATGGACAAGGGAAAAGCCTGCCTCAATGCCACAGGATACCACTTATGTCACATTGACATCACAAGTTCCATATTACAGCAGACTCACATGACCCCAATGCCACCTGCTGCTAGCAAGGAGCTTCTCCCCTCCAGAGAGGAGCCTGGGACTAGATCAGACAGTGAGCCAGCCCCATTGATTCTGGAAGGCTGCTGTGCAGGGCAGTGAGATGGGACTATTTGTCAGGACTTCCGGGTTAGCGCCATCGGCAATGGCGGAGTTCCTCTGACCGAGAGGAACCCGCTCCGCGAAAATCGGGTCTTGCCGCCACGATGAAGGCGGAGACCCCTCAAAAATCCCAGGCGGAGGAAGCCTGGGAATGTGGGATTCGGCTGACACCAAGAGCGCCTCCCCTACTCGCAGGGAAACCCTTTTTCGGGGATCCGAAGCGAAGTGGGGTGAGTGGCGCGGTGTTTTGAATCAACCGCTACTTTTACGGAGTGAAGCCGCACAGCCGTTGCCGGAGAGCGCTGACTTTTTCCTGTGGACAATTGGACTCTAAACAAGTACCCATGAGTAGAACGGAAAATTGGACTACGAAACATTTTAATTTGGCACCGAAGCGGGAAGGTTCTAAACAGGAAGTCCGCCTTCCGCTTTTGTAAATAGATTGAAGCAAAAATTTTGCAAGCTAAAGTCTGGAAAGTCGTATATAAAGGACTAAATTTCCTTCAGTTAAAACCACCAAAACCCCTCTTGGAAGCAGGAGAAGAGGGGGGGAATCTTAGATTGTTTAGGTCTGCAGGAGAGAGAGTAAAGAAAGATAAATTTCCACTGTCTCAAACCTGGGAACGGGGTGTCAGAGACAGAATTTTTGGGGGAAGTTCATTGACTGTGAATGGAACGTCTTTTGACAGATAGTTAAAAAAGAGAAACATATTGATCCCAATGTTGCCTTTTGCATCCAAAAGAAACAAAATATTTGAAAAATGAAAGTAATTTTCTTTTGTTGGACCTGCTTTCAAAAGATGGCTACAAATAGAAATTGTCTCCTCTAGAGGGAGCTTGTTAAACTGTTGCTGGAGTTGATCTGGGGAATTTCACAGCTGTGGAGATTAAGGATCGTGAGACCAGACATTTGACCTTGGATAAGAATGTGTTTAGAAGTTTTGGTACTTGCCCTTTGCAAGACAAGCACTTTTTTGGAGCAGCTGCATGAGAAGATGGATTTGATGACTGTTGCAGTCAATAATTTTGGACAAACAGTGAATACTCACATAGAAACCATTCAGGAACCAACCCAGGAATCTGTTTTGACAGGGCAAGTGCAAGTGCAGAAGATAATGGAGGAGGTTGTTGTTGAACCTCAAGTAATATAAATGGAGAGACCTGAGGCCCTGCAGGAGCATAAGCTGCTGTTTTTGAAGACTGAACCTGGAGAAAGTCAGATTTGGAGAGAGGGAGCATTGTTTGGCTTGGAGATGGGAAGTTGGTTGGATCCCCCTAAGCAGGGACGTTTTGGCTTTTGGGATTTGGTTTTGGGCCAGGGGGGTCTGGAGTTGTGGGGGCTCTTAACTTTGGAGGGACTTTGAAACATGCTTTTGAATACTTTCTGGATTACAGTGCTGAATGTGGAGAATGGGCTGACCTGTCGAGGGGGGATGGAGATATTGTTGGGTTGGAGTCTCCCCGAGACCTACTCCTCAATGAGAAAGGAAAGAAATTAAGAAAAAGATCAACAAAAGACAAAGTAAAGTGCAGGTATAAACAAGAAGAAGATCTGCAGAAGGGACATGGAAAAGACTTAAGAGCCTCGGACACAAGATCACCAGGTTGATGGACTAGATGGAATGGATAGAAAGGACTGACATAACCCAAGACCAGGAAGAAGAGACGTTGGATGAAGATTTGAAGAAAGTTTTTAAAAATTTATTTTGAGAATTAGTGTAAAATTAATGAGTATTAGGAAAAATGTTGGAATGAAACTATTTGGCTTTAGTAGAAATGATATAAGGAGTTATGTACAAATAAGTATTAAGTTTTAAGTTTTAAGGCTTTTTATGGTAAGATAAGGTTAAACTAAATTACGGTAAATTTAATGACAGAATATAGTGAAAGATGGAAAGGATTTGCTGAGTTAATTAATAGGTTAGACTGTTATACAACAAAAACTGAGAAAGGTGGAAATAATTTGCTGAAACAATTAAACTATAATACAAAAAGGGAGGTGTGAGGAGGTCAATGAAACAAGTAAATGAAAGATAATGATATGGAATATTGGATGTGTGTTTTAATGTTATTGTTCTTTTTTGCTATATTGTTGTATTTTTATGTTTTTTCTTTTTATATATTGTAATGTATGTCCTGTTAAATTTTTTGTTGTTTTCTTTTCTGCTTTTTTCTGTAATTTTTAAACTTCTAATAAATATCATTTAAAAAAAGAGAGAGAGAGAGAGAGAGAGAGATGGGACTATTTGTCACTGGTCTTGAAAGCATTGCCCTGGCTGAATGTGAGCTAGTGTCGAGGCAATGATTCTTCAACATCCACTTTGTTGGACTGGTCATGTTGTGCGGATGCCTGATTGTCATCTTCCAAAGCAGCTAATCTATTCCGAACTTAAAAATGGAAAGCATAATGCTGGCGGTCAACAAAAGAGGTTTAAAGACACTCTCAAGTTAAATCTAAAAAAAAGTAGTATAAACACTGACAACTGGGAAACACTGGCCTGTGAGCGCTCCAGTTGGAGAACAGCCTTTACCAAAGGTGTCATGGACTTTGAAGACACTTGAACTCAGGACAAAAGGGAGAAATGCTCTGAGAGGAAGGCACACTTGGCAAACCCTCACGGTGATCAACTCCCACCTGGAAACCTATGTCCCCACTGTGGAAAGACGTGTGGATCCAGAATTGGCCTCCACAGTCACTTACAGACTCACTGTTAAAACCGTGTTCATGGAAGACAATCTTACTTGGCTATGTTGTTGTTGTTGTTTAGTTGTTTAGTCGTGTCTGACTCTTCGTGACCCCATGGACCAGAGCATGCTAGGCACTCCTGTCTTCCACTGCCTCACACAGTTTGGTCAAACTCATCTTAGTAGCTTCGAGAACACTGTCCAACCATCTCATCCTCTGTCATCCCCTTCTCCTAGTGCCCTCAATCTTTCCCAGCATCAGGGTCTTTTCTAGGGAGTCTTCTCTTCTCATGAGGTGGCCAAAGTATTGGAGCCTCAGCTTCAGAATCGCCAAAGAAGAAGAGACCAGGTTTTGGTACTGGTGTCCTGAATGGCTTGTGTTCCTTGTTAAGGGATTGTTGGTACAGTGGTACCTCGGGTTACATACGCTTCAGGTTACAGACTCAGAAATATTACCTCGAGTTAAGAACTTTGCTTCAGGATGAGAACAGAAATCACGCGGCGGCGGCATGGCAGCAGCTGGATGCCCCATTAGCTAAAGTGGTGCTTCGGGTTAAGAACAGTTTCAGGTTAAGAATGGACCTCCGGAACGAATTAAGTACATAACCAGAGGTACTACTGTATCTGTCTGTCTCAAGAGACAACGGAGTGAAGTCAAACCACTACATTAGCAGCACGTCCCCAGGATGCAAGCCTGGGCACTGTGTCAGCAGGTCTTGTGGTTTGTGCAAGTCAACATGCCCTGAGGCTTGCATGCATGATGTCAATATGCTGTGCAGCATGCATGCACAGTATGCACATGTTGCACAACCCTGACCGCCCCAATTGTAGGGGCAAGTTGTCATGCTTGGTTCCATATCCCACTGTGAATACAATAGTCATATATCCAATAAACAGAAGCAAACATTCACATGCAAACAAAATACCTCTGTGTGTTTATATGCACACAAATGGGAATGTGCTTCTTGGTACCTACCCCAGGAATTCATTTTGCACCCGGGAAATATTGACCTATTATACCTTCCATTTTACTGTTGAAAACGTTAATGTCTGATAAAGTACACTATTACAAGACATTATACCGGGTCTAATATAATCATCAAAATGCTATCTAGAGAAACCATGTAATATCTTGCTTCCAAGAGAGAAAAACAGCAATTACCATATAGGAATTGTGTAGACGGTGACGGACTGGGTGCAGTATGACTCTGAATTTACAATAATGGGAGAAAAGTGTATGGGCAATAGAAGACAACGAGGAAAAAGGTTCACCTAGTAGGACTGTCAGCTAAGCCGTCAGGTTACACAGAATCTCAAAGAAGCTGGGATCCGTCTACTGAAATAAATTGTTTCCTAAGTGCTGATATTTGGACGTTTTGTAATTACACAGCCAGTGCATAATTGACATTAGTTTGAAGGCAGCTGCCTTATATTCAGGCAAAGTTTTCAACATGGGGACAGGAAGCCTGAGCTGATTTGAAATAACCAGGCATACCTTGCCATCCTCTTGACCAGGATGGGGGAACTTTCTTCAGCTTGAGGGCCAGATTCCTTCTGGGAAGTCTTCGGATGGTGGAAGGGGCCACTGTCAATAATGTACGGAAAAATACCTTTGTACCCTAGGCTTGGCTGTACACACGCTCAGAAGTACTCCTCTCTTGCCTCCATCTAGACAAGCAAGGGACATCATAAAAACTGAAGGAAACATTCCAGCCAGACAAAAATACTTGGGGTATGAAGTAGGGGCAGTGAGGGGGGTGACCTATGGAGAGGGGGTGTCATGGACTGGTTGGATGCAGAGGAATGGTGAGAGGAACCTCTGGGGAACCACTAAGGGAAGAAGGTTCAGAGCCTGGGGAGTGGTGGTGGGGCAATGATGAGTGGTCAGAGGGAGAAGATGGCAAGAGGACATGTCTGAAGCTGAAGAGGTAGCAGGACTTGGTGAGCTGGGGCAGAGAGAGGTCCAGAATCAGAGGCAGAAGCTGAAACAGAAGAGTGGGACGAGGGAGGCCAAGAGGCAGAGATGAATCAGGCTGGTGAAGAATCACGGGTGTCTCCTCCTCCTTCTGCGACAAGCTCTTTCCGCCCTGTCTCCTGGAATCAGAAGAAGGATGAAACGGGTGGAGCAGTGGCAGGCTGTATGCAGGCACAGTCTCCAATTGCTCAGAAAAAACTCTGGAGAAGAGGAGATTTAGATGTCTGTGTTGAGGCAGGGATTTTCAGTCTCCCCAATTGATTCATGGGGCAAGAACTCTGGGGATGAGCTTCTGGGCTCATTGACCTGACACCTTGTTGTTGTTTAGTTGTTTAGTCATGTCCGACTCTTCGTGCCCCATGGACCAGAGTACGCCAGGCACTCCTGTCTTCCACAGCCTCCCGCAGTTTGGTCAAACTCATGCTAGTAGCTTCGAGAACACTGTCCAACCATCTTGTCCTCTGCTGTCCCCTTCTCCTTGTGCCCTCCATCTTTCCCAATGTCAGGGTCTTTTCCAGGGAGTCTTCTCTTCTCATGAGGTGGCCAAAGTATTGGAGCCTCAGCTTCACGATCTGTCCTTCCAGTGAGCACTCAGGGCTGATTTCCTTCAGAATGGAGAGTTTTGATCTTCTTGCAGTCCATGGGACTCTCAAGAGTCTCCTCCAGCACCATAATTCAAAAGCATCGATTCTTCGGCGATCAGCCTTCTTTATGGTCCAGCTCTCACTTCCGTACATCACTTCTGGGAAAACCATAGCTTTAACTATATGGACCCCTTCATAGATCACTGCCTTGCCATGGCGAAGGGGCTTGAATAACTCAGAGAAGCTATGAACTATGCTGAGCAGGGCACCCAAGATGGACAGGTCATAGTGGAGAGTTTTGACCAAACGTGATCCACCTGGAGGAGGAACCGGCAAGCCACTCCAGTATTCCTGCCAAGAAAACTCCAGGGACAAAGACAACAGACCTGACACCTACCCACCATTTTTGAACGGTGTTTTTACTGCCAGTTCACTCTTTGACAGGGTACGTAGCTTCGGGAGAGTTTCAAGGGTCAAATATATTGGCCCTGGTCCTGAGGTTCCTCATCACTGCTCTAGACATGTATCAAAGTCTATCCATACTTTTAGGTAGAGTAAGCAGTCTATCTCAGTCTCAAAGAGATTTGGGGATGCTATTAAAGCAGCACAATTTAGTTTAAAAAATTATTTTTGGCAGAGGTGACTTCTTTCCCCCCAGCAGGGTGCTGTTTCCTGCCTTAAGACCCATAATGTCTTTGGAAGACTCTGAGGAGATAGGTCCCAGCATAACCAAACTTCCTTTTTAAAAGATAGGAGAAATCACACACAGTTTTGCCTTGAAACCTGTGTAAGGTATCTCTACGGAAGGTTTTAAAACAGGACACTTCAGCTACAGTTTACAGACTTCTTTAGAGAAAGCCATGTGCTCAAAATGCACTTTAACTGTATGGCCTGGGTGTGACCTATGGGTGCTCAGTGACTTGATATTGCTGACTGGGGGAATAAACAGAAAACCAGGAGGAATGGAACGGAGTGTCCTGAGTAGGCACATTCCATGCTGCAACATTTTCTTGCAGGTCCCGCTAGTTCTTCCTCACTTTCCATTGTTTAATCTTTCTCTGCTGTGGTTGGATTTAAAGTCAAAGGTCTCTTTGTTTACTTTAAAAGGAAGCCTGGGAGTAGGCTATTCAAGCCTTATTTGATTATAGTTGTCACAAAATTGCCACCAAAGACGCAATTAAACCTACTTACATTAAACGATCTGGCTCCATATTAGAAATAGTCAAGCAAATGGCAAATCTCTTAACTCTTAAGTCAATTTAGCAAGGATTAGACCCCTGGAGGGGGAAAGCTTCTTAAACTAGTGCAAAGCTTTCTCCCTGCCATTTTCACAACGGAATATAGGGGAGTAGAAATAAAAAAGAAATAAAAAGGAGAAAAAGTTTTATCAAGATCTCCTCAAACATGCAGCTCCATCTTTTCCTCTCATAGCTAGGCTGAATATCTGACCTAAGCATATTTTACAGCTCAACATGAAATTCAGGTGCGAATAGAAGATAAGGAGCTATGCCTACTGAATTTCTAAATCTTTGATGTTTATAACTTTATCTACTAGTACTGAATGAGTTGGGAAGTATCTCAGTGGCCAGGAAAAGGCTCGGTATGTATGTGGATATCGGGGAGTAGAGGAAAGGAAGCAGACCTTCTATGAGAAGGTTCTCAAGAAGGTCCAAGGTCTTTGCTTCCCACTGAATTAGGCACCCCATGCTGGTGCCATGATTTGTCTTCGGGGGGGGGGGAGACAGAATGCCATCCTCCTAATCATTTTATTGTAAATTAGGGTTTTTTAAGGAATTTGATCAATTTGAGTAGCAACTGACCTTTTATGCACCTTCCAGATTAATGTGCATATTGGATCCTAATTATTCACTGACTTTCATAGTCCCTAAATTGTCAGTGAAGTTCTCATTCCAAAAAGTATCAAAATACATTTTTAATTATGTATTTTGAGAGAACTATGCTTAGAAACGTGCATTTTGAGAGAAAACACACTTAGCAATCTGTATTTTTATTTGCAAAATAATGTAATAAATAGATTATGAATGTTATGATAAACATATGCATATATAATTGGTTCATTTATAAAAATAATCATCTGTACCTCCAAAGCCACATAAACATTTGCAAAGACAGTTTGATACTTCATCTTAATTTTTAGAGAATGCTTTGCTCTACTCCATACGTTAAAATGTGCATTTGGAGAAGAAGCACATTAAGAATTTGAAACACATTTTAATACTATTGAAATGCAAACTTTCATGCAGATTGCGAAGTTGCAAATTAAGATAGGAGAGGGACTCAGGGAACACTGAGTCAAATGCCTTTCTGTGGGCTGTGAAATTGGGGCAGCCTTTTTGGTTCAGTTCTCTGGGGGAGGATATGTGTTTTTTAACCCTTAAATGGGGCTTTACGTGCAAAAGGTCTCAGGCTCAATTCCTAGCAACTCCCAGTAGTGCTATGAGAGACTCTCTGTTTGAAACCCTGGAGAGCTGCTATCAGTCAATGTTGACAATATTTTGTGACTTAGTGTAAGGCTTAGTGCCTCTGCTAGGATGATGTTGCATTCTGGGATTGCGTGTTCAGACCCAGAAACCTCCCCCTAAATAAATTCACAGTTGACTCAAATTTTGGTTTTGGTTTTTTGGCAGAATTTAGGCCACAACTTTATTGATTACAGAAAATGAATGGTTGCATAGGCTCTGGTTCAGCTAGCTCTCTGCCATGCAGGTAGTGCTGACCCAGGGCACCAGCATAGGTCAGCCAAGGGTGAACACCTGGATAAGCGAAAAGCCAAGAATGGGCTAACTCCACCACCCAAATGCCCCCCTGGACTCAGGCACGGGCACAACCCCCTCTCAGGGGTTGACCAAACCATTGAGTCCCTGGATTCCTGTAATGGAATACCCTTCACATAGGGATGGCAAGAGCGTTCTCCCATCCCTATCCCCTGAACCAGCACAACCTTTCAAGTTGTGACGATTTGCTACACCGCAGGCAAAACCCAAATGGCATCAGCCAATCAGCCAAGTGGGGAAAATTCCTGCCATGCCCCTGTCCCAACTACATATGAAACACGACAGCATAGCAAGGTCAAGCACAAAGCCCTAAAGGTAGGGAGAGGTGGGCGAGTGTTCCAATGCACGCACCGAAAGAGGAAGCTCTGGGTCATGTGCATAGGTATATATAGGTCCCTTGATCCAATTAGCCTGTGTCCCATTGGCCTGATTAAACCCTGCATCAAGGGGCCTACCAATCGGGTGTTGTGGCTATCCAATCATACCCACCCACAACACAGGGTTTGGTTGCCAGGTCTCACCGCAACGTGTGCCCTCTTTAAGGGAGGACCCGATCTCCCATTGAATCTATCTGCCTAAAGTGTTTGCCTTTTGTGCTCATCACTTGATTGATGGATCCTTTTGGATGGAGGCCTTTCCCATTAAAATAATGGGGACTTGGGGGTCGGTTGAGAAGGTGAAAGATTCTGGAGCAAAATCTGGTCAGTCTCTTGCAACAGGGATGGGGTGAACCTGAATAGTTTTTTCACCCCTTCTTTTACGACGACTGCAAAGCAACCAGACAGTCCTCATGTAGCTTTTTCTTTAAAAAGAAAAGAACCTGCTCTTTAAAATTAATGAACACACCTGTTCTTTCTGGGGAGTGAAAGCCTTTGTCCGTTGGTGAGTTAGAAAAGCGAAGCCCTGGGTCTTAATAAAGCAGGACTGGAAATGGTTTCTAATCCTCAGTAGAGCTAACTTTCAGCTCAAGCGCTGATCTAGGAACATATGGAAGCTTCATTATTAAAGTCTCATATGGAAAATTGGAAATAACAAGGGTCTGGAGTTTTTGTCCCCAAAACCTGCCTCAGATTCCAGAAGCAGAAATGCATTCAAAATGCATTATTCATATTGGTCTGAGGAGGGAGGGATGTATGAAATAGCTTTTCATGTACAGTTGTACCTTGGTTGTCAATGCCTTGGTACTCAGACATTTCGGCTCCTGAATGCCGCAAACCCAGAAGTGAGTGTTCCGGTTTGTGAAAAATCTTTGGAACCCGAAGTCTGACAGGGGTTCCGTGGCTTTTGAATTATTATTATTATTATTATTATTATTTATACTTCATCCATCTGGCTGGGTTTCCCCAGCTGCTCTGGGCAGCTTCCAGCAAAATATTAAAATACAATAATTCATCAAATATTAAAAGCTTCCCTAAACAGGGCTGCCCTCAGATGTCTTCTAAAAGTCTGGTAGTTGTTTATTTCCTTGACATCTGATGGGAGGGCGTTCTACAGGGCGGGTGCCACTACTGAGAAGGCCCTCTGCCTGGTTTCCTGTAACTTCGCTCCTCGCAGTGAGGGGACTGCCAGAAGGCCCTCGGCAGCCACCACCATTTCCTCTTTAGGGATGGGAGGAGAGCCAGATCTGGCCTCCAAGGAACGCATCTCCCGCTGCTGCTGCTGCTGCTGCTGCCACTGCCATAGTAGCAATGATGGCTGAAGCACACTGCTGGTGGGTAGATCTGTTGCTCTCCTCCCATCCCTAAGGAGGAAATGGTGGTGGCTGTCGTCTGGGATCTCATAGGCTTTGCACCCACACAGCATGATTCAGAGTAGCTCCCTCCCCGACCACCTTTGATTCCCATTTCAACCATTGGGTTAGGTTGATTTGACCCTTACCCCGCTTTACTGAGCTACCATGTGTTCTGATTAGCTTTGTAGATCTGAGCGAGTTTTCTGCTATATATTTGTTTGAATGTCTCCCTGCTACGGATGAGGCCCAAACCAGGAAAGAGAAAATCTCACTGTTCATCTCAACTTGTACACCATTTTGTTCAGTTTCTTCAGCAAAGTGTAGTCAATATTTCGCTTTCTCTGGATTCCATCTGTGTTGTTTCAGTAACTTTGCAACCAAACACACACACAAACACACAGGCAGGCAGGCAGACAGATAAGACCAGTACCTTGTCAAATCTCAAAAAAAGGGGACTTATTTAGTTGTCAAACAATGCTCTTCAGAGCTCCTTACATCTGCTCATGGCTAGCAGATGATGTAATACAAAAGTTAGGCAAATATATGCCAAGACTGTACTGCAACCTAAATGTTGCCAACCTCAAACCATTTCACTGAAGCTGTCAGTTGAGAAAGCTGACCCATGAGAGCTGGGCAAATTATTATGCGAAGGCAGCTGGTTACCTAGTGGTGTGATGGGATGGTTGAGTTTAAGATTTGCAGGTAAGAGGCTTACGGGAACCTTGCCCAAATGTTGAGACTGGGAGCCTTTCTTACCAATTCAATTTCTGTGAGAATCTGCATCTTCTCTATTCCCCTGAAGGATGCGAGGAAGGAAGGAAATCATTACAGCTGATGCTGCTGAGCTACTTGCGGCCTCGAGCAACCCAAGAAATAATTGAAATACCTCAACTTCTTCCTGATGTTGCATGTAGATGCTGTAAGAGTTCAGATACCACTTTTTAAAAAGAACATTAGAACATTTGGAAGTGCTTTGGAAAACATTTCATGGGTTTTGAGGCTCCGAATGACCTTGTCTTGTCCGTGCAGTTCATTTTTCTTCATTTGTGCCTCTTCTTCACTCTCTGCCCCCCCCCCAAGGTTACCATAGTCAGGGCACAGAGTGAAGCAACAGCCTCAGGCAGCAGGTGCAGGTAGGGAGGCGAACGACTGCAAGGTGTATCAGGATGGCAGACCTGTATGTGCCACATAGCCTGCCTTGAACCCCCTAAGCTAGCCTGATGTGCTCAGGCGCATTGGAGGATGATAGTCCAGCACCAGTTTTGAACTAAGATTCAATTTCCAGTCCAGCCAGCTTCTGAACATGGAGTGGAGGGACACTATATTGTCCTTCACCCCATGCACCAAAAATGCCTTGGACTGAATACCCCACCCCACTGTGGCCCCCTGATGGTTCTCCACAAGGTAGTCCAGCCCTCTGGTTCCATGCCTGGATAGCTCAGCTGGTTAGAGTGTGGTGCTGATGATGCCAAGGTGGCAGGTTCAATCCTTGTATGGGACAGTTGCAGATTCCTGCATTGCAGGGGATTGCAAAACCCTATACAGTGGTACCTCAGGTTAAGTACTTAATTCATTCCGGAGGTCCGTACTTAACCTGAAACTGTTCTTAACCTGAAGCACCACCTTAGCTAATGGGGCCTCCTGCTGCTGCCACGCCGCTGGAGCACGATTTCTGTTCTCAACCTGAAGCAAAGTACTTAACCTGAGGTAATATTTCTGGGTTAACGGAGTCTGTAACCTGAAGCGTATGAAACCTGAAGCGTATGTAACCTGAAGCGTATGTAACCTGAGGTACCACTGTAATTCTGTGATTGCCTGAATAGTCCCTGCTTTACATATTTTTTTGTGGATATATCAGTCTGTATGAACTTGCTAAGCCAGTGGTTCCCAGTTAGGGGTTCGGGGACCCCTGGGGGTCCACTGAACACACCCAGGGGCTTTGTGGCCCCACCCTTTGCCTCACCCTGACTAAATGATTGTCATTTTTACATGGCAATACCACATATTTTATGGTCTGCTTTAGTGCTGCGCAATTTTTCAATATATTGGCAAAAATTGGTTTTGAAATCACACCGCAATCATAGTTTTGTCCAGAAAATACGCAACATGATATTGCTCCTCGCACGAGGGAGAGCAGGGCAACCCATTTCAAGGCACCGCTGATATGGCACGATGCTCTCAGCTGATAATGCTGCTGGTCTGAGCTGCCTTCCCCTAATGCTGACGGAGAACAGGGCAGCTGATTGCCCTCACTTCAAGGCACCGTGGCACTACCTCCCCCTGGCACTGAGAACAGGGCAGCTGATTGCCCTCACTTCAAGGCACCGTGGCACTACCTCCCCCTGGCACTGAGGAACAAATTTTCTCAGTCAGCAGGAAAGCAGCAGGAGTCACAGTGGATGTGCATCTTTGCCAGCTGCCACCGCTGGCTACACTGCTGATAGTGGCTTCATGCAACCCCCATCCCTATTCCCTCCTACTCAAACTCGCTTCCTCCCCTCCCCTCACCCATCCGATCTCCACGGTTGCTCTTTCCCTCATCCCCACTCCTGATCTGCATGTACCCCACCCACCCAATCTCTGTGACTGCTCCTTCCCTGATCTCCAATTTCAGACACCATGAAATATTGGAATACTGAGATGTTTAGCTGCTGATATATCAGTGTTGAAAAACAGAGATCGCTCAGCCCTATTATAACTAGAATCCTTTGCGTATATTTTAGTTTACCTATGATGTGGCCACCCCACATTTTGTTCAAAAAATTGCTTTGCAGAGGTAGCTACCATAGACTTATCAAAATTTTCAAAAGTAGGGGATCCATGGCTTGGCTTTTGAAAAATAGGGAGTCCTCAGTAATTAGCTAATTGGGAACCACTCTACTAAGCAATGGATGCGGGTGGTGCTGTAGTCTAAACCACTGAGCCACTTGGGCTTGCCGATCAGAAGGTTGGCGATTCGAATCCCCGTGACGGGGTGAGCTATTGTTGCTCGGTCCCAGTTCCTGCCAACCTAACAGTTCGAAAGCATGTCAACGTGCAAGTAGATAAATAGGTACCACTCCGGTGGGAAGGTAAATGGCGTTTCCGTGCACTGCTCTGGTGCCACCAGAAGCGGCTTAGCCATGCTGGCCACATGACCCAGAAAAACTATCTGAGGACAAACGCCAGCTCCCTCGGCCAGTAAAGTGAGATGAGTGCCGCAACCCCAGAGTCGTTCATGACTGGACTTAACTGTCATACTAAGCAATGCAACAAAAAGTCAGCCTCATGGATTTCTATGAGAAACGAATGGGAGAAAGGGAAAAAAGGGTTTTCATTCCCCTAGCCATTTGCATTTATTTATTTTTAACAGAAATGAATTGCAAACCAATGGGGTGCATTTGTTTCCTTACTCATTCCTTTTAGAGAAACAGATGCACACCTCAACGAGTTGCCTCTGTAAACCTAGCCTGAGCAATGCGGTAAGCTCTCTTAGCTCCCAACTGACCCCTTTGCAATAACTATGTCCTTTGGGCATCTGCAGTTCTGAGCCCCTCCGTTAAGTTTAACCG
Source organism: Podarcis liolepis (assembly GCF_965112155.1). Classification (NCBI taxonomy): domain Eukaryota; kingdom Metazoa; phylum Chordata; class Lepidosauria; order Squamata; family Lacertidae; genus Podarcis; species Podarcis liolepis. The sequence continues at coordinate 83,779,220 of NC_139559.1, read as the reverse complement.
TGTGAAGTATTCCATTTGGTCCAATTATGTCAAAGTTACGCACTGCGAAGCGGGATATCATCTGGATGATTCAATTTTATTGCCAACCTGATGAACAGAGAGGCTCCATTTTGCATGACAACGAAAGGCTGCGATTTTCAGCTTGTAGGAAGCATTCTGCTTTGCATAATCTTTCTCATTGTGGTAACTGGCTACTGTAGTGTGTAGTTCATTTCAATTATTAGACTGTTATTCCTCCCACAAGGCCAATGGCAAATGCTTTCTGTTGTTATGCAAAATATTCTCTATTGAATCTAGCAGCTGTTCATTACAGCAGAAATGTTGCTCGTAGCCTTAATTTCGCGACACTTCAAATTATTTGGCAATTGCAAAGGCGTGTTTCCTGTGCACTTTCGGTGTAAAATGTAGGTTGTCAAATGGTTTCTCTCTCTCTCTCTCTCTCTCTCTCTCTCTCTCTCTCTCTCTCTCTGCCATTTTATGAATCTATTTTTAATTTGTTCCACGTTCTTCTCTTTACCTTCTGTGTGAGAATTGTGCATTATCTGCTCCCACAATGTCTTTTGTCTGCGCTTTCATTCAGAATGGACTAGTTTTAATTATATAGAGTGAGATAACCCAAGATGTCATCTTTTAAAAACACAAAACATTCACCTCAATAGTGTGGTGGGAGGGATCTTGGAATTACAGATGTCCATCTAGTCCAACTCCCTGAAATGCAGGAAGCAGTGCTAGGGAGTCCATTCTACCGTTAATCAGCTCTCACCATCAGATCTTGATCCATGACTTTGGGCTACACAGTACAACAGTACAGACCCTCCAAGTGTCCCTATTTTCCAGGGACAGTCCCAGATTTATAGAAGCCGCCCCAGTTTCTGATTTGATTCCGGAACATCCTGCTTTTCCTTAAAGGTAAAGGTATCCCTGACCATTAGGTCCAGTTGCGAACGACTGGGGTTGCAGTGCTCATCTCGCTCTATAGGCCGAGGGAGCCGGCGTTTGCCCACAGACAGCTTCCAGGTCATGTGGCCAGCATGACTAAGCCGCTTCTGGCAAACCAGAGCAGCACACGGAAGCACCATTTACATTCCCGCCGGAGCAGTACCTATTAATCTACTTGCACTTGATGTGCTTTCAAACTGCTAGGTTGGCACGAGCTGGGACCAAACGAGAGCTCACCCCATCACGGGGATTCGAACCGCTGACCTTCTGATCGGCAAGCCCTAGGCTCTGTGGTTTAGACCACAGCGCCACCCGCCACTTGCTTTTTCTTAGGACGCCCCTATTTTCATAGGAGAAATGTGGGATGCTATGGTAGGACGTCAATATCTTCATCAGAGAAATGTTGGAGGGCATGTTGGAGCATTATGTGACCCCCAAACCAAGGGGATAAGTAAATAGACAACCTTTAGAAGACATCTGAAGGCATCCCTATATAGGGAAGTTTTAATTGTTTATTGTTTTCCTATGTTTTTATATATGTTGGAAGCTGCCCAGAGCATCTAGAGCAACCTAGTCAGTTGGGCTGTACAGGGTATAAATAAGAAAAGTGTTGTTGTTGTTGTTGTTGTTGTTATGGACATCCCTATTTTTATCAGAGAAGTGTTGGAGGATGTTCAGTGATTGGGAACCCTGCATGGTTATTAATTATGTGAATTACTTAACAGGGCTCTAGAAAGGTGCTGCTTTCACTTGGATTTCATCAATCCACCCCCTTTCACCACACTTACAGATAACATGTCTGAAACATGTGCTTTCCCAGTGAGTTTGGGATAACCTCACTAGCAGTGGACTTTGCTTGGTTCCTGCTATACATGATGGGGCTCCAGTGGCAATTTCTTTCCCCTCCGTCAGTCCTTTTCCGCTTCATCCACATCCTGTGCTTTTTCAACGAAGTAGTATATGTCATTTAATTCTGCATCCAGTTGTGTGCCTGGCCAATTCAGCAAGTAATGGCTTTGGATTAATCTTTTTACTGCCTAGTTCATATAACAATGAAAAAAAGCCTGAGCGCTTAATGGCGTTGTTTGCTACAAATATTATGCCATAATATTTCAGGCCTAATAGCTGTTGTTAAGAAGTACAATCTATTGCTAGGTAGTTCATTTCTTTCCAAAGTGGAGAAAGGGAACGTGTGCATGTGTGTGTGTTTTCCTCATAGCAGGAAGCTCATTGTAAATGGACTGAGAGGCTGTGCCCTGTAACATAGACATGTCCTCTTACCGTACTGCCTAGTGGAAAGATGAGAGATGTAGCTTGAGTCACCCACAAGCCTATCTAGAGGAACAAGTAAGGCCCTAAAGACTTGTTATCTAAGCACAGTTCTGCCCTTTCCTGGTTCGTGCCTGAGCACTGTTTTTCTTTTTTTAAAAAAATAATACTTTATTTAGAATTCAACAATAACAAAGGGGGGGGAACCACAGTAATTGCTACATTAATTCATTACAATTAATCAATTTTAACAATATATAAATAGTAATAGAAGAATTGATGCTTTTGAATTATGGTGCTGGAGGAGACTCTTGAGAGTCCCATGGACTGCAAGAAGATCAAATCTCTCCATTCTTAAGGAAATCAGCCCTGAGTGCTCACTGGAAGGACAGATCCTGAAGCTGAGGCTCCAATACTTTGGCCACCTCATGAGAAGAGAAGACTCCCTGGAAAAGACCCTGATGTTGGGAAAGATGGAGGGCACAAGGAGAAGGGGACGACAGAGGATGAGATGGCTGGACAGTGTTCTTGAAGCTACCAGCATGAGTTTGACCAAACTGCAGGAGGCAGTGGAAGACAGGAGTGCTTGGCGTGCTCTGGTCCATGGTGTCACGAAGAGTCGGACACAACTAAAAGACTAAACAACAACAATAAATAGTAATAGAAAACTTACACAACATCACTTTTAACTTACTGAACTTTTCATATCACACTTTTATCTCTTTATCTCTTTCTTAACAAATCAAAAAGAGAAAGACCAAGGAAGGAGGCAGAAAAAAGAAAAAAGAAGAGGAAGAAGAAGGGGGGGAGAGAGAAAAGAAAAAAAAAGGGGAAAGGGGGGGAGAAAACAAAACAAAACAAACATATTTGACTTCCAATTAAACTCATTGTATTATTATTTCTACTATTTTTTCACACACAGTTCCAAATTATTGTATTGCTTTCTTTGTTTTTGTCAGATATCAAAAAACATTATATTTGTTGTTTTTTCTTGCTCCACCTATTGCTTTCACCGCGTTTATTCATAGTTGTTAGACCTGTGCAACCTCATGGGCTACTCTTTCCTTTTCTTTGTCCACTTTTAATCCTCATCTGATTGCTGAAATGTGAATCATTGGCACACAACTCCTTTCATACAGTGCCTACGTAATTTATGGAACTCCCTGTCAGAAAGTGGTGATGGCCCCTTGCTTAGACAGCTTCTGAAAAGGACTGGACAAACTCAATGGCAGAAACACCCAGCAGTGGCAATTAGCCATTGCAGCTAATTGAAATCGACATTTTCAGAGGCAGTGAACCTCTAACCGCCAGATGCTAATGACAGGGGAGGTCTGTTACCTCCGTGTCTTGCTTGTGGACTTCCTAGAGGCATCTGCCAGCCACTGTTGGAAGCAAAACGCTGGGCCAGATGAACCTTCCATCAGATCCTGCAGGGCTTTTCTTCTGTTTGTAACAGTAGCTTCTTTTGCCGCTCTGCCTCCTTCCTCAGATCAAATAAACTTGTAAGCTTGCAGAACTTTTTCCTTCCAAGGTGCCAGAAGCTCTTCAGAGAAGAGCGGCAGATTTTTCCTCTTTATGTAAATGACATCTAAGGCATCCTGTCTCCCAAGACCATTTTGATCAATTACCATTTCCATCCCTGATCCATCATGCATTCAGAAGTAAGAGCCTGCTTTCCTATTTCAAAATCTCATCAATATATAATTCTCCTAAAGTGGCTGCTGGTTTCAATATAATCGCCCCTTTTGACATCCGAACATCGGGAGAGAAATAGCCTGTGTTCTTATCTGCATTGCATAACTTCTTAAATAATTTACAGGGTTTCTCCTCCCCGGCACCCTTTCCAACTACTTTACAGGAATCGCATCTCAGAAGCATCACATTATTTCAAATTAAGTTTAGGAATTACGTAAGGCTGGAAGGGGTTATTTGGCAGGGTCCCCGGGATCACTTAAAACAGAATAATTACCTATCAACTCGCTTTAACCTCCCTGTCGTATAATCTGGGAGCTAAAAGGGTGGACATCTCCCATCCATTCATGGTAGACATAATAGGTAAAAAGGGGACTCTAATCCACATTAATGATTATGCGCACAGAGCCAGGGAATGCTAGTGATCCTTATTTCACTTGTCGCTCTCTATGGCCAAGAGAAAATATTTAGGCTGACTTACTACCCAAAGGAGAACTTCACTGATCATCTATGCTTATGTTTACTGACTGGATGCTGTCTTCACCTTATAGTCCATATGTAAAAAAAAGGTAAAGTTAAAGGATCCCTGGATGATTAAGTCCAGTCAAAGGCGACTATGGGGTTGTGGCGCTCATCTCTCAGGCTGAGGGAGCCGGCGTTTGTCCACAGACAGCTTTCCAGGTCATGTGGCCAGCATGTCTAAGCCACTTCTGGCACAATGGAACACCATGTCATAAGCCAGAGCACATGGAAACACCATTTACCTTCCCACCACAGTGATACCTATTTATCTACTTGATCTGGCATGCTTTCAAACTGCTAGGTTGGGTGGAGCTGGGACAGAGCAACGGGAGCTCATCCCTTCGCAGGGATTTTAACAGCCAGCCTTCCGATCAGCAAGCCCAAGAGGCTGAGTGGTTTAGACCACAGCACCACCCACGTCCCTATGTGCACATATAAGGACACATTCCGCCCATTTCCACTTACCTGTGAATAAGCCTCACTGAACTCCATGGGACAAACCTAGAAATCTACATGGATGGGATAGTGTTGTGAATTCTGTGCCAGTGCACACTGAACCCACATTTCCACTTTCCTTCCTCACATCATAAACTACATACTTCTAGTCAAGGGTCTAGAAACCAAGCCTTATGAGGAATGGTTGAGACAGTTGTATATGTTTAGTCTGTAATAATAATAATTAATGATGATGATGATGATGTATTACTTATACCCCTCCCATCTGGCTGGGTTTCCCCAGCCACTCTGGGCGGCTTCCAACAGGAGATTCCCTAAAGAAGGCTGCCTTCAGCCCTGGAAAAGTGGAGACTGAGAGGGAGAGATGACAGCCACCTTCAAATATCACATGGAAGAGAGAACAAGCTTGTTTTCTCCTGCTGTGGAGGGTAGGACTCAAACCAATGGATCCAAGTCACGAGAAAGGAGTGTCAGGAGTGTGTGCAGGAGCCAGGCCCTGTGACCAGTAGGGCTTCACAGGACTGGGCCTACCTAAGTTTGTTCTGGAGAGGCAAGGCGCAGCCGTGCAGGTGAGGCTGCTTGGTAACTCATTGCAGCTGGTGGTAAGAGCCAGGAAGGGATGTAAGGTCAGCAATTTCCCTTCGGCTCTTTGCCACAGCAACTCGTTTTCTGCCTTGGGCTTCTTGTTTCCTGATCCTCGGACCTTGGCTTCATGACTCCATGCTTCCTGATCCTCGGACCCCTAGCTTCTGGACTCTCATTTCTGCTCCCACCCTGCCATCTTGCCCCTAGTCCCGACATCCTCAGCCGGGACTTCGATCGCCCATAGACCAGACCATGACAAGGAGATTTCAACTGAACATCAGGAAGAAATTTCTGACAGTAAGAGCTGTTGGATTCACACAAGAGGTGATGGGCTCTCCTTCATTGGAGGTTTTTAGCAGAGGTTGGATGACCATCAGTCATGGATGCTTTAGTTGAGATTCCTACATAGCAGGGGGCTGGACTAGATGAGTGCTCGGTATCCTACCAACTCTCTAATTATAGTATTCTAACCCTCCACCTTCTTGAGCCACTCCAGAAGAACACTATGGTCAATAGTAACAAAATCCTCCAACAACAAATCTTAAAACATACCCTATAAAACTTACCTTAACCTGAGTGCCAGTGTGGTGTAGTGGTTAAGAGCGGTGGACTCATAATCTGGTGAACCGGGTTCGCTTCCCCGCTCCTCCGCATGCAGCTGCTGGGTGACCTTGGGCCAGTCACACTTCTCTGAAGTCTTTCAGCCTCACTCACCTCACAGAGTGTTGTGGGGAAGGAAGGGAAAGGAGATTGTTAGCCGCTTTGAGACTCCTTAAGGGGAGTGAAAGGTGGGATATCAAGTCCAAACTCCCCCTTCTTCTTCTTCTATAGTAAATTAGCAGCCAGTGGGTTTTTTTTAAAGCTGTGGTTGGCTGGCCATCTATCATGGATGCTTTAGTTGAGATTCCCGCATTGTGGGGAGTTAAACTAGATGAAAATCAAAGTTCTGTCCAACTTAGTTTTATGATTCTGTACTATCCCATTGCTTTGCCAATGGCACATAGTTCAGGGGTGGGAAACTTTTTGGAACCCAAGGGGTCACATTTGTTCATGGACAACCTTCTGGGGACCCTCATACAAGTGGTGGATGCAGCAACAGAGGAGGCAGCACTGGAGGAGGGCACCAAACAGAGTCTGGGGAAGGTGTGTGGCCTGGGGAGAGTTCCAAGGACCATATAGGCAGACTTGAAGGGCCACATTGCCCCCTGGATCTCAGGTTCCCCAGTCCAATCTCCCCTTTCAAAGCTGCTACAACTTCATTCCTGAACACCTCCCCCAAAAAGAAACCCCTTACTAAAGGTATGACTTGTCATTCTTTTTACCCATTTCAAATTCCCTAGCTAACTTTCCCCCCAGGCATCTAGCACCCGCTCTGTTATATGCTTTTAATATTGCATTCTGCTAGCTCCACTAGAGTTATGCTTCAGAAGGATTTTTCTATTATGCATTCTTATTTTTTTGTACATAACTGCCTGGGAAAAAACGGTGTGTATAATAGAGTTGGTTCTCTCTCCCTCTCTTTTGCACTTGTTTTCCCACGCAGAATCAGATCTTTAGTGTTAAGATATATGGGAGACCTCGGAATGACTCCCAAGTTGGGAAACAAATTGCCGCCCGTGGCGCTGCAGCTTAAGGATCTGAGTCGTAACTTGTTCAACAATGCACCAAGGAATCGTGATGAACTGATCACCTGCGCTCACGTGGTTCTCCTTCACATGAGCGCAACACCAACCCTTATACGCAACCTGTGCATTTCTACATTGGGCCTGGGATTCGGACTCGGAGGCTGAACCTGAGGGATCCCAGCCTGCACAGGATTCCCCGCCTCCAGAACCAGCTGAGCCGGGGCTGGGGCATGAGCCTGAAGGGTCCTCACCTGTGCTGGATCCTCAGGTGCAGGCACCAGCTGAGTCTGCTCTGGCCCCTGAGGTGATGGAGGACCCATTGCCTGCAGGTGCTCCACTCTCAGCCCTGTCAGGGGAAGAGGAGGTTGCCTCTGGATCCGGTAACCCTCCAGCCTCTCCTGAGCTGCAGAGGCTCAGGGCAGAGAGGCGGGGGGAACTAAGTTCCTGCAGGAGGAGTGCTTACCTCCAGACCAGGAGAGGCAAGTCAGCTGTGGACAGTGGCTGCCCTATGCCTCAGGGCAGATAAAAGCCAGCCAGCCCCAGTTCCAAGTTGCGGGAGCAACATTGTTGGTAGCCAGTTCCTGCCTGCACCCTGTCCTGCCGGAGCTCCTCACCTGACTCCCTGCCTTGGACCCAGCTTCAGCTTTGACGGACTGCCTCCATACTGCACCCTCAACCTTGGACTGGACTCGGACCTTGCCTCATTGATAACCCACGGGACCAGCACACTTCCTCTGGGAGCCCAGTTGGGAGAAAAGCAAGTGTGGGGAGGTGGTAGTTGTGTGTGTGGTGGGAACAAGGGTCAAGCACTAACCTCCCACCTTCTCCTCTGCAAATTGTTCCTGTGCATACAAAACCAAACTCTTCAGACTCCCCACCCCCCTAATTCACATCTTTCTTCTCTTCTCCCTATCTCTGATTTCCATACTGGGTCTCCCAGTGCCTACTGATGCTGCAGTAGCCTTTGTTCTGTCAGACCATTGGCCCAGCTAGCTCTGTGTTGTCTACAGAGACTGGCAGTGATTCTCCAGGATTCCAGACTGGTTGCATTCTCCGCCTTATCTGCAGATGCTGAGGATAAGTGTGATCTGGAATGCTGTCAGGCATGGGAGAAGCAGCAGCAGGAGGTGTTTTCTTTCCATCCTCGAGCTTGTTCCAGGGTTTGTTTGTTTTTTCATATCTGAGGCACGCATTGCAAGTACCAAAGATGAAGCTGTATAGCCCAGAAATCTGAGTTTGAGAAATAGAACCCAACCCTATACATCAGGCAAATTCTCAAAGCTGTCATTTGACTCCAATTATATAGGCCAAGTGTGTGATCTTGGGGTATATGGAAGGTGGAACTAGCAATATAAGAACCACTGTTATAATGCCTTCTACTTAACTTTAAGATTTGGTGCTGGCATTTGCTTTTTTCCTTTTCCCTGACCACCCCCCTTTCCTTTTATGCCATGGCTTATAGACTGTAATCCTGCAGGCAGGGGTTGGTCTGCTTTAATTGATATGTAAGCCACTTTGGGAGCCTTCCTTGGCTGAAGAGTGGGCTATAAATGCTCTAACTAAATAAACAACATGGCATTCAAAATAAAACCTGCAGGAACATTGTCCTTCTCTTCTACCTGTGCTGTGGTATCTCATGTGTTCCTTCATCCCAGCAAATGGCGGCTGAGGGGTCAGAACCTCAGGTGATGTTAGAGCATTCCTATACTTAATGGTAGAGGAAATCTCAACAGTTGGGTCCCATTGTCAGTGGCTGTCAGACATTAGGGATAATGTTTAGTTCTTCCCAATATACCAAGAGAATGAGGTTTATATCTTTGCACCAAGCAGCTGAGAATAAATCTAATACTGGGTATGTAGTGGTTAAGGGCAGTGGACTTGTAATCTGGTGAATCGGGTTCGATTCCCTTCTCCTCCACATGCCGCTGCTGGGTGACCTTGGGCTAGTCACACTTCTTTGAAGTCTCTCAGCCCCACTCACCTCACAGAGTGTTTGTTGGGGGTAGGAAGGGAAAGGAGAATGTTAGCCGCTTTGAGACTCCTTAGGGTAGTGATAAAGTGGGATATCAGATTCAAACTCCTCCTCCTCCTCTTCTTCTGTTAGTTGCTTGAGAGTATCTGCTTGGGTTTTTTTATGTATATACAAGAAGCAAAAAAGGAAGCAATTCCTGCAGTCAAGAAGCAATGTGGTTCGATTCCACATGCTCAGATTTCCCTACACGAGATCTATAAAAGATTTTGCGTTTTCTGAACTGTCAATCAGATGTTCCAGAAAATGTTGTTGCCAGTCATTTCCTGTGCGCTTTGTGATACGATCTCATTGATAGTTTCACATTGCAAGGGGCAAAAGAACTAACAGACGAAAATGTAAAGTATTCCTCCCAAGTGTGTTGTTTCAGAAGTGTCGCTTTTGACTTGCAAAGGAGTTGTGTAGCTCTGTGAGGTGCAACACAGTTGGTGGGAAGGATCTGTTGTTCTTGTCACGAAGCTTTCAAGGCAAATCATGTCGATATGAGACCCGCTTATGTAGGTCTGATAGAACCTCACTCTTGGGGAGGGGCTGGGGAGTGCCTATAGCTCAGTGTGAAAAAGCCCAGCCTGTGCAAGCAAAATGCCCTAGTTTCAATCCCTGGTATCTCTAGGTAGGCCTGGGAGAGAGACCCCATCTGAAACTTTGGAGGGCCACTGTCACCCTGTTGACAGGACTGAGTTAGACCGACCACTCAGTATTCCTATAGTGGTGCCTCTGGTTACAAACTTAATTTGTTCCAGAGGTATGTTCTTAACCTGAAACCATTCTTTTTTCTTTAATTTTTTTTTATTAAGAAATTTCAACATAACAAATTATCAAATCATATAATCACATACATTGTTTCCCCCCTTTTACCCTGCCCCCCTTCCATCCCTCCTTCCCCACCCACCCACCCACCAGGGACTTCCCTCAGTTCCTCTCTCTGATTTCTCTGCACATATTATTCTCTGCATGTTGTGGTTCGAGGACCCGACCCCCGCGAAGTGAAATGAAGACACAAGGACACGTGATATAAGGTTGATGGGCTAGAAAAGGCCACAACTTTATTGATTACAGCAATGAAAAGGTATTGGCTTAGGCATTGGATCGAAACAAGTGGATTTATTCACCAGTAGGTGGAGCCTGTTGATGCTAATCCAACTATAGGCTCTCCCCTGATGTCACCGGGGGTCGTGCCATGGCCTCCCGCCAAGCAGACATCGGACGGAATACACGACCCCCAGATTCCTTTAACGGAATACCCCTAAAAATTGAAGGCATAGGCGATGGCCACACCTAGCACTTCGACACACCACAACACATTATTCCAATGCCTAACCTACCCACCAATACCACAAAAGTTGTGACAATTGCTACGAGGTAGGCGAAAAAACCAAAAAGCCTAATGCCAAATGGAAAAACTCCTACCAGGCCCCCCGGGCAACCACGGCGACCAACCTAAGGTCCATAGCAAGGCCAATGACCTAAGCCCTAACTAAAAGGGAGTGGAGGGTGGGTGACTCGCGAGGGGACGAGGAGGAGGAATGAGGCCAGGGAGAAGCTGGCGCTGCAGCAAAAGGCTGCTGAACAGGGGGGGGGGTGTGAGCGCCAGCCAGGTGAGCTGGAGGCAGGGGGCCACACCCCCTGCTGGGCGGTGCTCGGGCTCCCGCCCACAACCACTCCCCTCTCTTTCAGGGAGGAGAGTCTTTATAAAATTATACATATCCTTGCATTGTCTATCTATCATGTCATCAACCAATAAATGTGTGTATGTTTATTCAAAACCTGCCAAGGAGTCCAGTTCATTTTGTTGTCTTTTTAGACAATTTGTAAAAAGTTCCCATTCTTAAAGTCACACTTGTCCTTGTCCCGCAGTCTGTATGTCAATTTAGCCAGTTCTGTATAACTCATCAATTTTTCTTGCCACTGTTCTTTCATTGGAATTTCCTCATTCTTCCATCCTTGTGCTATCAGACTCTTGCCACTGTTGTAGCATACATAAATAGATCCTTTGTTTTTCTTGGCAGGTCGTGTCCTACAATCCCTAACAAAAATGCTTCTGGTTATTTTACAAACACTTGGAGAGTATGATACAGACTACAGTGGTATATCTGGTTATGAGCTTAATTCATTCCGGAGGTCCGTTTTTAACCTGAAACCGTTCTTAAGCTGAGGTATCACTTTAGCTAACGGGGCCTCCTGCTGCTACCACACCGCCACCATGTGATTTCTGTTCTCATCCTGGGGCAAAGTTCTTAACCCGAGGTACTACTTCTGGGTTAGCAGAGTCTGTAACCCAAAGTGTTTGTAACCCGAGGTGTTTGTAACCCAAGGTACCACTGTATTGGGAAACCACTTGTCTTTTTTATTTTTATTAAGAGTTTTCAACATAAAATACAATAAAAGCCGAACTAATCTAAAGGAGATAAACAGGAAAGAAGCAAAAAGAAGAAACTAAAGAAGTAGAGAAGAGAAGAAGAAGAAAAACCTGCAATGTCTCCCATCATAATTATATCTTCACACTTATTCCACACACAGAAGAGTGAACCCTCCCAGTTCTCACCTGGGAGCTTCCCTACTCTTCCCCCAACAAGTGAGACAAAACAGCCATTCTTCAAAATTCGTATTTTTCTGAACATTGCAATGCATGCAGTTCTATGCAAAAAGACATACCTTTCAGGAAGCTGTGCCTATAAATGTGTGTGCAAGTGAAAACAGCGCACAAAATGAATCATATTAAGAGAAACTGCTTGCAAAATCTGTACATCTGTCAACACTTCGGAACAAAATGTGTTTGCTGAAATGCTGCAGAATTTCATAAGGAGGTTTTTGGCTTTTTTAAACTAATGCTCCAGAAATGTGTGGAACTGAATTTAAGATGGGATATATAGACACAGAGAAAACTGAAAGCCAACAGATCTGTCCATCGGCAGTGTTTCTGCGAGCCAAATCAAAGGTCCGCCATTCTTCCAATATGACCTGTACTGGGCCCCTAGCCTATGTTTGTCTATTACTGGGTTAGGTATTTAGCCTCCAGTTGTGATAGATGGGAGGGGAAGAATCAAAGCAAAGCAAAACCAAGAACATTCAAGGATCAAAAACAGAAGCCCTCTTGCCCTTCATGGAGCAATTCAGAGACACTCTGAATGCAGTGCTAACTCCGCCATGGATATCCACTAAACATATGACTGTTCTACCCAGTTAGTTACTTTTATCATGGCTCGGTGGCAGTGTTTTTTAGTGGTGTGTGTGTGTGTGTGTGTGTGTGTGTGTGTGCGTGCAGAAGAGTATAGATTCGGTGTTTTCTAAATTGTGGCTTGCATATGCAATTTGTCTCATTGCCAGTGTGTTGGTTCTAACTCTCACAATGAATTGCCTTGACAAAAAAATAAAAATAAAAGAAGAAAGCAGTTCCCTTTCCCTTGGTATCACTTAGATACTCAAGAAGCTTCTTGTTGCTGTCATGATTGTCTTATGCAACTTAAGACGTGGAAAGAAAGTAATCAAAAAAGCGCATAACTTGATGGAGGTCATTACGAAGGGGTATAAAGCACCTTAAGGAAATAAAAATGTGGAACATCATTTTCTGTCTCGTACTGCAAACACTTAAAGTGATTGAAGTGAGACATCAGCCTTGTCAGGCCCACAAAAGATGGTGTGCACAGCAAATCATAATTCTGTCTGCTTCCTCTCAATATTTTATCAAACATTTATTTTAGTTTGGAAGGAGGCGTTTTGTCATGCCTTGCCACTGCTTTTAACTCCCCAAGTGCAGCTCTCAGAATATTCACTCCCTTTCACAATAATTCTACATGCCATACTTGGCTCAGTGGAGGCCAACTGCATTGACCCTGGACTTAATGAAGCACAGTGGACCAACACCAGCTGATGACATGGCTCCCCAAATCAACACAGACTGTGGAAACTTCACACTGGACTTCAAGCATCTGGCATTGTGTGCCTCCCCATTCTTCCTCCAGACTCTGGGTCCTTGGTTTCCAAATGAGATGCAAAAGCTGCTCTCATCAGAAAAGAGATTTGGAGAGCCATGTCATCAGCTGGTGTTGGTCCACTGTGCTTCATTAAGTCCAGAGTCAACACAGTCGGCTACCAGGAGATTTTGGAGCACTTCATGCTTCCTTCCGCAGACGAGCTTTATGGGGATGCTGACTTCATTTTCCAGCAGGACTTTGGTACCTGCCCACACTGCCAAACGTACCAAAACCTGGTTCAATGCCCATGGGATTACTGTGCCTGATTGGCCAGCAAACTCGCCTGACCTGAATCCCATAGAGAATCTATGGGGCATTGCCAAGAGAAAGATGAGAGACATGAGACCGAGCAATGCAGAAGAACTGAAGGCTGCTATTGAAGCTTCCTGGTCTTCCATAACACATCAGCAGTGCCACAGGCTGATAGCATCCATGCCATGCCACATTGAGGCAGTAATTGATGCAAAAGGGGCCCAAACCAAGTACTGAGTACATATGCATGCGTCTACTTCTCAGAGGTCCAATATTGCTCTATTTGCAGTCCTTGTTTTGCTGATTTCATTTAATATTCTAATTTTCTGAGATTGTTAATTTGGGGTTTTCATCAGCTGTACGCCATGATCATCACAATTATAACAAATAAAGGCTTGACATATCTCGCTTTGCATGTCATGAGTCTATCTCATATATTAGTTTCACCTTTTAGGTTGAATTACTGAAATAAATGAACTTTTCCACGATATTCTAATTTTTCGAGTTTCACCTGTATGGTTGCATACATACCATATATTTAAATCATGCCCCCAAAAGAATTCTGGGAACTGTAGTTTGTTAAGGTCACTGGGAATTGTGAACTACAGTTCCCATATACTTCTTTCAGAGAGGAGAAGGGCTTTAAATGCAGGGTGTGTATCCCATGTAAGCCTTCTGTGAAAATGTCTTAATTCTTGCCCCCGACCTGAATGAAGCAATTGAAGTGACTGCATATTCCGTCTCCGTTACCTGAGCTCCCTCCTCCCTCCTTTCTCCGCGAAAAATTTCAGATTGTAACTTCACCAGGGCAGAGACTTGTATATTTATTTATTGCTCTGATGCATACGTATGGATGGTGCTATAACTTCAAACAGCTGTGATTCATCCTTAGCCCTTGGGAAGGGTTCAGGTAGAAACTGAGCGAAATCAGTATGAAAATGTATGAAAAACCTGGCTCCACGACAACCCTTATGAATATTATGGTGACTCTGTGCACATGGATAAGAAACTAATTTGTTCCTAAATCATTACATTACTGAATTGGTGTTATAGGAGAAATTAATTTGCTATGCAACTTACGCTTACTGACATTGGTTTTATTGCAAACGCTTTTCTGATTCCTGCCACACACACCCCAAGTGATAGCTATATTAACAGTTGGTATTTCACTCTAATGAAGATTGCTAGAGGTGTATTAGGATTAATGTAGTCGAAAACTAGTAAGAAGAAAAAATAACACACTTCACGTACTATTAAACTTGAGTTAGATATAAGCATAAATCTGATGTGGGCTCTGATGATACAGCCTTATTTTAATGAATGTCTTTCTCTCTGTGTGTATGTGTGTGTCAGGCAATAGGATTTAAGTCTCCCCAATGTACAGCAGGTGTGTGAGAAACACTTTCATACGAACTGTGATTTCTAGCCTTTCAGCACTCTACATACAAGTCAGTGGATGAATCTGTGGAGACTGTGCTATTCCGAGACTAGTTGTATTTAACACCTCTGAGACCAGCTCTGTAAAATCAAGTACCCTGTAAGAAAAAATCTGTCTCCTAATCAGAGTTCTCTTGCCTCCAGTAGATTTGTAGGGCAGGCATTTGTGCCCATTTTTTAATATATATATATATATATCTCTTCAGCCAGCGTGAGGCTGTGGTTTACAATGCCAGTTGATGCACCTGTTGAACAGTATAAATTTAGTGACGACCTAGTATCTCCAGGTACTCTCTTTTAGAAAATATATCCTCTTAGTAGTCCATATTTATTTTTCATGTAAGCTGTGCCTTCTGTACGTGAGACAGACAATGAATTCTTGTGCAGGTTTTTACAAGAACAGTGGTGCTTTTTCTTTTTAAGTGCATACAACCGGAAACCCTTGGGATTGTTTGAAAAAACACTGCTACTCTCAAAACATATGCTTCCACACAGCAGAGAACAAGGGTGAAAGCAACTTATTTTGAGCTGTTGTCTAATCAGAGAATCACAGAGTGATTCATCAATGAAATCCGCATAAATGGACATATAAACAAGTAAGAAAACAATCTATTATTTTTCAGATTCATGTATCAGAGGAGGCACAATAGAAGTGACATTTCTTCCTGTGTGAGAGAGATACAGGGCAAAGCAGGGAGAGGGGGCAAAGCTCCCCTCAGTCGATACCTGGAAATTATCAAAAGGCAGATAGTTTAGAGGCTAGATGTTTGTGGCTGGGGTCCAGGGGTTTTGTTGTGTATTCCAGGGGGGTTGTGAGTGTTCTGTGGGGGAAGGTTTTTTTTTACTAAGTCAGGATAAATAAAAGTTGCTAAATATACTCCAAAACCAGCAGTAAGACCCACAAACTTGGATTTTTATGCCCATTTTCTAATTATATGACTCAAAGGCCATCATCACTGACTTTGATCAGTGGTAGATAAATGGAGACAACTGTCCTGTACTGGGGCATATATTCTTCCAAGGAATATTGCTTTTTTAAAAAAACAAACAAACCCAAAAACCTCTGTATATTTGAGATAACTATCTGGCCGTGGAATTTGCTTTTCTTCTCTGGCAAACTTCTATCCGCATCAGAATTTAACTCCTACAGTGTCACCTTTCATTCCATTTTTTCGTTCATCCATTTCATTCATACAGTTTTGAACAGATTATATTACAAACAGTACTACTGTAATTGTAATTGAGTATATGTGAGTACATTCACACAATCTTTCTAGACTCACTTTGTAGGGCAACTTACAAAGGCTGCATCAATAGGAGTATAGCATCTAGATCAAGGGAAGTAATCGTGCCACTGTATTCTGCTCTGGTCAAACCTCACCTGGAGTACTGTGTCCAGTTCTGGGCACCACAATTCAAGAAGGACACTGACAAACTGGAACGTGTCCAGAGGAGGGCAACCAAAATGGTCAAAGGCCTGGAAACGATGCCTTATGAGGAACGGCTAAGGGAGCTGGGCATGTTTAGCCTGGAGAAGAGGAGGTTAAGGGGTGATATGATAGCCATGTTCAAATATATCAAAGGATGTCACATAGAGGAGGGAGAAAGGTTGTTTTCTGCTGCTCCAGAGAAGCGGACACGGAGCAATGGATCCAAACTACAAGAAAGAAGATTCCACCTAAACATTAGGAAGAACTTCCTGACAGTAAGAGCTGTTCGACAGTGGAATTTGCTGCCAAGGAGTGTGGTGGAGTCTCCTACTTTGGAGGTCTTTAAGCAGAGGCTTGACAACCATATGTCAGGAGTGCTCTGATGGTGTTTCCTGCTTGGCAGGGGGTTGGACTCGATGGCCCTTGTGGTCTCTTCCAACTCTATGATTCTATGATTCTATGATTCTATGATTCCTCGGGAAGGAAGGGAAGGGATATCAACTGAGAAATAAAAATAAAACCTTTGGCGAATTGCATCATCTCTTGAGCCTAGAAAGCCTTTTTCTAGGTGTTCATTGATAGCTCACATGCTCACCATCAGTGGATAACTAGATGGATTTCCACATCATATAGTTTTTGCTTAGCCTTCATTAGAGATCGGGTCCTCCCTTAAAGAGGGCACGTATTGTGGTGAGACCTGGAAACGGACACCCTGTGTTGTGGGTGGGTACGATTGGTCAGCCACAACACCTAATTGGTAGGTCCCTCGAAGCTGGGTACAATCTGGCCAATGGGACACAGTCCAAACGGTTCGAGGGACCTATTTATACCCATGCACGTGACCCAGAGCTTCCTCTTTTGGCACGTGCATTTGGAACACCCTCCCTCCTCTCCCTATTTTTAGGGCTTTGCGCTTGACCTTGCTATGCCGTCGTGTGTCGTCTGCCATTGGGACAGGGGCACGGCAGGAATTTCCCCCACTTGGCTGATTGGCTGTTGCCATTTGGGTTTTGCCTGCCACATAGCAAATTGTCACAACTTGTAAGGTTGCGGATAGGCACTGGTTCAGGTGATAGGAATGGGAGAACAGTCTCGCCATCCGTATGTGAAGGGTATTCTGTTAAAGGAATCCAGGGCCTCGATGGTTTGGTCAACCCCTGAGAGGCGGTTGTGCCTGTGCCTGAGTCCAGGGGGACATTTGGGTGGTAGAGATAGCCTGTTCCCAGCTTTCTGCTTATCCAGGTGTTCACCCTAGGCTGATCTATGCTGGTGCCCTGGGTCAGCACTACCTGCATGGCAAAGAGCTAGTCGAACCAGAGCCTATGCAACCAGTCACTTTCTGTAATCAATAAAGTTGTGGCCTAAATTCTGCCAAAAACCAAAACCAAAATTTGTGTGCATTTATTTAGGGGGGAGATTTCTGGGACTGAACACGCAAATGCCAGAATTGGTCATGACCTACAGGTGTGTTTAGACCACCATTGCAATTTTGCCTCCCTTGCCCCCACCTTTATTTATTACTTATTTTTATATTTAAAAAAAATGATTACTGCAATTTTGTTCTTTCTTTTTTTTGAAAAATCAAAGCAGTATAGTTATATAGACACAAAAACACACAGACAAGAAATAGTACATAAAGGTTTAAAACTACAGCTATTACAGAAAATGTTTATCTGTAATGTACATATGCAGAATGAGCAAAAATCTATACCTTTATTCCATTAAGGGCATTTTCTCTACCTATCTCTACTTCTGTAAAAAAGAAAAGAATCTGTTTAAGCATATGGTCCAGGCAATGTGGGTTTGGGTAGCAGCTAACCATTATACTATTTAATATTTCTGTACTGGACCTTCAAGTTGAAAAGCCATTTTACTCGCTTTGTGACATTTTGGCAGTTCCCCCAAGTATGCAAGACCGTATTGGAAGACAGTGTTGCATGGAACCATCGCCAGGAAAGCTCCCCAAACTAATATGTCTGTGAATAGTACAATCCTATACATATCTACACATAAGTATATACATAATTTTATACATAAATATAAATAAGTAAAGTCCATTAAGTTCAATGGGACTTAGTTCCAGGTAAACAAGTATAGGATTGCAGCCTAAAAGGTTTTGAATCAATTAATCTAACTGTTTAATTGATTAGATGTTACACCCTCTAGGCATGCTTCAATAATTCATTTTAAGTAGCAATAAAAGGGGTTTTTAGTTGTCGCTAAACATATGGACAGCAAAGCCATTTTATGCAACAACTCTAAGGATAATTAAACGAGAACCTCATTGTGATGCTCTTCTCAGAAAAGTGAAATCAAATTCTTCTTGGTCAGTACTCTTGAGGAAGTCTGAAAAATAAATAAAGAAGTATCCTAAATGGAAAACAAATTTATGGAAAGCTGCATTGCTAATTCCCTGCACACCTTCTCTAAACCTTTGGAGCTATTATTCACGTTAGGTTAATTCAGTTTCGCAGAGTAATTGGGGGGGAAAAATCTAACACATTTATTCTTCCACATTTCAAATCTGAATCTAGAACTTGATGTTGAACAAATAGAATTATATGAAATATACTCACTTAAAAATCCATGATGCTAAAATACCTTAGGCACATTGCAGGAAATATCAAGTCAGAAGCCCCTTCTGGTGGTTGCTGTTGCAGAATGAACACTTCCCAAGCTGCTGATATAAAGATGCGAAATTTAGACCATGTGGTAGGAGCCCACAATGTGGCTCATGAGTTGTCCTCCCAGAAACTGGAGTAAAGCTGCTGTGGGAAGCAGTTGTGGATGACTTCCACAATCTTTCAACATTACTAGGGTGATGTAGTAGAACCACCTGCTGCTGAGGACATCCTGGCTGCTAAGGCATTGTCTGAAAGATCTTTCTAAGTTTCCTTAAAATCAGCAAGACGGGTGAGAGCTATTTTTTTCTAAGCCTAACTGTGATGGGAAGAGGGGACGAGAGGTTTAAATGACTTTGTGGGAAAGGTGAAAATGTGACGGGGCGGTATGGTTGTGTGAGAATAAGGTGTGCATGTGGTTTTGGATCTACAGACGTACCTTGAAAATCAAACTGAATCTGTTTCAGAAGTCCGTTCGACTTCCAAAAAGTTCAGAAACCAAGGCACAGCTTCCAATTGGTTCCTGATTTTTCAGGCGCGCCAGAAACAATAGCAGAAGCTGAGCTGGCAGTTTGGCTTCCCAAAAAACGTCCATAAACCGGAACACTCAATTCCGGCGGTTTTTGATAGAACGTTTGATGAGGCCCTAAGCTACTGAAGGTAAGGGGGCCCTTTATATGTCCAACTGTCCTTTGTCAACAACAAATCATTGCTGTTTTTCATGTTGAATATATGCTATATGGTAATTTATGGACCTAATAGGTATCTAAATCCATTTTCATATATTGCCATGCAACCAGTCCATGAAGAATGTAGGCACCCTATATATAGAAAGGAGCAAACCAGTGATATTTTAGGGAGCAGGCTAGCAGGCGGGGCCCATTACTTACATCACAGAAGCCCACAGAACACAAAACACTGTTACTGTAGGTAGGTTTTATTTTACTTGTTTTTTTGTCTTATATTTTGGAAATGTACATCCAGGTGTCTTTTCTTTAATTTTTTTTTTTGGGGGGGGCAAGAGAGTGGGGCCCTAAGCTATAGCTTATTTAGCTTATTCGTAAACCCAGCACCGCTCCCAAGGCGTTCAGGATCTGAGGTACGACTGTTCTCCCATTTGGATTTGACATGGACCAACCCTGTTATGGGACACCTGAAATGTTGCAAGTGAGGAAATACAGTCCTCAGGTGAGAAAAGATTTCCCACCCTGATCAGACCCAGTATTCCTCCTCGCTGCCTCCTGCCTGGAAGAGTTGGAATATAAGGATTTATCCCCTTGCTTTCACCAAAAATAGAGAATCCCAAGGTAAGGAAACATCAGAATCAGGTTTTTGCACCAACAGTCAGATCTAATATTCTGACTAAAACATGCCTAACTTTTCTTGGCACCTGTTATGGTTATTCTGCCTTATGGCTGCCCAGATGCTTTTGTAGCAAATTTGGTTGGAAAACAAATCTGTGAAATGTGCAGCATAAAAAGAAGAATCACCTGTGGCCATTGTTTTGAATCGGAGCAGCTGCTTACTCCTCGGAGAGTGAGCAGAGTAAACAAACAGTAAGATTATGAGAAAGTTAAAATCATGCAAAACAATTTTTTTTTCAGGAGGAGGTATCTGGTGGTCAATTCTTAGTGAGAAATTTGTCTTTGGGTGGGGCACATTGATCCACACACCAGCTCCACAAGGTGTGGGTTACAAAAAGAGCCCTAACATCAAACCAAAATAATGCAATTCAATAGCCCCAAACTGATCCAAGAGTAGACATAAAACCATAAGCAACAAAAACATTTTGACAACTTGTCATAATCCATGAAGTGCCTGGGAGAAGACAGAGGTTTTAACCTTGGGCCAGAAGGATTAGGCTGGTAAACCAACATTTACATCTCTTATGTACACTAATTTAAAAGCTATTTAATAGTAAAAGCTATGGTTTTCCCAGTAGTGATGTATGGAAGTGAGAGCTGGACCATAAAGAAGGCTGATCACCAAAGAATTGATGCTTTTGAATTATGGTGCTGAAGGAGACTCTTGAGAGTCCTATGGACTGCAAGAAGATCAAACCTATCCATTCTGAAGGAAATCAGCCCTGAGTGCTCACTGGAAGGACAGATCATGAAGCTGAGGCTCCAATACTTTGGCCACCTCATGAGAGGAGAAGACTCCCTGGAGAAAACCCTGGTGTTGGGCAAGATGTAGGGCACAAGGAGAAGGGGAAGACAGAGGACGAGATGGTTGGACAGTGTTCTTGAAGCTACCAGCATGAGTCTGACCAAACTGCGGGAGGCAGTGGAAGACAGGAGTGCCTAGCGTGCTCTGATCCATGGCGTCACGAAGAGTGGGACATGACTAAACGACTAAACAACAACAACAAATGTACAATAATTTACAATTCCCCATCCAGCTACTGATACAGGCATAGAAGTCGACTCTTGTAGGCATGCACCCCAAGTTGGATTAGCCAGCTATCGTTAGAAACCATTTTGTGGGGTTATGCAGATCAGGTTATGCATGTCAAGAACACATTTGCTGAAATAAATAAAAAGGAGCATTTTTGATCTGCATTGATAGCACTGCTTTAGATTTGCGAGGTGCCAAAAGATAGCAATCCTGGAGCTCTTGAGAAAAACAGTACACTTATCTTGAGTATGTCTAACAATGGGACCTTCTTGTGCCTCTTCGCCCATTGCTTCCTGAAAATGGTGCCTATGAATGATCATCCAGAGCTGGTTTTGATTCTGTGATCATGGGATTAGACTAAATTGAGAGGGGGAAAGAGAATCTATAGAGGGCTCCAATCTCCTCAAAAGCTGCTTGAAAACCTCTTAAAATGTTGCTCATTGTGCACTGCTATAGTGCTGTCAAATGCTGTATTTTAGTGGCTTGGCAGAGGTGGTATAACAATGAAATATTATCTCTCATTTTCTCTGATGCTCCCATAATGCCCCCTTCATCATCATTTTTATTTTGTTTTTATAGAACAAGTCATTGGCGTGTAATTGACAGGGTTTTAGATTTTGACTTAGAGACCTGTTTCGACTGCTATCGGTCGTGAAGTTCATTAAGGAACGCTGGGTCCAATCACTATGTTTTAGCTGAACCTATATTACAAAAAAAGGGACGCAGGTGGCGCTGTGGTCTAAACCACTGAGCCTCTTGGGCTTGCTGATCAGAAGGTTGGCGGTTTGAATCCCCACGACGGGCTGAGCTCCAGTTGCTCTGTCCCAGCTCCTGCCAACGTAGCAGTTCGAAAGCACACCAGTGCCAGTAGATAAATAGGTACCACTGCAGCGGGAAGGTAAGCAGCGTTTCCAAGCACTCTGACACTCATCACGGTCCTACGTGCACCAGTAGCAGTTTAGTCCTGCTGGCCACATGACCCAGAAAGCTGTCTGTGGACAAACACCGGCTCCCTCAGCCTGAAAGCGAGATGAGAGCCAAACCCCATAGTTGCCTTTGACTGGACTTAACCGCCCAGGGGTCCTTTACTTTACCTTCACATTAGAAAGCAAGCCCCCCCCCCCAATACAGTGGTTCCCTCTAGGGGCCATTAGGCAGGGTAAGATGATGTGAAAGAGCAGTAAATGGTTAATTTATTATCCTGGTCAGCCACAGTTCAGTGGACGCTCCAGAATGTAGCTTTCTCTAAGATGGTATTCCAGGAACTTAGGAGACAGAACTGATTTGTCAGTCACATAATAGCTCTCACCATCCTTGGTGCTTTCATTACATGGCAAGCTTGGAAAGAAATGATTCAATTTTTGCAGGCCCACTGAAGCTGAATCAAATCTGAATTTCTGAGTCAACCAAGGTTCCTGCTTTGGTTTAGATCACTTTGGAGACATCCTGCCTCTAGTTGGACTAGCTCAAATTTGTCCAAATCCAATGCATACCTCTATAATAAATATCATTTAAATACAAGCTAATTTAAGCTCTTTTAGTAGCATTGGAAAGTCAAGCTGAACTGATGAGACTTGGGATAAGAAAGCCAAGTTTTAGCACAGAACAACATCAAAGAAGGTCTAAACCAGCAAAGGCAATTTAGACATCCAAATTCTAGTGATTTGTTTTGTAAAAAAAAAAAATGGAATTGGTTAAAGCTGGAAATCTGAGAATATTACATAACTTAGTGTTAACATGACAAAGACAGCATGGATGAACTAATTGACTCAATCATGCAGAGAGGTGCCCAGGAATGTGACCCAGAGCTCACTTTAGACCAGGCATGGCCAAACTAAGCTCACTAGATGTTTTGGGACTACAGTTCCCATCATCCCTCATCACTGGTCCTATTAGCTAGGGATGATGGGAGTTGTAGTCCCAAAACAGCTGGAGGGCCAAGTTTGGCCATGCCTGCTTTAGACCTTTGCACATGTGGGGACAAAGTTGACTCTCCAACAGTTATTTTGGAGGACTTCCCTCAGTTGGGATGTGGGAAATCTGGGGACTCATTCCCTCACTTAAAGCCTCTCTGAATCGTTCCCCTGAATCACAAGAACAGAGAGAAGACTAAGCCTGAGTAGAAGCCCACACCGGAAGGCAGATTACCAACCTGGCTGCATCAGGGCTGACTTTCCACTGTGCTATTCCTGAGGAAGAATCCGTGGCCCAAGCATTTTCAGGATCAGGCCCATCTGGTGCACTTTGGGGTCTGAAGAACCTGATACTTGCCTTAGCCTTCCTTCCTTCCACTTGAATTCTATGACTAATCAACCCAGGACCAGCATTGGTGGAAACAGGGCAATTTCCCCCCTCTAGTGATCCTGTTTCTGCCTTCTTCCTGCCTTCCCCTGTCCTCATGGGTTTTGAAGCCCTGGACACAACTGCCTTATAATCAGCATGCAGTATCGTTGAGCTTTGGTGTGTCTCTGGAGTCCAGTGGAGCCCAGAAAATGTCTTCTGCTATAGGAATCCCAAAACTAATCCTCCCCCCAGTGATCAAGGCCTGGGTGCGGGGCATTGGTCTTAGGATTCTTATGGACCTAGAAAGTTTAGCTGGGTGGGTCAGAGATATATGTTTCAGGCGCCCCTCAAAAGTTTTCTTCAATTTCGGGGATTGTAGTAAGAGCTAAGCTCACTCATTGGTACCCTCCAAATGTCCCTATTTTCCAGGGACCACCCCAGATTTACAGAAGCTATCCCGGTTTCTGAACTGATCCCAGAATGTCCCACTTTTCCTTAAGACATCCCTAATTTCATCAGAGAAATGTTGGAGGGTATGGAGTTATGTGACCGCCAAGATAAGGAGATAAGTACAGTGGTACCTTGGGTTAAGAACTTAATTCGTTCTGGAGGTCTGTTCTTAACCTGAAACTGTTCTTAACCTGAAGCATCACTTTAGCTAATGGGGCCTCCTCCTGCTGCCGCCGCGCCGCTGGAGCACGATTTCTGTTCTCTTCCTGAAGCAAAGTTCTTAACCCGAGGTAATATTTCTGGGTTAGTGGAGTCTGTAACCTGAAGTGTATGTAACCTGAAGCGTATGTAACCCAAGGTACCACTGTAACTATACAACTTTTATAAGACATCTGAAGGCAGCCTGTACAGGGTCAAGGTTTTTTTTTTTTTTTTTTAAAAAAAAAGTTTAAATGTTTATTTTTTATGTACATTAGAAGCTGCCCAGAATGGCTGGGTCCACCCAGTCAGATGGGCAGGATAAAATAATTTTAAAAGTTGTTGTTGTTATCGTTATCAATGTCCCTATTTTCATCAATTAATGTTGGAGGGTATATTATATAGAAAAGTGTTCTTTGGTTTCCTGTGTTCTGGGCAGATAGATTTAATGGCAATGTAAGACCATATGCTTTGTTTTTATTGACTTCACCATATATTATGTATTTATGAAGGATATTCTTTGTATATTTTTTTTAAACGGTCTGGAAATAGCTGTTTACATAATGTCTTCTGTTCAGATAATTCTATAAGTAGGAGAAATATCTCCAGGAGTATGCATTTTGTGAAAGTCAAGACCCGTTTAATGCTAATAAATGAAAAGGAAGACTTCAGGAGATTTAAATGGGATATGATTTTCTGCTCCCAAACAGATTAGCAGATAAGTGTTTTTGTCGATTTGAGATTTATCTGCACAGCCTTCTGTGCTGCCATTTTTATCTCACAGCTCAGCAAAATACTCAGCATCTTTTTGCGATTCCAATATCCTTGAGGGGGAAAAAAGAAACCTGAAATGAGCTTGGCTTTCTTACTTTCGTTTTGAAAATAACCTTAGATGTGTCACATGGGAGAAAAATCTGTCTGAAAAAGTTGACATGATAAGGGAAGGGACGTTTTATACTTGCATGAATAAAAAAGGATAAAAGTGCTGGCTGTTTCAATACTCATGTTTGAATTGGGCACATTTTATTTATTTCACCAACTTTCTCTATTGCCCTTTGTGGAGCTTCCAGGGTGGTTTACAAATGCCAGATGAAATTCATATAGAACACCAACAGAGTATTAAAAATCCAGGAACACATTAAGGCTGCAGTCCTATGATCCCTTGATCCTTTTCCCAGATCTTCCGTGTCTCTATTTTCCATGGATAGTTTCAGATTTACAGAAGCTGTCCCAGTTTCTGAACTGATTAGGGAATGTCCCCTTAGGACTTCCATATTTTCTTTTTTAAAAAATTTCTTTTTATTGAGTTTCTCTTAAAAAAAACAACCAAAAGAGAAAAAAAACAAATCAACAAATTCAAAAGAAATATCCATACATAGCACAGAAATAACATCCATTACAGTTCTTTGTCTTCTTCCTTGTATCTTTATATCTTTAGATATTTAAACCTTTCCTCTACACACCCATTGACCTCCTTCCCTCCCGATTGCGGGCTTCTTAATAAAAATTCTTTCCTTTTCCTGCAGCTATTAATTGTTAATGGATTACGCGTCGTAAGACTTATATCAAACCTGCTATAGTTTTTAGGTCTCTATAGTTTCCTTCAATGTATACCATAAATTTATTCCATATTTTCATCAGGGAAATGTTGGAGGTTATGGAGTTATTCGACCCCAGAGCCAAAAAGATAAGCAACTGTACAACCTTTATAGCATATCTGTATAGGGAAGTTTTCGATGTTTAATGTTTTACTATGTTTTATATATGTTGGAAGCTGCCCAGAGTGGTTGGGGCAAACCAGACAGATGGGTGGGGTATAAATAATAAAATTACCACATTTTTCTGTCTATAAGATGCCCCCATGTATAAGACGCCACCTATTTTGGGGGACTCCGATTTAAGAAAATGGGGAGAGATTTTACCGTTTATAAGACACTGTGGCGATCACACAGGGACGTTTCGCCATCTATTGATCCCTGTGCCACCACTTTATTTCTCGCTGCCACCACCCAGGCCCTACCTGGTACAATACTGAGTCCAGTCAGGTTTAAATTGGAACATAAACTTCTGTTTATTTATTGCAGTTTAACAAGCACGTGGTTTTGTAGCACCCTGCTTGTGGTTAACGCTTAGCTGGAATGAAATATTCAACGCAGCAATAGAGAATTTAAAATAATTATTTATTTGTCAGACAAATAAATGAGAGGCACAGTGGTATATGGTTACCAAGCTCTGGCCTGGCTCCTGCCATTATGGCCAGCCCTTATATTCCCTTAATCCAGCCCCCTTTGCTCCTCCTGTGGCTGCCTCTGTCCAATCAGCCTGGTTGAATTTCCTATTGGCTGATTGCTATATCCAATCCTAAAAGATACACCCACATCCTCCTGTCCTTATATGGAACACAAACAGCTATATATTGTTACATCTATAAATGACAAATAAGTAGTAATATATCTTACATGTGTCTCAACAAGGAATCTTAATTACCAGCTCACCTCTTGCCCTCCCTGCCCTATTGCCTTCTAAAACAAATGGTTAATCTTAAATTTTTATCTTAAACATATGTCAAGGATCTTGAGTTTCACATCAACATTGAAAGATATCCTTCATTTGAAGGTTTCTAAACAAATGTCTGACAGCTAATATATCAGGACAGCATTTGATGGCGTCTTCCTGTCTGGCAGGGGGGCTAAACTGCTGGCTGACTTAATTCCAGGATAAATACAACTCTTCTAGCATTTGTTAAATCCTTTGCATAATTACATTTAAGCCAATATATTTAAGCTAATATATTTCATACATTATCATAGGTAACCTTTTAAAAGGAATAAGGCCTTTTTAAAGTAGAAAGGAAGGAACTCAGTTTAAAACAGTTTCAGAAGAAGCCTCTTCAGTTTACATCCCCCCCCTTCAGCAAGCTGCTTTTCCCATTATCTGTTTAAGGAAGAAACAGCTTTAAAAAGACTTCCCAGCTAGATGCTTTAAAAAGACTTCCCAAAAAGCCTCTCCTTCTCTGTCAGCTAGATGTTTTTTCTCCCATTTGCCTCTGGCCTTAGAAAATACAGCTCAAGGTTTAAAAGAGGCCCATGGTATCATTTTACTATTTGCCCATTCCTAATTATATTTATCTCTGCCTTTGTTATCTTCTGTAACATGTAGGGTCAGTGTCATTACTCAGTCTGTAATTTCAGCTTTTACGACTTTGAGAATTGTTTTCTGCTATAAATCAAGGGGGGGGGCCTTGTCTTAGGAGAATGGCCAAGGTTTTCTCTGCCTGGCATGAAACATTTGAAAATCTTTTAGGCTCTCTCTAATATACAAGTCCTGATCAAACATTAATAAAATGCAGGCTTATGCCTGATGCCTCAGTTTCATAAACGGTATTGGTCAATTACAATCATAGGGTGCCTATCCAGACCTATAACTTCTGCTACCTGCTCTCACTCATTAAACCACCTCTCAGATTTTTACTTGTCTTCCTAGCTCCTAACTGTTCCTGACTCAGCTTATTTCGCTACACTAAAGCGTGTTCTCCTTAACCAGAGAGCACGGGTTGCGGTTGGGGAAACATGCCACCTTGCCATGACTAGGCAGATTTGAGAAAATCCAAGCCTGTTAAAGGGTTAATATTGGGTTGCTGGGGAGTTCTGTATGTTGCTAAATTCAGAGGAGGGGTAGAGTCTATAAATATAGGGAGCCAGGGGTTGGACTTCCTCTTGGCCGTTTTGCTTTCGGATCACATGGAGCACTTGGACAATCTTCTCATTGTCTGGTTACATTTCTTTATTCTTCATTCCCCCTTTCCTTTTATCCTCTCTAGTCCCTTAAATAATTTAATTCCCCCCTTTTCCTGTTCGATTTCCCACCCCACCCCTTACCCTGCCCTGTGGGAAGATTATCCCTGTATCTGTGGCTTGCCTTTCCCAATAGGGAGAGAGCCCCCGTTAGGGGCTTTCTTTCGCAAAAAGGTTTCCCCCATTTCTCTTGTTGAAATTGTGGGGCTAGTCAGGGCTGTTCCCAGCTTAGCTGGTATCACTTTCATTTATAGTATCTCCAAAGGTTGGCTTTATGGCTCCCTGTGCCTCCAAGGACTATGAGCACTCTGTATATGCTCTTGAACTATGCTGTTTCTGAACAAGTTTATTTTCTTTAAGTTTGTTTTGCCCTGATAGTGGCGACTGCCATTTTAGAGATGAGCCATTGTGGCTTAGTGGCTAAAGTGCAGGACTAGGACCTGGGAGACAGGGTTCATATACCCCTCTTAGCCATTGTTATAACAAAACAAAACAAACTGCTCCTTTTGAGCTATTCTGTTGCTGGGTAGTTCGGCCCATTTGTGATAAAAGAACTTTGGGATTCTTGAAGGGGTGCTTCCCTCTAAAAGGGCAAGCAGGGGTACCTGGACAAGCTGTGGGCTACCTCAACTCTGCTATTTCACTGGAAACATTTATGCCTGGCCTAGCAGGTGATCCTAGGGCCTTGCCCTAGAATTGGATGGCCTGGAAGCGTTTCCGGCCTCCATAGTGTCCCCATGTGGTCCATGAAGCATTGGTTTCACTGGGTCAGCGGATAGTACCGGTAATGCCTAGGTTGCAGGATTGGTCCCTGTATGGGACAGCTGCATGCTCCCCTATTGCTCTACCTGGACACTTAAGTCCTTTTGGTGGTTACCTCACTGCGAGGGATGTAACGGGCGCCATGTTTGCAATATACAACTGGGAGAAAGCACCTTTGCGTGCCCGCATTGCAGTTTGCTCTGTGCGTTGCAGAGCACTGCGCTGCACGGGCTGCAATTGCATTGCATTGCTAGGAGATTTGCAGTTGCATTGCACGGAGGGTGTGTGCATTGCATTGAGGGTGTGTGTGCATTGCACGGAGTGTGTAGTTGCATTGCACGGAGTTTGTTGTTGCATTGAACAGAGGGTGTGCAGTGCACGGAGTGTGTAGTTGCATTGCATGGAGTGTAGTTGCATTGCATGAAGGGTGTGTGCATTGCAGGGAGTGTGTAGCTGCATTGCATGGAGTGCGTGTGCATTGCATGGAGGGTGTAGTTGTATTGCACAGAGTGTGTTGGTTTTTTTTTTTTTTGCATTGCACGGAGTGTGTGTGCATTGCACAGAGTATGTAGTTGCATTGAACAGAGGGTGTGCAGTGCACGGAGTGTGTAGTTGCATTGCACGGAGGGTTTGTGTGTGCGTTGCACGGAGTGTGTAGTTGCATTGCACAGAGCGTGCTTTTGCATTGCACGGAGTGTGTAGTTGCATTGCATGGAGAGTGTGTGCACTGCACGGAGTGTGTTTTTTGCATTGCACAGAGTGTGTGTCTGAAAAGAGGCAGCACTAGATGCCCCCTGCCTAAGCGGGGGCTGGAAGCTAGCAAGCAATAGCTCAATACCTTTTGCCCTTATTCCCATTTTATTTAGGGATCCAGTTGGATATCGTTGCTAAAACATACCACTTGGCTATGGAGAAGCTGTCTGCCTTGAAGGAAGTTAATTTGTAATACTTCCTCTGTAGCAAGTGATGCTTCACCAGATCCGATCTTGCTGGGTCACTTAACTAATCTTCCCACTAGGCCAGGCTGCCCAGATTTCACCCCTCCCATATCCAAGAATCTCCTGAGGAGTATGCTGATTCTCCAGAGAGGAGGAGGCGTGTTCTGGTCTCTACTTTTTCTGCTCCAGCACCAAGTCAGTCAGTCAGTCAGTGTCGGAGAGGGAGAGAGACTGAGTGTTAGAGATCATGTGTAGAGATAAGGTTGCTGCTAAGGGCAGCTGCAGACACTCAGTGCAGTGCAGCATTTATTTATACTTAGACCTATTAAGCTCTGTATATAGTTTGTATAGTTGCAGATAGAATGAAGAAGATATTCTACAGAGCTGCACTCCGAGTGGTTTATATACTCTGCTAGACTCTGCTGTACTCTGCTGTGCGACGACTGTCCTTTTGTTGGAGTGAATCCGGTGCTCACAACTCTAAGCTGTGAGTCCACAGCACTTGACCTGTTCCTGTGCAGAAGGTGGTCTCTGGAAGTGCTACCCAGCTCGCCTAGCCCAGTTGGGGCTGAAGTGGATGAGTCCAGTTGGTGGCACTGGCTCAAGGGCGATGCTGACAGAGGTCCCCTTACCTTTGTGTATGCCTACCAAGTGTGGTGAGGGCAGATATCAGGCGATGGTGGCAATTCCTGAATGTATGCAATAGTAGTTCGCCATGGCAGGATACCTTGAACCCGCTCAGGGATTTTCAGGTTCATGGTGGTGCTGCTGGATCTTTGCCCTTTGGTTTTTATTTCAAGGGCTGCTGGTGTGCAAAGCTATGGTCTCAAGCCTGGTGTGATGAGGCAATCATGTGACATAACTTTTCTTGAGTTTTCCCCATTGTAGTAGCAGTTCACGTGGCCCGAGGAGTTCAGTGACCATCGGATCTGCTTTTGGTCTGATAACCAGGTAGTGGTGAGCGTCTTGGCAAAACAGTCCTCATGCTGTAGCTCAGTCTCTGCCCCTCCGCTCATGCTTTCGAGCTGCGCCACTTAAGGTTTAATATTGTGCTTTCTACTCTCCAAATTACAC
The DNA here is from genome assembly GCF_965112155.1 of Podarcis liolepis. Classification (NCBI taxonomy): domain Eukaryota; kingdom Metazoa; phylum Chordata; class Lepidosauria; order Squamata; family Lacertidae; genus Podarcis; species Podarcis liolepis. Next base: position 83,748,493 of record NC_139559.1, on the reverse strand, counting down.
TGACACTATCCGATTTTCAGATGAAGCGCTTCAGATCTTGGGCTCCAGACTCAGCTATTGCCAGACTTTTCCAGACCTGTGGCATTTTGACAACAATTAGTAATTTCAGGGTCCCAAGACAAAATGGAATACAGGAATTTAAAATAAAGAAATATGATTGGGGCCTCCGTTTGGACTTAGACTTTGAAGGGATAGACTTTGTGGAAATTCTTCAGCAGTCACTTTGGAATCTTCTTGTGGGAAGAGGATACACTTTGATGGTGAAAGAACTTTTCCCAGACTTGACGACTGACATAAAGGACTACCAACAGGAAAGGCGAAGAGGGACTGAAAGAGATTTGAAAGCCTCAGACGTGAGGAACCCAGGCTGAGAATCTCGAATTTGGATTTTTATTGGGAAGGGACAAAAACCGGGGATGGGAGGGAGGGAAGAAGAGACTCTTATAAACTCTTAAGACTTCTAGGTTTGGTTAAGATGACTCTTAATTAAGATAAAATGAAAATCGATGGAAGAGAGCTTAAGTCCAACTTATGAAAATCAATTTTTATTATAAAAAAGGTAATAAGATGAATAAGATTGTTAAGAGGAGAAACACCAACTTGCTGATATAATCTTGAAACTGGGATGCACGAGGGGAGGTGGGGGGAAGTCAAGGAACAAGGTTATGAAATGGGGATTTGCTGATTTTATACATGTCTTTGTCTTCTGTCTTCTTTGTGTATGTTTTGTCTTTATAAAAGCAGAAAACCAAATAAAAATTTTATAAAAAAAAAAAAAAACAATTAGTAATTTCAGAGAGTGGCAGCTTCCATTTCCCCTTCTGCTTTTACCTCTTATGGGAAGGCCTGGATGGATTTCTTAGCCTTAAGCTGGCAGTTCTCGGCCATTCAGGAAAATTGGCCCCCATCCTCTGAGCAGATCCTGCAGTATTTGGTCCACCTGCTGCAGATTGGGCATGCGGTTATAACTATCCGAATTCAGTCCGCTGCAATGTCTGTTACATTGAAGCTTTATTTCTCAGAGACCCTTGTATAAAGTTTGCAGTGCGCAGGGCCTTGGAAGGTTGGAATAGGCTCCAACCTCATAGGACAGTGGGCAGGAAGTCAGTCAATTTTTACCTATGCAGTATCTGCAACAAGTTAAAACTTGTCTGCGGGTTAAAGATCAAGGTGAGACTCCTTTCAGTAGTCCACTGCATTTTCGCACTGAGGGTTGGGGAAATGGTTGTTGGAGCCAGCACGGGGCTGAGAGTCTGGAGGCTTATTGCTTCAGGACTTTTCCTTATCCTTTGGAGCTTGTCATTAGAGTTGGTAACTCTAAAACAGACTTAGTGGGCAGGAGTGCCATAATCAGGCTTCCCGCCACAGGTGAGGAGGGCCCTTGCCCCGTTATGGATAACAGAATATTTGGCTTTTTATTCCCTGGGGGCTGGCCCACTCCTAGTGCATGAAAATGGGTTCCCGTTAGCCCGGCATCAATGTGCTTACGTCGTGCACCAGTTATTACAGCCTGCGGCTTGCTTACCGCTGAACACTCCTCATTCCTTACGATTGGGTGCTGCTGCAAAGGCTGCACACTGGGTGCCTGTCAGTAGACAGGATTGTGAATACGGGTCATTGGAAGTCTGACGCTGACAAGGGTTATATCAGGAAGTGTCGCAATGATGTCTGTGCTGATGCTTGTCTGTTATTTCCTTTTTTCATAGGAGCAGCTGTGCACATTTGAGCCACAGCATTGTACGTTTTATTCCTGGGGTGTCTAACGAAATTGCTGATGCTCTGTCCCGTTTTCAGATGGAGCGGTTCAGACTTCTGGTTCCAGAGGCACGGATACGTCCGGAATATTTCCCGGATCATCTCTGGAACCTTGGCAGCAATTAGTTTTGCAGGGAGTAGCGGCTTCGGTTTCCCCTTCTACCCTTAGATCTTACAAAAAGGCTTGGACCGATTTTTTGACATTTTCGCGCCAGACAACCTCTAATTTAGAAGGTGTTCCCCCCACCTCCTCGCAGGTGTTGAGTTATTTAGCACATTTATTTCAATTGGGGTGGGCAGCAAGAACTATTAAGATACAGGCGGCTGCCATTGCCTTTTTCTGTAAGACATTTTATGATAAGGACCCATGTGCGAGGTTTATTGTGCGCAGGGCCCTCGAAGGCTGGGGCAGACTTCGTCCATCCCAGCCAGCCTCTCGGTGCCCCATTTCCTTTGATTTGTTGAGCAGGATGTGCAAGAGGCTGAGGGTGGTGTGCTGGTCGGGGTACGAGGCTCGCCTTTTCTCGGCTGCCTTTTCTATTGCCTTTTTTGGAGCTATGAGAGTGGGTGAACTGGTATTTGAAGACAACAGAGATGGTCGTTCCAGGGGCCTTTTGCTCAGGGATGTGCAGCTAACCCCCGCAGAATTGAGAGTCACAGTCAGAAATTCTAAGACTGATCAGAAGGGTAGGGGTGCCGTCATTCGTCTCCCTGCTACGGGAGAGGCAGGCCCTTGCCCTGTGAAGGATGTCAGTAAGTACTTAGCAGTACGCGTCACGGGTGATGGGCCTCTGCTTAGACATGAAAATGGGTCGCCCCTAACGAGACGCCAGTTTGCACAGGTGATGCGTAAAGCGATTCTCGCTTGTGACGGCACGTCGGATGGTTTCGCCCCTCACTCCTTTAGGATTGGGGCTGCAACAACGGCTGCTCATTGGGGTTTGTCGGCCGCCAGGATAAAGGATTTGGGGCGCTGGAAGTCGAATGCCTTTCGGGGCTATGTTCGTTAGTACTCTCGGACTCTTATACTGTTTGTTTTTGTTTATCTCAGGTCTGGCGGCTGTTCGCATCTGGTTGGTAGGGCACAGCATCATCCATTGGGCTGGTGTCGCAGCACAGCAGTCCAGGCTGGGTCCAGGTCTCGGCTTCCCTCCACATGTGCAGCTGTCGTGGCTGTCCAGGCGGGGAATGCGCTGGTCTGAGTTCCTGCCAAGGATTCGGAGGCAGTTGCTCTTGGAAGGGCCGCCCACGGCTATCGTGGTGCAGCTGGGTGAGAACGACCTGGTATCCGTGGACTGTCTTTCACTTCGTGCTGCAATTTTGAGTGACTTGGAGATGCTGCGAACATTGGTGCCGTCAGCTAAGATATTTTGGTCTAAGCTATTGCAACGCCGCATTTGGTTGGGCAGTCGTTGCCCGGCAGCCACAGAAAGGGCCAGGAAACGCATCAATTCTGCGGTGGCTAAGAAGATTTTTGAGTTGGATGGTGATGTGATTTCCCATCCGGCGATACTGTTTCAAGCTACGCCCCTTTTTAGGGCTGATGGGGTGCATCTTTCTGCCTCTGGGAACGAGGCTTGGCTAGGTGCAGTGGTGGCTAAGCTAAGGGCTTGGCTGGGGCTGTGAGTGGTTTGGCGGTGAGCTTGAGGCTCCATGGCGGTTAGGCATTGGTTAAGGTGGTTCTTGGAGGGGTAAGTGCCTACCCCTCCAAATGATGCGAAGGGAATTCCGTTAAAGGAATCCAGGGGCTTGCCATTCTTTTCGTCCTTGTCCCTGGCATCGGACTTGGGCCGTGCAAGCCCCAAAGGAACATGAGGGTGAGTAGTGAGGGACTGATGCCCAGCTTCATTTGCTCACCCAATACTTGTTTCCCACTAAGGCTTCCGCTGGTGTCCGGAATGCCTCTGGCTTCCGCCGGTGTCCGGAATGCCAGCTCTGTCCCTGAGGGCATGGACAGATAGTCATAACCAGTGCCTAAGCAACCACTCACATATTTTGTATTTAAATAAAGTTGTGGCCAAAATTATGCCAAAAACCCAAACAAAAATTGATGTGTGAAGTGTGAATTATTGGGGGGTGGCAACTGTGGGACTCAACACGCAACTCAACCTACCCAAAGACTCTATCCCAATTCACTCCCACTCCAACCAACCTCCCAACTAACTCTCCTTTCGCCCCTCCCAGAGCTGTGCCCTGACCAAAGGCCCTGGTGGAACAGCTCTGTCTTGCAGGCCCTGCAGAAAGATGTCAAGTCTTGCAGGGTCCTAGTCTCTTGTGGCAGAGCGTTCCACCAGATTGGAGCCACAGCCAAAAAAGCCCTGGCTCTGGTTGAGGCCAGCCTAACCTCTCTGTGGCCTGGGACCTTCAAGATGTTTTTGTTTGAAGACCGTAAGTTTCTCTGTGGGACATACCAGGAGAGGTGGTCCTGTAGGTACGAGGGTCCTAGGCCGTATAGGGCTTTAAAGGTTAAAACCAGCACCTTAAACCTGATCCTGTACTCCACTGGGAGCCAGTGCAGCTGGTATAGCACCGGGTGAATGTGATCTCACAGCGAGGACCCCGTAAGGAGTCTCGCCGCAGCATTCTGCACCCGCTGGAGTTTCTGGGTCAGTCTCAAGGGCAGCCCCACGTAGAGCGAGTTACAATAATCCAGTCTGGAGTATTATTCAGAAATGTCTGCATGTTTTTCTACTAGAGAATTCCCTTGTGCTGCCGGATCCATTCTGTCACACAGAGCAATCTGTCGCCACCTTCTGCCACTTCTTTGTAGCAGAAGGTGGGATTTAGTGTAAATGGTTTCATTATGATACATTAACCCTGCCTTTGGTTGATCCCCATGACTATTGCTTAACTGAGAGTCCACGGCTGGGCTGTTTCAAGAAGGCTGTGCATAGCTCCCTGACTGTATGGTGGGTTGTCTTCCTGCCGTTGTCTGCAGGGCATGTTCACAGAGAGGTTTTGGCTCTCCAATCCTGTATGTGGTTTTAGATTGTGAAGAAAGTTGTGAAGCGATCCAATCCAGTCCAGTTTAATGAATTATTGTGAGGGGATTTGGGGGGGGGAGGGGGAGCAGGCTGTATGTCAAGACCCTTCTAATCCCTGAACCCAGCAAGTGTTAAAATCTAAGCAAGGGTTCAAATTCTTGGAATAGCCAGGATAAGGTCCTGGTGAGGTAATAACCCAAGCAATGGGCTATTAAGGGAACAAATGCCTATGTCAGACAATGGATGGGTGAGGCCTCTCCCTCAACTTGCTGGTAGTTAGAAAGACAAGGGCCAGAGTTGGGAGAGGAGAGTTGACTAATGTGAGCTAGAAACTAGAAGCTGGAAGAAGCAGACTGAATTCAATACAGTGGTGCCCCGCAAGACGAATGCCTCGCAAGACGGAAAACTCGCTAGACGAAAGAGTTTTCCGTTTTGGAGGTGCTTCGCAAAACGAATTTCCTATGGGCTTGCTTCGCAAGACGAAAATGTCTTGCAAGTTCCTGCGGGGTTTTTTTTCCTCCCTCCCTTTTTCTAAGCCGCTAAGCCACTTATCAGCTGATCCGATAAGCCGATAAGCCGCTAAAAGCCGCTAAAAGCCGCTAATAGCGCTAATCCGCTAATCCGTCAATGGGCTTGCTTCGCAAGACGAAGAAACCGCTAGACGAAGAGAATCACAGAACGGATTCTTTTTGTCTTGCGAGGCACCACTGTATATAAAATCTGAATCCAAGGCTGGAAGAAGCAAGACGCTTTTGGGGTGTTAATGCTGTGAACCCCTCCATCATAGGCTCAAGTTGTATATATGTGTAAATAAATCACAAGAGTGACAATGGAGACAATTCTGGTGTTTTGAGGACCATATTTATCCAATTTATCTGGGTGGAGGGAAATATTCAGTCAGTAACAGGCAGCTGAGGACTTCTTTGGTAGATGCCTACCTACACATTTCTAAACTTCTGTTAATGGCATCCAGCTGGGCTTGAAGTCCAGAGGCAAACTTCTTCTTATTATTATCTCTAATCATAGCAGTGCTCTTCCTTTGTGCAATGCTGTTGTATTTGCAAATGTTAATGTCACACAGGAAGACCAGGCAGGCTTTTCTGAATTGCTTTTATTTAAGCGAGGAAAAGAAAAGGTCTTGTTTCAAGTCTCTCATCAAAACCAGGGCAAAGTAAATAACAGTGGTTGCAAGTTTGAAATTATGTTTCCTCAATAAATACATTGTGGTTCCAAATACAAATAATCTAATTTCCTTTTTATGTCACTTTTGGGGAAAGATTTAGTTTTCCCACTTGAGTTTTAACCTCACACACAGTATTATGACATTTGAAGATATGAAAATTACAGGCTGCAGACTAGACTTGCTCTATCAAAATAAAATAAATTGCTGCTAGAGAAAGCAGAATCACGTCCGCCACCAATCCCGGGGTCATTTTTTGATGTGTCCTTGGCTTGAGTTAGTTCCAGTTGATAAGAACTAGTGTGGAAATTCATCACCTGAGAAGAGTAGCTTGAAACAAAATTATTTTCTGACTCAACCATGACATTTATCATATCAACACTTGCTTAAATTATTTCTTGTTGGAGGTGGTTCTTTTTGGTTTTTTATTTTTTTAAAAGACTATTACAATTGTTAAGAGAAGCAAAAGTGTTCCATTGAAATGATGTTACGTACTCCCAATCTCCCACTGCAATCCTACAAATGTCTATTCAAAAGTAAATCCTACTGAGTTCAATAGGGATTACTTGAGAGCCAGTGTGGTGTAGTGGTTAAGAGCGGTAGTCTCGTAATCTGGGGAACCGGGTTCGCGTCTCCGCTCCTCCACATGCAGCTGCTGGGTGACCTTGGGCTAGTCACACTTCTCTGAAGTCTCTCAGCCCCACTCACCTCACAGAGTGTTTGTTGTGGGGGAGGAAGGGAAAGGAGAATGTTAGCCGCTTTGAGACTCCTTAAAGGGAGTGAAAGGCGGGATATCAAATCCAAACTCTTCTTCTTCCTCTACTTCCAGGTAAGTGGGCAGCCTCAGATAAGCAGCAAGATTTCTGGTATGCTGGCCGAGATTGTACTTGCCTGCATACTGCGTACTGAGCCCAACCTTGGCTGGGGAGGGCGGGGTATAAATTATTATTATTATTATTATTATTATTATTATTATTATTATTATTACTGTCTCACCAGTGTGGTCCATGTCCTAGTTTTGCTTCTGCTTCTACAGCAACACATAGGAGCAAACTCAGAGGGGGCAAGGTCCCTTTGCCCCCCCCTAAAATATTTGAGGGGGCCGGGCCCACCAAAAGCTGATGGGCATTGCCATGTAAATTGTATCTGTTCACTGTGTCATGTGATTGATTGTGCGGGGTAGGGCTTACTTAGGTGGGGGACATTTTTCAGCCCAAAGACTGCATTTACTTCTGGGCAACCTCCTGGAAGTCACATGTGAGTGGTGGGTGGGGGCAACAAATGTGAATTTTACCCTTGTACGCTAGGCACATTGCTACGAAATGTTTAGGGAAGCTTTTAATGTTTGATGTATTATATAGTATTTTAATATTTTTTTGGGAAGCCGCCCAGAGTGGCTGGGGAGGCCCAGCCAGATGGGCAGGGTATAAATAAAATTATTATTATTATTATTATTATTATTATTATTATTATTATTATTATTATTACAAACACATCTCTGTCTTCCACCCAGGAGGCAAACAAGGCTCATTATCAAAATTTGAAGACATATTCCAGTCAGGCAAAAACACTCACTGAAGAAGCAATGCAGGGTTGGTGAGGTGTGTATGGGGAGAGGGTGTGTGACTGGGGTGGGCTGTGCAGGGCCGTGAGACTCCTGAGCACTGAACATTGGAAGTAGTTGCCTAAAATGAGCTTAAGTGTGAATATTAAGCGTACAATTATCCCTCACCCCAATAAATTATACCAAGACTCCTCTGCCACTTACTTTTTATAGTGGTTCAGCTGTTGTTTGAGCCAATATTTTGTGTGTGTGTGAATTTGGAGCTTTATTGTCCCTACCTTCCATCAATTTTAGCTGTTCGTGGCATATTGAGAGTGGTTTTCCCCAACTTCACTAATGTTTGCTTGTGTCTGGTTTGAGATTGGACGTGTGAATGGTTGCTGTGGCAAGGCCTGCTGATTATTGGTTGCGGCTGTGGCAATTGGCTGTTTATGGCAGCGTCGAGTGGTTGTGTCCAGTGTTCAGGTGTGTTTTAGGCGGCGAGATTGCAGACGATGTTTGTCTGCGGTGGTGCATGCTATTTCCATTGTCGGGCAGTGGATGCTCAGGTTGCGAATGTGATCCGTCTGGGAGGCACGTTTGCAACTCGCAGCGTTCGCAACCCACAGTGCCGCGATTTGGCACTTCTGCGCATGTGCAAAGTGTGATCTAGTGTTTCTGTGCATGCACGAGCGCCGATACCCGGAAGTAACCTGTTCTGGTACTTCTGGGTTTCAGCGCATCCATAAACCAAAAAAACGCAACCTGAAGCGTCTGTAACCCGAGGTATGACCGTAGAGCGATTGGCGGTGGTGACCCCCTTCCCAAAAAACTCATCTTATAGGGGTCTTATGGGGTCGTCTTATACCTGGGGGTATGTTATACACGGAAAAATATGGTATTTCTGGATCCATTACTGTCAGCTGAGGTTCAAGCAACCTTAGTGATGGAGAGAGGCTTCTATCAGCTTTGACAGGTGGCCCAGCTGTGCCTCTATCTAGGGCAGGGGTAGCCTACCCTCTGTGTCCTGTGTTCTGGTGACCTTTACATTGGATTACTGCAGCATGTTATATGTAGGACACTGTAGCTGGTGCAGAATTCAGCAGACAGATTGTTAACTGAGACATGATGTTCCAAAAATAGAACACCAATTCTGGCATGACTGCACTGGCTACCACATGAACCTACCAGTCATTGTCCGAGGCCACCTCTGTGCATGGACCTCTTCTACAAGAGGTCTAGAGGGTGGCAATGTGAGAATGGGCCTATGCAATGGTTGATGGCCATTGCCACGTGGAATGCTCTCCTCAGGGAGGCTTGCCTGATGCCTTTATAAACCTATTTTTAGGCAGCAAGCAAGGACTTCCCACCTTAATTTGAAGGGTTTTGGAAGTATTTGTGGCCTCTTTTAGTCGGGAAGGATCTGTTAAGACCTGTCTTTTAATTGTATAGAAGTGCTGTTGTTTTTTAGCTTCTCATTTATTGTGCCTATCACAATTGTGTCTGCACATCACTCTGAGTAATTTCCATGAGCAAAGTGACAAATTAATAGTAATGATGATGAAAATAGCAATTATCAGTATTCCACAATTCCAACTCTGCAGGAGATTAGGAGACTAGAAAGAAGGAGGTACCTGTATCTGTCTGAGTTATAGCGAACCTGGTTATCATGATTAAATTCCATCTGCAGCTAACGAATGCTGTCACAGGCAATATGTTGACACAATACCAGTATCTGTATGCACAACTGGGAAGGAGACAGCACTTTCTCAGCCTAATGTTGAGCCTGACAGAAAACATGATTAAAAACCACAGGACAATGCCCACCAACCTCTCCACATGGAAAGTGGGATGGTGCTCAAACACATTCCACACAAATGAAAATATCGAGGAGCCGTTCTGGATCTTTCACAAATGTGTTTTTTTAATGGTAGAAGAAATAGTGGTTTAGGAGTCTGTTACTCCAGAATAGCTACTGAATAACGATGGCATCATGAGGAAGCATGCAAAGCCAACCCCCCCAGGGAGAAACAAACGAACAGCAGCTATACCACTATGAAAGGCAAGAGCAATAGACACCTAAACTTATCATAACTCTTTGGTTTTTTCTTGAGGTGCTTTGGATTTTCTTATACCTTAGCAGGGAACACCTACCTTTACACTGATTTTGTTTAGGGTGAAATCTGATGCTACCACTAGGAGCTCCACACCTTCAGCTTCTCTCAAAATTCCTCAGATATTTCGCATGATATACAGTTGAATGATATATTGCCATCATTCAAGAACATATTTCAACCAAGTCTGTGAGAGGAGTGACCTGAGGAGGGGTCATGAGGAGAGTGCTCAGAGGCAAACATAGGGACCCTTGGCCAAGAGTCCCCCCCCCCTGCTCCCTGTGTGTCATAGAAAGTTGACATGACTCTCAGCAGGAGCCCTGCAACCGCCTTTCTTTTTTATTTGCTTTTCTCGCACGTAGCGCTTTATCACTTACATTCCATCTTGTTTCCTCCTTTCTAAAAAACAAGGTGTTTGCGGTGTAAAAACTTAGGCGCTCAATCATTTTGTTTTCAGCTGCGTGCCTTATGGATTTCAGAAGCAAGATCGGCTTTTGTTATATCGTAAGCTAAGGTAATTCAGGCTAGATGTGTTTCTCCCCTCAAAAAAGAGAGAGAAGGCAGGCAATCATTTGTATCAATTTTCCAAACCTTACGAAACCTCAAAAGCATCTATGTCCTTTGTTATGGGGTCTCCCTTTTATTGGATCCTCTATATACCTCTCAGCAGCCTTTTAATAGCGTAGTTATGCTGAAGATGATGCATTCTGAAATCTAGCTTTAAAAGCTTTTGGTTCCCATAATGACTACCTGCGTGTCGACTCCAGGGACTTCATTTGTGTTCTCTTTACACTCTCACAGCTGTCTTTCTCTTCTGCTGTGAAGCTTCCTAATTGGCTGGCACCCAAATATGGGAGATGTCACTTCTGATTGCATCAGAACATGATATTCTGTTAGTCACCGTAATGAAATATTGTTAGGTGACGTCTTTGTGCAAATATAATGCTTGTTTTGATCGAAAGAGACATGGAGTATCAGTACTTTTTCGCCCTATTGGATGTGATGGTTTTTAATAAAGCTGATGAAAAGCCCACAGTGAACACAAGAGTTCAGATGTGTGATGAGCGTCAGTTTGATGAGGAAGTTTTAGCTGGGGGAGGAAAAACTTTTTGCTGCATCCTGATATTTTTCTATTGTTTTAAGTCTCTTCTCTCAACATCAGTAGTGTGTCATTCAATTAACCTGGCACTACAGATTGGTTAAGGGCTTTATTGGTTATGACAACTAATATAGTTGCATGTGCAAAAAATTAAAGGGTAAGCAATTTCTTTTGAAAGAAAATGTGGTTTCCCTTTGAATATTCTCATTTCAGGAGAAGATTGAATTTTCCAATAACTCCAGGGTCAGCTAGATAATTGCAGAAAAATGTATATGGAAAAAGGTCTTAAACACATTTCTAGGAGGTTTGTAATCAAGTTAATTTTATGTGGCATAATAAAGCACAATCCTATTGTGTTTGTGGAGGAAACACTAATTATCTTTCCTGCTCTGGGATAAAAAAGCTGTTTGGAGAAAATGATGGGTACCTCAAATTGCCTCTTTACGATGACATCAGGAACTGGACTGAGGAGGAATGATGGAGACCGCCTTCCCCTTCTCCCGAACCTTCCCGAGAAGAGGAGGACAGTATAGATTTACAACGGTGGTTTGCAGAGGGTCACAGCTCAGAGACAGAAGAGGGGTAAAGGTGGGAAATAATAGGAGACACACAGCAGGAACAGCTGGCTGTGTGATGGCCTGGGAATCCGATTCAGAGGCTGAACCGGAGGAATCCCAGCCTGCACAGGAGTCCCCGCCTCCAGGGCCAGCTGAACTGGGGCCGGGCCTTGATTCTGAAGCGCCTGCACCTGTGCCGGATCCTCAGGAGCAGGCACCAGGTGAATCCACTCTGGCTCCGGAGGTGGTTGAGGACTCAGTGCCTACAGGTGAGTCTCCCCCTGGGTCCAGCAACCCTTCAGCCTCTCCTGAACTGCAGAGGCTCAGGACAGAGAGGCGGAGGGAACTGGTTTCTCCCAGGAGGAGTGCTCGCCTTAAGGCCAGGAGAGGTGGGTCTCAGGCCAGTCAGCCTGGTCCCAGGTTGCGGGAGCAACGTCGTTGAAGAGCTGTTTCAGCCAGCACCCAGTCCGGTTCCCCCAGAGTTCCTGTCCTTGCCCGGCTCCTCGCTGTGGACCCCACTTCGCCCGTGGAGGACTGTCTGCCGACCCTCGACTCAGGTCCTGGACCTCGCTCCACGGTAACCTCCCCCCTGGACCAGCACAGGCTGACACATTATCACTAGAGAGCATTCCAGACCCCCCCCCTTCTCCCAGAACACGGTGAGCAATGAAAGTAGGAGAGCAGAGAGCCCAGAGGCAATTGTCACTCAGCAGACACCGTAAGGGGGGGGGCTGCTGATGACTGAGTAGGGAAGGGGGGAGGAGATTACTCAGAGCAACACCATTATCCAAGAGATGGCATTTCTACATCTCTCTGTTAATATTGAATAAAAGAACTTGGTAAGAGCTTCTAGTTTCTCCATTACTGGCAGCCTGCAGTGAGGGAGGGGCTTGAATTCCCTGAATACTGACAGCTGGCAGCTGAAGTTGCAGTCAGGAATGTAATAGAGATTTGGGCCAGGACCAACCAGGTATTGAACCAGGACTTGCTGGTGCTTTGTGTGTGTGAGAGATGGGGGGGACGGGACCATAAAACCCACTTCAGGCTTCATGGCCCCAACATCAGTTCTTTTTGACCGACCAGGCCTATCAGTTCTTTTCTCCTTCATGGATCACTGCCTTGTCATGGTGAAGGGGCTTAAATAACTCTGAGAAGCTATGAGTTATGCTGTACAGGGCCACCCAAGACAGACAGGTCATAGTAGAGAGTACTGACTAAACATGATCCACCTGGAGCAGGAACTGGCAAGCCACTCCAGTATCCCTGCCAAGGAAACTCCATGGACAAAGAGAACAGGCATATAAAAGTTATGACGCTGGAAGATGAGCCCCTCAGGTCGGAAGGCGTCCAACTTGCTACTGAGGAAGATTCAGAGCTGATGAAGTGGCTGGGCCAAAGCCGAAAGGTCGCTCAGTTGCGGAATGCGTGGAAGTGAAGGGAAAGTCCAATGCTGTAAAGAATGTACCAAACTCCAGGAGGCAGTGGAAGACAGGAGTGCCTGGCGTGCTCTGGTCCATGGGGTCACAAAGAGTCGGACACGACTAAACGACTAAGCAACAAGAACAAATCAATGCTTCTAGTTCAGCCATAGAGCTTTGCCTTTGTTGAAGCTAATGCATGGAAGGGGAGGAGAAACATGCTGGTGGTGTTGACATCTGGAAAAGGACCATACACATTGTACAAGCCTATGCATTACTATGGAGTGATGTCTGGGCATACAGCACTGGACAAATTCCTGAAAGCTATCAATGCCACAGGAGAGTAGAGTGGCCCTGTGTTTGAATCCTGCTTGTGGAGTTGCCACAGGAATCCAGGTGGCCACTGTGAGACCAGGATGCTGAACAAGATAGGTCATTGGCCCAATCCAGTATGCTCTTCTAAGTGTGTGTGTGTAGTCTATACAAATAATGTTTCCAATAATATTCAATTAAACCTGCTTAGTATTGCAGTCCTAGGTGCCCTTGTGTTCGAAGTTTGCACTGTGCAGGCAATTCACTTACAACCTACCATAGGTTCCTGAAATATCTCTGGATTTCATCAAATGGTTATGCAAAATATCAAAGCATTTTCAGCAGCATATAGCTGAACCTGAAGATTGCCGTGTGTGGTGGTCACACAGCGTCCCCAGACGTTTGACGGTCTATTGATCCCTGTGCCACCACTGTGCTCGATTTCCCGCTGCCACCAACCCGTTACTCTCGGGTACACACTGAGTCCAGACAGTTGTTAAAATTAAACCAAATAAACAAGTTTATTTTATAAGCATTAACAAGTTTATGGTTTCTCAGATAATTTTCTTGTCAGTTTCTTAACCTTAGTTTCTTTACCGGCCTATACCTTCCTAATACCTTCTGACTGATTATCTCAACTGTTTGACTGACTCCTCTTAACAGACTCTCTCACTCTCTCACATCAGACTAGCCCAACCCACAGACTTATCCTCCCTCTCTCTTCTCCAACTCCAGACTGACTTCTTAACAGCTCTAGCTCTAGCTCCAGCTCCAGCTCTAGCTCCAGCTCCAGCTCCCCATAGGTTAGTCATTTTACAATTAGTTAACCCTTTCCTTATGAACCCAGTACGATGTCAAACACCTAGGACGGCAAACGCCACACCGTGTTATCAGTTTGGATAAAGGGGTTCATTTATCTTGTAGGTGCAACAACAATATGGGCCTTCTCCAACTTGATGCCCTCCAGATGTTCTAGACTATAACTCCATCATGCCTGATCAAAAGCCGTACCTATTGATGCTGGTGAGAGTTGTAGTCAAACAACATCAGAAGGACTCCATGGGGATGGCTAGTCTAAAAGACAATGTGAGAGGGACATGGACTGACACCTCTCTGTATTCCCTGCAGCCCCTTTCTCATGCTGAACACAGCAAGTGAGAGCCAGTAGTGGTGTAGTGGTTAGAGTGTTGGACTAGAACCTGGGAGACCAGGGTTCAAATTCCCAATCAGTCATGAAGCTCCCTGGGTGACCTTGGGCCATTCACTCATTCTGAGCCTAGCTTTCATCATAGGGTTGTTGTGGGGATAAACTGGGGAGGTTCAGAGCTAAGCACACCGCCTTGAGCTCCTTGAGGAAAGGCAGGATAGAAATGAAGTGAAATAATAATAATAATAATAATAATAATAATAATAATAATAATAATATAATATTTATTTATACCCCACCCATCTGGATGGACTTCCCCAGCCACTCTGGGCTGCTTCCAACAAAATATTAAAATACAGTAATCCATCAAACATTAAAAGCTTCCCTAAAATAATAAAATGTCATTGCCCTGGACATTGTCTCAGCCATGTCCCATCAGCCAATGGTCTAAGGAGAGGGTGGGGCAACACACAACACAGTAATATTGTATTATACAATTTGTTCAACACAACACTGCAAAAGAAGTGGTGGGAGAGACACGGTGGTATTGTAGGAGCTCCATAAGACCTAGAACAGGCATAGGCAAACTCCAGCCCTCCAGATGTTTGGGACTACAATTCCCATCATCCCTGACCACTGGTCCTGTTAGCTAGAGATGATGGAAATTGTAGTCCCAAACATCTGGAGGGCCGGAGTTTGCCTATGCCTGACCTAGAAGGATAGTGGCAGCATTAGGCAGCTGACTGGGAATATTTGTAATTAGGAAAGAGGAAGCAGTTGAAGCCCAAATCTAGGCTCCCATTCAGTCGCCTTTCAGGTGGAATTTTAGTATGTCTGAGATGAAGAGTGTGGGCTGTATCCTTGTCATTCAGCATAAATGTAATTATAAGTCAGATAATACTGCTCCACAGACAGATGATTACTGTAATTCCAGGTAATGAAATTGCTAGGAAGTCTGTTTAGTGCTTGGAAGCCAGAACTAAGTGCATCAGGCTCTCTTAATTGTTTAAACACTAACAGAGTGTGTTTGCTGTGCAGTTAGATACCCCCCCACTCCATTGGTTCAAGTTGGTGAAGAATGCAGTCTCTCAAAACCTCCCTCTGCTTCTACTTTTCAGTAACATAGCAGCAAAACTGCTGATAGTGTCTTCTTGTTCCTGGAAATAGCCAGCTGAGGAAGCCAAGGTGTGGTTAAAGCTATCTCCATGTTCAGTATTTAAAAGGCATGAGAAGAAATGGAAGTGGTGGTGGTAGAAAGATGCAAGTCATCTCTGAGAGTGGGCAACTACCCGAAACCCCAGTTAGCCTCACCACTGTGAAACACTTATGGCAAAAATAAATAAATCCACATTCAATTATGCTTAAAGGTAAAGGTAAAGGTAAAGGGACCCCTGACCATTAGGTCCAGTCGTGACCGACTCTGGGGTTGCGGTGCTCGTCTCGCTTTACTGGCTGAGGGAGCCGGCGTACAGCTTACGGGTCATGTGGCCAGCATGACTAAGCCGCTTCTGGCGAACCAGAGCAGCGCATGGAAACGCCATTTACCTTCCCGCCGGAGCGGTACCTATTTATCTACTTGCACTTTGATGTGCTTTCGAACTGCTATTTCATATTAATGGGAACTTTCCCTGCAGATACACACACACACACACACACACACACACACCCTAATGGTTATGAGTGGTGGGGTGGGAAAGAAGGGGTGAGAACCAGAGTGAGAGAGGACAGGGTGATCCACCCCACTGTGACCTTTGTCCCTCTCCACTTTCAGATCCATTCCTGCATGCCCCTGACCTACCTTTTCCTAAGATTACCCTCCAGGGAATTCAGTCCTCAATGTTAAAAAAAGAAAAGTTTCTTCACCTCTAGGCTTTTAGAAGGAAGGTAGAGGCCGTCCATCATCTTAAGTGTCAGTGGCTCCTCTCTGTCAGAAGCCACTGAAAGTTGATGTCAGAGAATATTTTTATTTATGTATGTGTGAGTTTCCCCAGGTATATCATACTGTATCAAGTCTGACTCTGAAGCAAAAGTGTGAGCTGTCCTTTGGTAGAAACATGGGTCTTCTGTGGCCTCACTCTTGAGACAGCAGGGAGCATTGCGTTTTCCCCAAATCCATGCTGGCTCATCAGTGACACTCAGTATCAGTGTAATGAGCCTAATTGGGTGTTGCTACTTCAAATTGATGTACTTATTCTGAATAATTAAGTCTATCACTCGAAACACTTTTTCCGTTCATAAGAAAAGTAGTGTATATGCTTTTATACAACAATACAATAAGGACCATGGAAGAAGACCTTTTGGGTGAAACACGTTTGGATTTGCTGTACAATGGTACCTTGGGTTAAGAACTTAATTTGTTCTGGAGTCTGTTCTTAACCTGAAACTGTTCTTAACCTGAGATGCCACTTTAGCTAATGGGGTCTCCCGTCACTGTCACCGCCACCGCACGATTTCTGTTCTCGTCCTGAAGTAAAGTTCTTAACCCGAGGTACCATTTCTGGGTTAGTGGAGTCTGTAACCTGAAGTGTCTGTAACCCGAGGTACCACTGTACAGTGGACGCTCAGGTTGCAAACGTGATCCGTGCGGGATGCACGTTCGCAACCTGCAACATTCGCAACCCGCAGCGGCACATCTGCGCACGCACGGGTTGCGATTCGGCACTTCCACGCATGCGCAAAGTGTGATTTAGCGCTTTTGTGCATGTGTGACCCCTGAAACCCGGAAGTAACCCATTGCGGTACTTCTGGGTTTCGGCGGGTCCGTAACCCGAAAAAACGCAACCTGAAGCATCTGTAACCTGCGGTGTGACTGTATAAGATATTTTAGGTGAAGCTTGGTTGTTTGTTTTTATACTTACATTTCCCTTACTCATTTATATGGCCAAATTAGTGTTATACCATTTCAGTTGCTACCCATTGTGTATTTTGTTGGGATGCATTGCCTTCTCTTTAGCTCATCTCTCTTATAGGAACATCAGTGCCCACCAGCGGTGGCTGGTACCAGTCTGGACTGATAGGGTGGAAGGCAGTGAATCTCATAACAGGCTAAAGCAGAATCAACTAAATCTAGAGGCAACCCGAGGGCAGCAGTTTCCACTGGTGCCTCCGTATGCCCCACGGAGGACCTTAAGGTCCATAAATAGCAACACCCTAGAGGTCCTGGGCCCTAAGAAAGTTAGATTTGCCTCAACCAGAGCTAGGGCTTTTTTAACACTGGCTCCGGCCTGGTGGAACGCTCTGTCTCATGAGACCAGGGCCCTGCAGGATCTGATTTCTTTCCGCAGGGCCTGTAAGACAGAGTTGTTCCGCCTGGCCTTTGGCTTGGAGTCAATTTGATTCCCTCTTCCCTCTCCCTCTTTTTTTTCTCTTTTCTCCTCCTGTGATGAGGCTGCATTTTAATTGATTTAATGTTTTAATGTTGTATTTTAATCTTGTTTTTAAGTTGTATTCATTCAACTCATTTTTATTATTGGTTGTTGGCCGCCCTGAGCCCGGCCTTGGCTGGGGAGGGCGGGGTATAAATAAAAATTATTATTATTATTATTATTATTATTATTATTATTATTATTATTATTTTACCCAGTTGCCCCAGGGTAGTTGGTAAAGGGCCCAGAACAACAAATCATCAACCGTTCCAGTAAAATGATGAGATACTGTTCAACTTTGCTGTGCATTCATTGAACCAACAATCTTTTTCATGCGCCTCTGCAGCTGTTGTGTTTTGACACTCTCTCTGGCATAAGTGGGTGCTGGTTCAGCCCCTTCTCTGACAGATTGCCCCCCACCTTGGCCACAAAACCTGAAATAAAAAGTTGTATCAGGCACGAGTGGAAGGGAATCACAGACGTCATTGCATTTTCTGTTGCTCTCACTATGCCACGTGAGCAATTCACGCCAAAGAGCTCAGCATGGCTTTTTGAACTCGAAAACATCAAAAAATATAGAGGCAATTCGAAATGACTTGGTTATGGGAGCAACAGTGTGTAATGGCTGAGTGAGACAGCAGCCAGCATAGGGATATATACTCTATGAAGTGCATCTTGGAATAAAGAAAGAGGCATGTTGCATAGCTTGAGGAGCACCACTGATCCCTGAAATGGAAGTATGACAGGCCTCATATAATGAGGCTTGCAGTATAAAAACTCTTTAACTCACTGGTTGCTTTTCTGAATCAGTGGCTCACTCTCACTTTTCAACAAAATAGCAATTTCTGCAGGATGTGGCGGGGGGAGAGGCAAAGAAACACGAAAAGGAGCCAATGAAGGAGAAATCTGAAAATACTCTTGAGTGATCAAGCCTCCCAATGTTCCGCCAGGGAGTGTAATTAATTTTAAGAGGACTTGCAAAACTGCACAATGTGTTCTTTACTAGAGATCTAGGATTTTGAATCCTTGTCGCAGTCTGTCTTTACACAGATTTTTTTTTTGGGGGGGGGGGCTGGCCCATGTGCCATCCTACTTGGCTCTTAGAAAGCACCAGTCAACTGTTCAAGTGGAGAGGAGGTCTGGAAGAGGTTATGTGTCAAATTTGATGGGACATTAACTTGTGCAAACGCAATGAACCTACATGTTTTGTGTTATGCAAATGGCAGCTTCAGGACCATAGGCGGTTGGAAGATGATCTTTACCTCTTTCTCTCCCTGCCATGGTCTTGACAAAAATGGCTTCTGTCTGCTGTCTGCATTATAAGGGACACTCTTCTTGGTGAAAATGGAGGCTTCAATTGAAATGCAAATAATAGTTTCCAAGAAGTTGGGACTGTCACGCCAGTGCCAGAGGAGGACAAAGCTTAAACACGTAGCAGAGTTTCCCCAAAATAGACCAGAGGCAATTGTACTTCATCCAGCAGAGCATTGCGTGGACAGGTGGAGTCCTCCAGATCCCGAGCGGCCCCCCCGTCATGTGAAATAACGACTCAAGACAACGTGCTATGGGATTAAATTGGCCACAACTTTATTAAATTTCAAATGTGGGTAGACCTTGGCTCAGGCATTGGGCGTTCTCCCTCCCCAGTCCCCAGCCGGGGACCTAGGGAGCATCAGGGTTATCCAGTGTGTGTGTGTGGGGGGGGGAATGGGCCGGCTCTGGAGAACATATGTTCAAGCAGAGATAGCCGCCCCTGTTATGCCGCCACCGCAGGGGAGAGCAATGATGACCTTTCGGCGTACAGTCAAAGCCTCCCTTCAGAAACCCCTTTAATGGGGAACCCTGGTATCGCTGCTGCAAAGAGGAAGATGGACTAAAGGATTCCGCCCAAGGCCTGATACCGCCAAAGTTGTGATGTTTTGCTACGGGAAAGGCGAAACCTGCCAATGCAGGGAAATTCCTTTCCAGCCCTTTAACAGCGACCTTGACGTAGCAGTGCTCACATACCTGTGAAGAAAAGTTAACCTGCAAACCTGTGAAGAAAGGTTAACCTGCAAAACAATACATTAACTGAGGATAGGTAGGGTGGGAGAAGCTCTGGAGCCAAGTAAGGATTCCCAGGTAAGATCCTCCCTCTATTGTGTGGGCAGGTAGTCCCTACCCTACCTTGCCTGGTCTCCTTGGCAACGCTTCCCCCAGGTGGGATTGGACAGCTGACTGAGGTAGGCGGAGACCTCCAGGTATCCCACCTGAGGGAAGGCAAAGCCAAGCCTATGCTGATGGAGCCGCTCCAGATTCAGGGGCTGCGCGCATCCACGCAAAGGGCGCCCCCCCGTTTTATGCAGGGAGCGGTCATTATTTGCTACTGAAGGCAAATGAACATAATGGTCACAAATGCAAAACATTCAGGATTGCCACAATCCAAAAAAATCCAGTTGCAGCACTTACAACAAAACTTATAAACTTATAACAAGACTAAACCTTAACACTAAGCACACCATGTACAGAACACCACACCAGAACAAAGAGTTAGAAAAGAGAAAGTAATTGAGTGAGACCCAGACTCCTGCTGGTCTTACTATTATAGACCAGTGTTTCCCAACCGGTGTGCCGCGGCACACTACTGTGCCGTGAGACACCGGCTGGTGTGCCGTGGGAGGGAGGCGGGCGAGTCGGGCGGCGAGAGGCGGCGGCGGCGGCGTCGAGGATCCGCGTCGAGCCGGGGGCGGCTCCGCGGTGGTGGTGCCGAGCGGCGGGGCAGCTCGCGCAAAAGGGAGGAGCGCGAGACAGCGGAGGAGGAGGAGGCCGGCATGTCCGGGCAGCAGCAGCAACAGCAGCAGCAGCAACTCCCGGCGACGGCTCCTCCTCCGCCCGCTATCGCCGCCGCCGCCTCAGCTGCCCTCGCTCTGCTGCCTCCTCCCACCCCCGGCAAGGGGAAGGGAAAAAACGTTCACTTTTGTGCGTTCCCCCCCCCCGCGTGACGCTGCGCGCTGACGTCACGGGGCGGGGCTTTAATGGTGGTGTGCCGCGAGATTTTTTTCCGGTAAGCAGGTGTGCCGTTGCCCAAAAACGTTTGGGAAACACTGTTATAGACAACACGACCTTGACTGAAGGATAACAGAACCAGTTTAAACCAGCTGTACTCAGCTTCCCAGAAGGAATAGCCAAAACAAAAACCTTCTGCCTGTTTCTTTCACATAGAAAGAAAAACCTTCTAGAACCTTCTTGAATTAATCAGAATAGGAAAGATCTCTACACATCAGATCAATAACAAGTTTGTGCTCCTTTAGACATACCTTCCAACATTTCTTCGATGAAAACAGGGATATCTTAAGGAAAAGCGGGACATTCCGGGATCTTATCAGAAACCAGGACAGCTTCTGTAAATCTGGGATTGTCCCTGGAAAATAGGGACACTTGGAGGGTCTGCTTTGAGGCTTTCTGAATTGTAGGCGCCATTTTGGTTGAGTACTCAACTGGCAGGCTGTAGCTCTTTCAGCAATAGCAAGGTACTTACTCCTAGAGACATTTGCCAGTTGGTCCAGACAGGGAATCCTGGTTTTGTTAAAGTTGTGTTCTAGAGAGATTAGTATAGGCACAGATTCTTTTGGTAGGCTGGGGAGCTCCTGCAGCTAACAATCAATGCTGAGCACCATTGCTCCACCCTTCACTTTGTAGTTTTATTTTACAATTTCATTGTAAAATGTATCTGCTTTAATTATACTTTGTAACCTGCCCTAGGACCACTCAGTGAGCAGTAGGTTATAAGCACAACAAATAAATAAAAAATAAAGTAGTACGTGCATTAAAAAGAATAAGAAATAAAGGGATTTAAATCCAAAGTGAGAAAATTGATGTTTTCTTACAGTCTTGGGCCCACACTGAGGACAAAGCAAATATTGCTTATGGGATGTTAACTCTGAGAACCAAATCTCTTTGTGAAGAACTCGTATTAAAATTCTTTTTGAATCAACAGAAAAGCAGCATCCAGCAGGTTTCTGTTAAGATGATTAATTTATTTGGCAACAAAACCAAGTTGTTGTTGTTGGGTTTTTTTAAAGGAAGGAGGGAGGGAAGGAAGAGAAATGCTTTTGTGCGCGGAGCTTGTTGTGATTTTTTGTTAGAATATCTAAACATATTAATAGCCCAATGCTGTGCAGGTTTTCTCAGAAGCAGTTCCTACTGTGCTAAACAGGACTGACTCCCAAATAGGAGAATATAGAGGGTTTCATCAGCCTTAACTGATACCTCACGCTGTTCCATTTTCTTCAGGCTGCAGGTTTGAAGTTGATATTTAATTGTTGCCTTCCATGGAAGACGTGGGGTGGGGAACATCTCACTTATGGGCATAATTAGGCCTGTCAACCAACTCCATTTGGTCCACAAGCCCATTCTGGCCAGCCCTTGCTCACCTGAGATCATATATGGTGCCATATATAATATCAGGTGTGGGACAGGTAAGAGTCAGCTTGGGTCCATAGACAGGCTGTAAATTCCCTTTCAAAGCACAGCACAGGATGATATATTTTCTGCTGCCCTTTGAATGGAATTTCAGAAGATCTAACAACCACCTGATTTTAAACATTGTGGAAAATAGCAGGCAAAACATGACACCTGATGACATTATGACTCCACTCAAACACTAAACTTGGCCTGTGGGGGATGGGGAAGATAACAATTTGAAGCATGGGCTAGAAAAGTTCTCCACCCCAGCATACCAAATTGATCAGTCATGAAGGTTAGACAAGAGCTTTATTGTTTCTCTTGAACAAGAAAAAAGGTCAATAAGAGGAAACTCCTGACTCCGCTCACAAAACTAGATGAGAACTTTTTTGCCTCTCTCTAACAAGAACAAGAACAGGAACAGGCAATGTCTTACAACACCACCCAAATACAATTTAGTTTAGTTCCAACTAATGACTATATTGAGAAATGATACGATCCATCTACTGTCTCATGAAAAAGATTCCCTGCACAGAGAAAAACTTCATACTGTTAATGCTAAGCTATTTCCATCCTATTTTGTGTGCTAGATTTCCACATGCATGGTGTGTGTGTGAAATCAGTTCAAAATCTCATCCTATTGGTCCACAGTGGCATGCCATCATTGCAGATGGGTCACATGACCCCAAAAGGCATGCCATTGTAGCCCTCAGAGGCGGAAATTCCAGGGTGATATGTCTTATGATGTCATCAATCAAGCTCTAGGGGAACCAATCAAACTCCAGGGGAAGGGCTTAAGCATTTGACAGGAGTTAGTACTCTTATACTGTTCCTCTCCTTACACTACAGTATTGGCCAGTGGGTGGCATGGGGGGGAGGGCTCTGTTGCACTCCCAGCTTCTCAACACTGCAGGTAACTGAGAAGGGGAGGGGGAGGCTTGGGGTGTGGCAGTGGAACCAGTGGTGGCAGTGACAGGGTGAGCACAGGGAGGCTTGCAAAGCCTGCCCTGTGCAGATTTCCTTTTTCTTTTTTTGGTTTGGGCACTGAAGATTGAGAAGATCAGCACAGCATGAGTTAGACCTTCCCCTTTGGTGGGCATGTGAATTCAGCGTGACAACACCCTTAAAAATGTATTATATAGCAAGATAAGAAAAGTTTTCCTAATGACGTCAAGTTGCAGTCAAACGTTTAAAAAAATAAGAAAATCTGACTTCCGGGTTAGCGCCATCAGCAATGGCGGAGTTCCTCTGACCGAGAGGAACCCGCTCCGTGAAAATCGGGTCTTGCCGTCGCGGCGAAGGCGGAGACCCTTTAAAAATCCCAGGTGGAGGAAGCCTGGGAACGTGGGATATGCTGAAACCAGGAGCACCTCCCCTACTCGCAGGGAAACCCTTTTTCGGGGATCCGAAGCGAAGTGGGGTGAGTGGCGCGGTGTTTTGAATCGACCGCTACTTTTACGGAGTGAAGCCGCACAGCCGTTTCCGGAGAGCGCTGACGTTTTCCTGTGGACAATTGGACTCTAAACAAGTACCCGTGAGTAGAACGAAAAATTGGATTAAGAAACATTTTAATTTGGCACTGAAGCAGGAAGGCTCTGAACAGGAAGTTCGCCTCCCGTTTTTGTAAATAGATTGAAGCAAAAACTTTGCAAGCTAAAGTCTGGAAAGTTGTATATAAAGGTCTAAATTTCCTTCAGTTATTACCACCAAAACCCCTCTTGGAAGCAGGAGAAAGGGGGGGGGGATTTTTGACTGTTTAAGCCTGCAGGAGAGAGAGTAAAGAAAGATAAATTTCCACCGTCTCAAACCTGGGAACGGGGTGTCAGAGACAGAAATTTTTGGGGAAGTTCATCGACTGTGAATGGAACGTCTTTTGACAGATAGTTAAAAAAGAGAAACAAATTGATTCCAATGTTGCCTCTTGCATTCAAAAGAAACAAAATATTTGAAAAATGAAAGTATTTTTTTTTTTGTTGGACCTGCTTTCAAAAGATGGATACAAATAGAAATTGTCTCCTCTAGAGGGAGCTTGTTAATTTGTTGCTGGAGTCGAACTGGGGATTTCACAGCTGTAAGATTAGGATAGTGAGACCAGACTCTGACCTTGAATAAAAATGTGTTTAGAAGAAGTTTTGGTGCTTGCTTTTTGCAAGACAAGTGCTTTGTTGGAGCAGATGCATGAGAAGATGGATTTGATGACTGTTGCAGTTAAAAACTTTGGACAAATGGCGAATACCCATATAGAAACCATTCAGGAACCAGCCCAGGAATCTGTTTCGACAGGGCAAGCGCAAGTGCAGAAGATAATGGAGGAGGTTGCTGTTGAACCTCAAGTAACACAAATGGAGAGACCCGAGGCCTTGCAGGAGCATAAGCTGCTGTTCTTGAAGTTTGAATCTGGAGTGGACCAGGGGGGGGTCTGGAGTTGTGAGGGTTCTTAATTTTGGAAGGACTTTGAAACATGCTTTTAAATACTTCCTGGATTACAGTGTTGACTGTGGGGAATGGGACTGTGGGGAATGGGCTGATCTGCTGAGGGGAGATGGAGATATTTTTGGATTGGAGTCCTCCCGAGACCTACCCCCCAATGAGAAAGGAAAGAAATTAAGAAAAAGATCAACAAAAGACAAAGTAAAGTGCAGGTATAAACAAGAAGAAGATCTGCAGAAGGGACATGGAAAAGACTTAAGCGCCTCGGACACAAGATCACCAGGTTGATGGACTAGATGGAATGGACAAGGAGGACTGACAAAACCCGAGACCAGCAAGAAGAGACGTTGGATGAAGATTGGGAGAAAGTTTTTAAAAAATTTATTTTGAGAATTAGTGTAAAATTAACGAGTATTAGGAAAAATACTCGTTGTTGGAATGAAACTATTTGGCTTTAGTAGAAATGATATAAGGAGTTATGTACAAATAAGTATTAAGTTTTAAGTTTTAAGGGTTTTTTAATGGTAATATAAGGTTAAATAAATTAAGGTAAATTGAATGACAGAATATAGTGAAAGATGGAAAGGATTTGTTGAGTTAATTAAAAGGTTAGATCGTTAAGATAAATTATATAACAAAAATTGAGAAAGATGGAAAGAATTTGCTGAAACAATTAATTAAATTAGAATACAAAAAGGGAGGTGTGCGGAGGTCGATGAAACAAGTAAATGAAAGATAAAGATATGGAACATTGGATATGTGTTTTAATGTTACTGCTTTTTTGCTGTATTGTTGTATTGTTTTTTATGCTTTTCCTTTTATGTATTGTAATGTATGTTTTGTCAATTTTTTTGTTGTTTTCTTTTTCTTTTTTTGTAATTCTTAAACTTTTAATAAATATCATTTAAAAAAATAAGAAAATCTAAGTAGCCACACAAAACTAACCTTTCTACCAGTCAGCTTAATTCTCCAGAGTTGTATGTGCTTTTATAGAGGGAGAGACGTAGTCTTTAGGTTTCTTCTCTATTCTCAGTTGCCTTATATTGCCTGCCAGAGATTTGACCATGGTTTCTCATTTGTTGTGCTGTCAATTAAATGTTAATTCAGTTTTGATTCAGAAGATTTGGTTTGTGTGGCCTTCAGAGTACCTTCCAAGTTTATAGTTTTACAACGATTATATAGCCCAAGAGTTGCTAGAAGAACCACTTTTTGAGGAAAAATTAGTAACAGATTTTGCTTTGCTTTAGCTATTCTGCCAAGTGACTACAACATCTTAACATTTCTGGTTTAGTTCTCACTGGGGTGGTAAATCTATTTCTTGACTATACCATTTTAATTGCAAAAAAATACTCTCCTTTAAAAAAGAAAAAGAAAAAAATCTAGATGCCAGGAGAATAGTGTTCTCCTAATATGCCTGTATTTGATATTTAGTAATATTTTAATATATAATTAATATAAGATTATCCCATTGTGTGAACCCCTACCTGCCATCTGAAGTGTACAGCCAAGACATAAATTTATCATATTTAGGCCCTAGGCACATTCCCCTGCAAAAGTCAACATGGAGACTAAATCTTCCACAATTTTGCCACTCCTTGGCAGGTTCCCATTTATACCTCCCAAAACAGATTTTTCTCAGAAGGCTTCTTTTGCATCAGAGATTTTACATTCAAAAGCAGAGAGCTGTTCAGTAGTGAATTCCTTGGGATATTTGGTGTAGGGCAATATAACATAAAAGTCCTCCTTTTCAAGGGATGTTGCTCTTTATAGCTGTACCAGCACATAATTCCAATCTGCTTATGTTTACTCTTGAGCCTTAGGTGCAACAATAATTCAGCAGAACAATAGACAATATGAAGGTTGCTTTTCCCCCCAAATACATAAGCTAAACACACATACCACATTATCTGCGTGGCACAGATAATGCTGCACAGTGCTTCTTGCGGTATTAAGAGCAGCGGCAATTCAGTGTAGATATGTAGTGATCAGATGGTGTTTAATAAATAGAATTCAAGGCTTGTCCTTCCTGTCTAACAGTGGGAAGAATAGTGGTTGCTGCCAGTGGTGTAGCGGGGGTTGTGGAGTACGCGTGCAAGTTCTGTTCTCTCTCTTTTTTTTTAATTAATGATCTTTATTGGTTTTACAAATTTTACACATTTTGCCACCATAATACATAATACATACCTTATTTCTTTTAACCTTAATACTTTAACGAGTTTGTACTTCCCTCCCTCCTCCTTCTGGTTTTTCTATATTTTCTTTATCTTTACGCATTTGCAGTGGCGTAGCGTGGGGTGTGCCAGGGGTGCCGGCCGCACCGGGCGCAACATCTGGGGGGGGCGCGAGTCCAGAGGGAAGGGACAAGTTCCTTCCTCCGCCGGGCTCCCCACCGCCACCGCCAGCCTTGCGCCCTAGCGCGCACGCGCCCCCCGCCGCTGCAGCGGCTGCGCTCCACTCACTGCTCGCAGGAGGAGCAGCTGCTGCAGCAGCGCCGACGCCACCACCGACGCCTGGCCGGGCACGGGCAGCCTCCGCACCCCAACGCCACCACCATCCCCTCGGCCCAGCCACAGGCGGCGGCTGCTTCTGCCGACTGGGAGGGAGGAGAGCTCCGAGGGACCTCGCCGCGCCCTGCGCTCCCCAAAACCCTCCGAGAGGAAGCCGGCGGGCGGGCGAGGGTCTCCCGGCAGAAGGGGGCGCCGCTGGCTCCGGCTCTCAGTGCAAGTCTCAGCCGCGGGGGGGGGGGCGAGGACGGAGCATGGCTGGAAGCCCCCGGACCCGGCCAAGCCCGGATTTGGAGCTCCACCTACAGCCCAAGGAGAGGAGGGGGCGGGGAGGCGCCCGAGGGGAGGGGGCTTCGGCTGCCTCGGCCCGCGGGGGCTCCGCAAAAAGAAAATTTAATAAATTCCTGCTGATCCTTTGGGGGGGTCCTTGGCTCCTTCGCTCGCCCCCAGCCCCAGTGGCGTAGCGTGGGGGGTGCAGGGGGCCGGGCGCAACATCTGGGGGGCACGCTCGTACTCGAGTGCTAAAATCCACGGGTTAGGGGGCGCAAATTACTTGCCTTGCCCCGGGTGCTGACAACCCACTCTACACCACTGCGCATTTGTCCTGTATACTTAATACTATGAAGTAGTACTATTCAAAATTTGGTTAGTGTACATCCTTCAATTATTGTAATATATTTGTTCAATGTTTTTAAGTCCAAACCGAATGATTTTTAATAAACCTTATGAGGTCTATTTCAGTCCCGCAAGTGTCTTTATTTGTGTATAGTTCTTTGTATGTTGTAAATTTCATCCAATCTCTTTGGAATGTTTCATTGCCCTGTTCTCGGATTTTTCCAGTCAGTTTTGCTATTTCTGCGTACTCCATGAGTTTCCGCTGCTATTCTTCGACTGTGGGTATTTCATGTTGCTTCCATTTCTGTAGTATTCTTGCCGCGGTAGTAGCATAAAGGAACAATTTCTGGTCACTCTTTATTATATCATCTCCAACTATACCTAGCAAGAACGCCTCTATCGGAGAGTGGGGGAACGGAGGGGAGGTCAGGTCCAGCTAGCCTCCCCGAAGGGGGAAGCAGTGACAGGAGCAGTGTAATGGTCAGGAGGAAGGTTGCCGGCTGGGCGCGCGCGCCAAGTTCGAATGTACAGGCGTGTGGGACAGCAGAAAACCCGGATTGGGAACCAGGTCCTAAAGCCCGCCGGAGGCAGGGGGAAGACTCAGGGGACTCAGCATCAGAAGAGTCTAGGAAGGGCAAGACCCCAGCGGACAGGCGGAACCAGAGGAGGAAAGAGCAAAGGAAGAGGTGGAGCAAGGCCAGAGTCTTAAACTGGTGTCTGGGGGGAGGAGATTCAGACGGAGCTTCAGCGGTCTAGAGTTTCAGACGTAGAGCTGCGCGCTGCGGCTGTGAAAGCGAAACTGAACTTCAATAAAGACTTTTGTATATAACAACGAACCGGCGTTGGTCCTTTGTGAGCTGGGACCTCGGGCAGCTCTGACAATATATTTCTCAGAAAGCTTTAACTTTTTCACATAACCACCACATATGGAAATAATTTCCTTCCTTCGATTCACATTTCCAACAGTTCTTATTTTTCATTCTTTTTTCCTTTTTCCTTCTGTGACGGAACTCCTACTTGGGGACTTCCCTGGCTTTTTTCTGGCCCACGTAGGACCAGTCTGGATAGTTAGCCTTGGTGAAGACTTGACGTTTTCATCCCCAAAAAAGTTTTTGAGTTTCTGCTGAAATGAGGCTGCATTTTAATGTTGTATTTTAATCTTGTTTTTTAAGTTGTATTTCAGTCAGTTGTTTTATATCTGGTGTTAGCTGCCCTGAGCCCAGTCTTAGCTGGGGAGGGTGGGGTATAAATAAATTTATTATTATTATTATTATTATTATTATTATTATTATTATTATTATTTACATCTTTGCTAGCCTGGCTGGAGTAAGATACCACCTATACATCATTTTTAATATACTTTCCTTCAAAGTCACACATGCAGTAAATTTTAATCCATCCAATGTTCCATAACTTTAACCATTTGTGGCATACAAAGGATGAAGAAATTAAAGAGGTCATGACAAAGTGGGCAATTGATATACATGCATGTTCTGTTCTCACAGTGATCAACCAGATGGTCATGGGAAGCCTGCAAGCATGTGCAAGGGAAAAGCTCATGGCTGCCTTGTCCCCTTGTATATGCATAACATGGAGGGAAGAGCAGACATGTGGTTCCTGGCTCATTGAACAGCTGGGGTCAGACTGGGTTCACCTGTGAGAACAAGAAAAAGAAGAAGAGTTTGGATTTGATATTGGAGGAGAGTAGGCTGTATGCCAAGACCCTTCTAATTCATGGATCCAGCAAAGGATATAAATTCCTGGAATAGCCAGGCTAGCTTCCTGGTGAGGTAATGGCCTAAGCAGAGGTTGTTAAGGTAACAAAGGAAGTGTTTCAGTGTCAGATGACAAATGGGTGGGCTCCCCTCCCTCAACTTGTTGGTAGTAAGACAAAGGTCATTGTTGAGAGCGGAGTTATGTGCACTTAAAGTTGAAAGCCAGCTGGGGAGCCAGAGAGACAAAGTCATGCCTGATTTGTGTTGAAATCCAAGGCTGTGGCTATGGAAGAAGAAGAGTTTGGATTTGATATCCCACTTCCTGACAGTAAGAGCTGTTCGACAGTGGAATTTGCTGCCAAGGAGTGTGGTGGAGTCTCCTTCTCTGGAGGTCTTTAAGCAGAGGCTTGACAACCATATGTCAGGAGTGCTCTGATGGTGTTTCCTGCTTGGCAGGGGGTTGGACTCGATGGCCCTTGTGGTCTCTTCCAACTCTATGATTCTATGATTCTATGACTTTATCACTACCCTAAGGAGTCTCAAAGCAGCTAACATTCTCCTTTCCCTTCCTCCTCCACAACAAACACTCTGTGAGGTGAGTGGGGCTGAGAGATTTCAGAGAAGTGTGACTAGCCCAAGGTCACCCAGCAGCTGCATGTGGAGGAGCAGGGAAGCGAACCCGGTTCACCAGATTACGAGTCCACCACTCTTAACCACTACACCACACTGGCTCTCCTGAGAGAACATGAGAAAGACGTGGTGGGATCCAAGTGGGAGAAAGCACTGGAGGGTGGGGACTACTGAACCCCCCCCATCCCTACTCCAGATCTCATTCCAGAGCTGCCTGTGGGAGGGAGTGCATATCTGAATTAAGGGTCAGGTTCATATTAAAATTTCACTGCACAAAAGTAATTTCCGTGAGGAAAATGCATGCTTACTGAAATCTGTGAAACGTGAAGAGAGTACAGCAGCTGCCTAATTTGCGGACTCACGTTGTGGAAAACATTCATGCCACATTTCACACATTACACTCACAGCAAACACTTCTTCTTTTTTAAGTAAAGATTAACTCTATGTAGAACGAAATTGCAGTTGCTGCCTGATCCAGAGAAAATATTCAACCGTTAGTAATTTGCATTTGTTAATATCTATGCAAATTTAAATTGCACACTAATTAGCTTTAAATCTGCCCACTGACTTATCCTGATTAGCAAAGTTTTTTTAAAAAAAATAAAAAACAAAACAAAATAATCCTGGGGTGTATCCATCTGTTGTCAAGTTAGTTTGCTAAGTTCAGGACCTGAGAGTCTCTACTTTTAAGGTTTGTACAGAAGGGAAAATTCCATCAAGCACACATTTGATTAGGGCAGGATTGTGATGGGAAAGGCTTTGCCCAGCTTAATCTTCTGTGTGTTCATGCTGAACTAACTCAAACTGTGGTGCACTCTAGATTATATAGCCACTTTCCCATTGTGTCAGGAACTTCTAAAGCTGTGTAACTGCATTCTTTCAGGGAAAAACTTCCCAGTTCTGGCTTTTCTCCACTTGCCCAGGTTAGTCATTTCTCCTTTTGGGCAAGAAGGAGTATTAAGTGTTCCCTTCTGCAAATGAGCCTTTTTTTGCTTGAGCTCAAGTGTGTTTTGTGTTTTGGTTTTGCCCTTTGGCTCTGATTCCTGATTTGGCCTGTGATCCTTGCTGTCCTTTTGTTCTGATCCTGACTTGTTCTACCAGTCCTTCCTTGCAGACGCTCCAACTGCCCCTATTTTCCAGGGACATCCCCAGATTTACAGAAGCTGCTCCAGTTTCTGATTTGATCCCAGAATACCCCACTTTTCCTTAGGATGTCCCTATTTTGATGGGATAAATGTTGAAGGGTATGGAGTTAGGAAATCCCCGAGCCAAGGAGATAAGTAACGATCCAACCTTTAGAAGACATCTGAAGGCAGCCCTGTACCTTGGGTTAAGAACTTAATTCGTTCTGGAGGTCTGTTCTTAACCTGAAACTGTTCTTAACCTGAAGCACCACTTTAGCTAATGGGGCCTCCTGCTGCCACTGTGCCACCGCTGCACGATTTCTGTTCTCATCCTGAAGCAAAGTTCTTAACTCGAGGTACTATTTCTGGGTTAGCGGAGTCTGCAACCTGAAGCGTATGTAATCTGAAGCGTATGTAACCCGAGGTACCACTGTATAGGGAAGATTTCTTTAAAATGTTACATGTTTTATTATGTTTTTATATATGTTGGAAGCCACCCAGAGTGGCTGGGGCAACCCAGTCAGCTAGGGAGAGTAAAAATAATTAAGTATTATTGGTATTGGTATTGGTATTGGTATTGGTATTGGTATTGGTATTGGTATTGTTATTGTTATTATTTAAAGGTAAAGGTAAAGGGACCCCTGACCGGTATGTCCAGTCGCGGACGACTCTGGGGTTGTGGCGCTCATCTCGCTTTACTGGTTGAGGGAGCTGGTGTTTGTCCACAGACAGCTTCCAGGTCATCTGGCCAGCATGACTAAGCTGCTTCTGGCGAACCAGAGCAGCAATGGAAACACTGTTAACCGTTCCCTATTTATCTACTTGCACTTGGCGTGCTTTCGAACTGCTAGGTTGGCAGGAGCAGGGACCGAGCAACGGGAGCTCACCCCGTCGTGGGGATTCGAACCGCCGACTCCCAGTTCCTAGAGCCTGATTCACTCTTGCCTACTGACCACGGCCAGCCATGGATTCATCCCATAGCACCTCAGGAACATTTAAATGAGGGCAGGAAAAATCATATCCTTGCTACCCAGTTGCTGCCTTTGATCCCATCTATATAGCAACTATGTGGCAAAGACCTGCATGATTGCTCTAGTGTAGTGGTAGACCTTTAAACAATACAGTGGCGACCCAGAAAACATGGCGCCTGTGCTGTCATTGTAAACTCTAATACAGGGATAGGGAATTGGCAGGTGTTTCGCTAGGCCTGATGGGAGCTAGAGTCCAGCAGCATCTGCAGGACCCAGGATCCAGTCTCTGGAACCTGACTTCCATGCTCCCAAGCAAATGTGCTTTGGATCGATCTCATAAGGAGTTCCTGCAGGTTTTGAGCCTGGCAGGCTTAACATTAAATGTCCTCACAGAAACCACCTTCTAAAAGCAACGTGTTCTCTTTAACCAAGTGATGTTTACGCAATAAAATATATTGCTTTGCCCGAAAAGCAGTGCCCAAGGAAAGAGGTTTTTAGAAAAATGTAGATTTACCCAGAGAAGATTTATGGGCTGATCTGACATACTTGATGGCTGCAAAGCTCAAGACTTTAAAAGCAGATAAGACTTCCGCAAATGACCTCACATTTAGACATCTACATATCTGTTATGGTAAATGCATGGGCACGAAGCCCTGGGATTTTGAAGGGCACTGTAAGAACCTTAGAACATTTTTGCTGAATTCTATTTTAACAATAGCATTATGATTTGCCTGAGATTCCCTAAAACTTGACATTGCAAGCTGAGTTATATCTATCATCTATCATCTATCTATCTATATCTATCTATCTATCTATCTATCTATCTATCTATCTATCTATCTATCATCTATCATCTATCTATTTATCTGTAAAGTTGTTTGCAAACAGCCTTTCAGAGTTCTCCACCCAGTTTGTTAAGGGGAAAATGGTGGGGGCCATTTCACTGAATTTCTGCCACAGTATGTGTATGGGGGGGCACACACACTATAGACACGCAGCAACTGTGTTGCCTGCTTGACCCCACTTTGAATCTCATGAAATGGTAGAGAATATTCATAAAAAACAAACAAAAATCAAATGCAAAGTGTCCTTTTTTCCTCCAGGGTTCACAAAAATGCTTCTGTGAAATTTCAGCTCAGCTGCAACTTAACGGTTTTATGCTGTACCAAAAATCTTGAAAGCATGAGGCAATGTCACTGTTTTATGCCACAGCTGAGCAATACCCAGATCTAGATTAACATTAGGCTTTTTTTTTTTTTTTGGCCATTCAAATGTTTGGATGTGAAATTTCTACCTTGACATTCAAATACTTTATAGAGTTTTTTGTGGGCTGGGTTTTTGTTGTTGCAGTTATTCAAAATGAATCCAGTGAGGCATACTCCCAGGTAAGTAGTGTTATGATTACAGCCTTAATCCACTTCCTACTGTGAATTTTTAAAAGCAATGGAATGCATTTTTCGTTATTGTTCTTTTCACATGGAAAGAATGGCTTCTTTTGTTTCCTATGGACTTTATATCTGCTCCTCCGTTAAAGACAGTGGATTTCAAAATCATGATTACTACTACCATTTAAAACATAAATTAGCTTCAGCATTCCATTTCAGCAGATGCATGTGCATGGCCATTTTCTGTACAAAACACACAATTAGGAAATAAAATGCTACGTGACAAAAAGGGCTTGCGTTATGATAACATGAGAGTGCCAATAAAATGCTGAACATCCCTGAGGGAATTCATACAGTCCAGGACACAAAGAGCAAATTATCAACTGGGTGCTAAATTCCCTTCCCTGGTGCCTGAGGGAGCAATCTGGAGTACTGTGTCCAGTTCTGGGCACCACAGTTCAAGAAGGACACTGACAAACTGGAACGTGTCCAGAGGAGGGCAACCAACATGGTCAAAGGCCTGGAAATGATGCCTTATGAGGAACAGCTAAGGGAGCTGGGCATGTTTGGCCTGGAGAAGAGGAGGTTAAGGGGTGATATGATAGCCATGTTCAAATATATAAAAGGATGTCATATAGAGGAGGGAGAAAGGTTGTTTTCTGCTGCTCCAGAGAAGTGACACGGAGCAATGGATCCAAACAACAAGAAAGAAGATTCCACCTAAACATTAGGAAGAACTTCCTGACAGTAAGAGCTGTTCGACAGTGGAATTTGCTGCCAAGGAGTGTGGTGGAGTCTCCTTCTTTGGAGGTCTTTAAGCAGAGGCTTGACAACCATATGTCAGGAGTGCTCTGATGGTGTTTCCTGCTTGGCAGGGGGTTGGACTCAATGGCCCTTGTGGTCTCTTCCAACTCTATGATTCTATGATTCTATGATTCAATCCCTCAAATCCACTGGATCATTCAAATCTGAGTGACTCAGGATCTAGCAGATCTCCAACTCGGCTCGCTGGTTCCTGGTTCAGCCAGGCTATGATGGTATATGATTCCAACCCTGGCTCAGCCAGAGAAACACTGTTATAACTCTCCCATTCTGGTTCAACTTGGGCCCAGCCAGCTGAGGCAAACCTGGCTGAACTCATGTTTATTTCCTGAGTGAGGGAAATGAGACAGGATTAAGTTCACACTGTGAAATCAAGAGTGCGCCCCTCTTCCTTGAGAGTTAGAATTGCAGCTATAGATGGCTTTGTAATGGGCCACTAGCCAGTTCATTAACTTTGTCTTTAAGGTGCCACAAGACTCATGGTTGCTGCATCTGCAGAAAGGTAACAGGGCTACCCTCTGGAAATTCATTAACTTTGAAAGGGAACAGGCAGGGAAGGTAATTTATTCATAAATATCTGTTGATGGATGAGAAGCAGATGTCTTTCCTGAGATACAGTTCTATGTAAAATAATACATGTATTTTCTATCAGGAAATGATGAAAGGGAAGAAAGATGTCTGTGAAATTGGCAGGAGAATGGAAAATACCAAAGGAAAACATGAATGTTGGAACGGATTGGGGGCATGTTCACACATTCGTACCCCCAAAGTTTTTGAGACAAAGTCGCTCTGTGGGTTAAACCACAGAGCCTAGGACTTGCCAATCAGAAGGTTGGCGGTTCGAATCCCCGCGATGGGGTGAGCTCCCATTGCTCGGTCCCAGCTCCTGCTAACCTAGCAGTTTGAAAGCACTTCAAGGTGCAAGTAGATAAATAGGTACCACTCTGGCGGGAAGGTAAACGGCGTTTCCGTGCACTGCTCTGGTTCGCCAGAAGCAGCTTAGTGATGACCCGGAAGCTGTACGCCGGCTCCCTTGGCCAATAAAGCAAGATGAGTGCCGCAACCCCAGAGTCGGCCACGACTGGACCTAATGATCAGGGGTCCCTTTACCTATGACAAATTCAGCAGGAGGAGAAGGCACAGCGGGCAGATTAGATGCCAAATGAAGTACTTGCACACTAGTCCTATTATGTGTGCAACAGAGGCCAAACAGATATGGATCTGACCATGGTCTGCTGTGAACTTCATAAACACTGTACCAACTCTAATTCAACAATTCTGCTTACCTTCATTGGTGGGAGGCATTGTGGGCGGGCCTTGGCCCCCGCAGTGATCCAGCTGAGAGTGGAGATCAGAGCCCTACTCCATGCTGTCTGGCCACATTGCCAGTGCTGGGTCGGGGCCCCGCCCAATGGCGGCCCTGCCATCCAATCAGTGCCAGCAGGAGGTGTGGCTGCAGGATATTTAAACCGAGTGCAGCCAGGGCCCATCCGCTTGTGCTTTTCGCTGGCTTGGGTAGTAGACACCTGGATCCACTAATAAATTCCTGGCTTTTCTGAAATCCTGCATCAGCCTTAATTTCCATTGAAATTTGGATACTTTTCCATACAGGCACTGTTCTCAGCTGATGTGCCATGCAAGTATTTTTTCGTCTGAGCATCTGTACCCGAGCACAAAGCATAGAAATAGAAACTGCCTACAGATATCTATTTATTCTGCTTTTAATGAAAACATAACCAGACTGTCACTATTTATTGAGACGGACCAAAGTTCTTAATGTAAGAAGTGAGTGAATCTACCATGATTTTTACATGGAGCAATGAGCATGTAATGACCGCTCCCCGCTTAAAATGGGGGGCGCCCTTTGCGTGGACGCGTGCAGCCCCTAGATCTGGAGCGGCTCCAACAGCATAGGCTTGGCTTTGCCTTCCCTCAGGTGGGATACCTGGAGGTCTCCGCCTACCTCAGTCAGTTGTCCAATCCCACCTGGGGGAAGCGTTGCCAAGGAGACCAGGCAAGGTAACAGGTAAACCAAACAACATTGGCAAATCCAGAAATGATGGGATCTTTGTGGAAAAGAATTCCTAAAGATCTAGGGCTCCTCCAGTTGACCTGTTCTATTGAGCATTAATCCTAATTTGCTAGCTTGCACAAAGTTTGCATGGAAATTAGACTAGATTTGATTTTCAATGAGCATTTGTTTTGATTTCTTGGGGTAGGGCAATGAGCATACATCCTGATTTGCTTGCAAGGTGTTTATGTCTTCCCATTAATCATTTGTTCATCCCACGCTTGTCTTTCTCTGTCTCCACCACTTTCTTAATTGCAAAAAGTCATGCTGGCTGACATTGATTGTGCAGCAGTTACAGGTTGTGACTCATGAGTGCAGCAGGAATGAGGACAAAAGATACTGTTGCATGCTACCCCAGTCTCTGAGCGGCATAGGATTCCAGGGGTTCCGGACGCTTACCCAGGGATTGTGTTTCCTTTGAAATGAGGGACAGCAGAGACTGTGGTGCCTTTCTGATATATGGTTTATATACACATATATACAACCACAGCATAAACACCCAAAGAGGGTCTTGGGCCAGTGTGGTGTAGTGGTTAAGAGCAATGGACTCGTAATCTTGTGAACCAGGTTTGCTTCCCCGCTCCTCCACATGCAGCTGCTGGGTGACCTTGGGCTAGTCACACTTCTCTGAAGTCTCTCAGCCTCACTCACCTCTCAGAGTGTTTGTTGTGGAGGTGGAGGGGAAAGGAGAATTTTAGCCGCTTTGAGACTCCTTAGGGTAGTGAGAAAGTGGGGTATCAAATCCAAACTCCTCCTCTTCCATAGCCACAGCCTTGGATTTCAAGACAATCAGGCATGACTTTGTCTCTCTGGCTTCCCAGCTGGCTTTCAACTTTAAGTGCACATAACTCCACTCTCAACAATGACCTTTGTCTTACTACTAACAAGTTGAGGGAGAGGAGCCCACCCATTTGCCATATGACACTGAGACACTTCCTTTTTTACCTTAACAACCTCTGCTTAGGCCATTACCTCACCAGGAAGCTAGTCTGGCTAGTCCAGGAATTTATATCCTTGCTTACATTGTAACATTTGCTGGATCCAGCAATTAGAAGGGTCTTGGCATACAGCCTACTCTCCCCCAATTCATGATAATACTATTATGGTCCAGGAGGGGAGAACATGGAGTGACTCTCCCTACAGCTGGTAAGCCTTCAAGGACTCAGAGGAGAAGGCACTGATGAGAAACAGCTGGCTCCAGCCTTTTTAAACAGCACTTCCAGCAGCAGTCAGAGGCTGGAATCAATGCTTGTAGTTCTTAGCCCTATCTTGCTGCTTCATGCTCATCTTGACCCTTGAGCATCAGATTCTCTGCCCCCTGGACCATCTGAGAACGTGGGTTGCCGGTTGCCCAACCCTAGGACCAGACTTGGATACTGACTCCAGCCAAGTACACCTCAGAGACTTTGCTGGTTGGCTGGCCTCCCACTCCACTGAGCTTTGCTTGTTGCTGCTCAGCACACAATTACAACAATACATATGTACACAGCTTTATTTGGTCTATCTAGCAGGTAAGTGGGGTTAGCATGGCAGGAGGCCAAGAATCAGCCCTTGTTGTTGGAATGGTATTTCCGGCAAAAAGTTGGGAAGCACCCAATGTACACATGGGAGTTGTCCAATGGATGTGCTGCGGGCCAAGGCGTCTGGGATCCCATTGGGAAGCCAGGATTCAGGATTGACACAGGGTCAGGCCCTTCCTGAGTTAGGGGAGTGGCTTGTGCCTCTTCTCCCCAACCCTCCGGGGGGGGTATCTGCCTTTGTTTTGATGCTGTCCGGCGCCATTTCTGCCAAAAAGGCACAGCAAAGTATAGAGCACCCAAGAAAGAATGATGCAATTGCTGTGGGAAAGGTGAAAAGCTTCCAATTCAATGCCAATTGGGGCTGAGATTAAAATTGCTGAAAACCAGTGACCTGAGAGTCTAGTGAAGCATTAGCACGCAGGGCAGCTCAGTAAGAAGCCTTGCAAGGCAAAATGGTCCCCTGTGTTGGGTAGCTGGGGCTTTGAAGCTCTTGGCCATCCTGCCTAGATAGTTCTTTCATGATATCTGTTATCGTCCTGCAGGATCTTGTAAGAACCAGGCAGAAGGCTATAGCCCCTCCTCCCACTGCTGCTGCGCCACCAGCCAAATGATGCCCCTCACTAGGGGGTTAATTTTCCTAGGGGAAATTGGACCCCTAGTCTGGGTGGCCTCCTCATGGGGGGATGGGAATCCCATGGGTTGGGAGTCCTGTGTCTCTGTGCACAGAGCCATCAGAGAAGCACTATACCCATATTCACGTGTCTTTCTAAGGACAAACATTTTGCTAAAAAAATTAATGACCTGGGAAGGGCTGGAGAGGAGAGTCAAAACCCGAATATTTTCATTCTGCTCAGTATTTTAAAATTCGCAGCTGTGCTGTGTGTGTCATAGTTGTGCCTTTTAAGATTTGTTAAGTAATGGGTATCTGCAGGAGCTAAGCTTGGAATTAAATCTTACACTGAGATGAAAATCTTGTCATATTGTAATTTCAAGATGGCAAAGCCACAACCTTTGATCCAAATGTTTGCTTTGCGCAGGGTCCTCCTGACAGCTTTGCTGTGACAAAAATTGGATTGCTCTTAGGAAAATGCAAATCAAAAATTCTTTTTTTACTTAAGCTTCTTCCCTTCTCCTTTGCAGAGTTATTTAAGTGATTCCAAATGGAGATAGCTAAAAGTATTTTTTTTAAGACGCATTAGTATTTCTAGGCAGCGGTAATGAACCAAAATCTCCCTAAGGTTTTAGATAATAGAATAATCTGTTTTATTAAGACACTAAAATATTGTGTATAATGAGTTGGTTCAAATCAGTCAAAAGTAGTAAAACAAAACAAAACTTGGAAGCCTTTCTAACCACAGCCCTCAGTGTCGCCTATTCCTACTTCCAGTGATGGAGTCTTGCTTTCATTACTTTGAATGATAAAATGTGGAAGGATTTAACTACTGGTAGTAGATGTTTGTTTATAGCTTCATAATAAGCCGGTTCAGACAATCATATCTCAGCATAATAAACTGAGTTATGAACAAGTATTTTCCCGGCTCACACTGTCTCTTTGCTCCTCCCTTTGTGATAAATGCGATTGAACCAGGAAGCCTCTAAACTGACCATAATTTTCTGCACCATCTAAACTGGGACTTGGGGAGAAATTCAGTGTCACACTCTTCTGATCGTTCCATCAACACAAGGATTTCTGCTTGTCAGATGGAAAGATCCCCCACTCTCTTTACCCTGTGTGCTGTTCTGGGGGTTCTTCTGACCCTCCACAACAGATTAGCGGGAGGTGTGGGGAAGAAGGAAGAAATCCCTGTTGCATTAGTAAAAGCTCTTTTGTTGCCTTTTGCTAGCAAGCTAAGTTAGTTGAATCTGGACCTATGGTTCCAAGCTTGGGAACAAGCCAGAATAGCAAGTCAACTTCAAACCATATTTTGATATCATAATCTGTTCTTCAAGCTGGTAGCCACCATTTTTCAGATGGGATGAAGCAGGTAACTATGCTGAATTGATTGTTAAGTATAATGGTTTAATTGGCAAAGAAATGAAAAATTGCTAAATGTGTTATGTATTCAAGGGTCTGTGTTTGCCTGAGCTTGAGTCTGGACTAAGGATTCTGAGCCCCTGTGTTCAGATTCAATACATGATATCCAATCACAGAACATTTCAGGACTTCGGCTTCTGCCATTGGCCCTTAAACTCTGACTTATGATTTGTAGCTTGGAAGTTTGGACAGCCAATCACGTTGGGAGTGGGAGTGGCTCAGGCCTTCAGAAATGTATATAAGCAGTTGTTTTGCCCCGGTTGTCCAGTTCTGTTTGTTCAATAAAGGTTCTTGCTGTTATCACAGTGTCTTGCCTTGTGGGAACCCACCTACACTTCAAAATGTATGTTGCTGAAGGTGGGATTTTTCCATGGGGCTTAGATTAAAGCCAAGAAGAGCACTCTGAGTTCCTGCTGAGTTGATAATAAATGAACTGATTGTTCCTTGGTAGCTAGCATGTGAGTGTTGTAACCTTAGATCTTGTGATGAAGGTATTGGGTTGCAAATCTTTATCTTGAAGGGAGTTTCCTCAAGGCTTTGTGAAGTAAGGACATGTAAAGTACCCTCTCTGACTGAGAGAGAAAGCAGTTCTAGGCTAAAATGGATGCTGTGAAAGAGAAAGACCTTTCCTTCTAGGTCTGTTGGCATTGTCATATTTTGTAACATGCTGAGCCAGTGTTGGACAGCGCAAGACATTGCCTAGGTATTTTGGATGTATCATTTGATGTAGTCTGTTTTATTTTACAGAGTTCTGCCAGTAAAAGTGTGAATAATATTTGTAGGGGTCTGGACAATGATTTATTCCAAAAGGAGACGGTTCTTATGCATCCAGTCGCTTCAAATTGTACAATATTAATATTTGCAACATTGATTACTTTTTGGTTTGGTTGCTAGTGCTGTGACGGGAGGTATGTGTGTGCTGAGCAAAAGGCTCGTTTATACCTCAGCTTCTTAAACAGAGATGTGGTAATCTGAACGCAGTCAGGCCTAGAGTCATGAGGCAAGATGTGGCAGCAACCTGAGGTGGCAGAATCTGCAGGGGGAGCAGTTACTGATCTTTACTCCCTTCCCCTTATTCCTGATGTAGAGCTTCACTCACTCCTTCTTTCCTAGTTGGTGTGTGTCTGCACTTTGTAGTTCACCTCAGGTGCCCAAATGTCTCAGGCTAGCCCTGCTTAAGGTTGTATCCAGCATTTGGCATACTTGCTGAAATTAAAGGGCATGGCTAATTTGGGTCCATTAATTTCAATGGATCTATTCTGAGAAGAACTTAGTTGGCTAGAGGTGGGACATGGGTGGTGCTGTGGGTTAAACCACAGAGCCCAGGACTTGCCGATCAGAAGATTGGCGGTTCAAATCTCCGCGACGGGGTGAGCTCCCATTGCTCAGTCCCAGCTCCTGTCCACCTCACAGTTCGAAAGCACGTCGAAATACAAGTAGATAAATAGGTACCACTTCAGCGGGAAGGTAAATGGTATTTCCGTGCGCTGCTCTGGTTCGCCATAAGTGGCTTATTCATGATGGCCACTTGACCCGGAAGCTGTACGCCAGCTCCCTCGGCCAATAAAGCGAGATGAGCGCCACAACCCCAGAGTCAGTCACGACTGGACCTAATGGTCAGGGGTCCCTTTACCTTTACCTAGTTGGCTAGAACTCCTAGTCAGTAATGGGCTAACAAACCTAAGCTCCTGCAGGCAAATGAGATTTTATTGGTTAACGTTTTGCCATTCCAGGAAACTGGTATTTGCTTGTTCTGGACAGGATCAGGCTCCCTCTTAAATATCAAGGTTGTCTCTTGGGATGCTTGTAGATCCAGCATGACTGCTGAGCTAGTCTATTAATCTTGTTCTCTGTGGTTTCATCCTGCTGTTTTATTGTAATTTTAATTATTATTATTATCATTTTAAATGGGAAGCCACCTTGCACCTGATGTCCCGCACTGAGGCTGTTTATCTGCTCTGTCTTCATTGCAATACTTCTGTCGGCAGTTAGGAATCCACATGGTAGAGAGCCATAGCTGTCAACTTACAGATTTGAAAATAAGGGACCAGCAGCCTCGAAAATAAGGGATCAGCAGCCAAAATAAGGGATTTTCTGGGCACAGGTATGTTCAACTTCTGAGCCCCTCTGAGCCAAAGGCAGAAAGCCCAGCCAGCAGCCAAACGAAGCCTCAAGCGGTGGTTCCCACAGCGCAGCAACCCAGCAAAGGGGATGCAGCAAGGAAGACCACCATCACCTCTCTGCTGGGAAGTGCTGAGCAAAGGCGAGTCCCCAGGCAACGTGGCCGATTTGATCAGCACAAGGCATGCAAGCTCCACCCCCCAGTCGTTCCTGGACTCCTTATTGGGTCCAGTTGGAGCCTCCCTCCTCCCTGGCCAGCAGGGAGGGAGGGAAAGGAGCTGCTTCCTTTGAAACCCGGGGAATTTAAGGGACATCATTAATAAGGGACAGCAGCGGGACACGGCGCTGGGATAAGGGAGTTTCCCGCCAAATAAGGGACGGTTGACAGCTATGTAGAGAGCTTTAAAAAAGAAATTTCTACATATAGAAACTAGAATGCTATGCTAGAACCATTCTGCTTAACGTTTTGTTTTGTGTGTGGAGAATTGGGGGGCGGGGGTGATCTCCCACCTGCAATCTGAATAGCACAGTCTAAGTACAGAAAGCCCCTGTGAGAGCCAGTTCTAACAGAGCGATCCTATGTATGCCTACCCAGAAACAAGTCCCAGTGAGTTCAATGGGATTTACTTCCCGGTAACTGTGCTTATGACTGCAGCAGCTCAAGTGAATGTCTCCCTCCCCTGGCTCATCCACCCCAGGAGAGGAATATTATCACTGCAGCAATAAAAGCCATAAACATAGTATTATGAAGAATTGACTTTACAATTACACTTCATTGACATACATTTCCTACATTAATTCCTACTAACTTTAAGTATCTCATCAAAATGTTTTAAATGGATTTTATGAGGGTTCCACTTAACAAAATAGCTGCACATTTTTTCTCATATCAATTTTTATTCCTTTATATGGGAATAAAATGTTGCAGTATCAATACCAGAAATATAGGCACTCAGTCTGCAAGCTGAGAATTTCATTGAAGTTATTCAGAAAAGCTAGGTTTAGAGGCAGATGAAGTTATTTTGATGAGGTCTCATGTGTTGGCATAATAGAGCAATGACTAGGAGTGCATTTTACTGGTTTTGGCTGGTTGTGCCAGCTATTGACAGTCCTGGGTGGGGACCCCATGGATTGGTAACCTAAAGACTGGATTACTCAACTGCGCTCTATGCACAATGGTCCTTAAGGTTAGTTTGAAAGCTGCAGCTGATGCAGAATGCAACAGTTGGGTTGCTGACTAGAGCTATCTGCCATGAGCATGTAGTCACTTATGGAAGAACTGTACTGGCTGCTAATTTGCTACAGGGTCAGGTTTAAATAAATAAATTAAATTAAATTTTATTTATACCCCACCCTTCCCGGTTGAAAAACCGGGCTCAGAGCGGCTAACAGCAATATAAAATGTGACTTAAAAACAGCATAAAACAGCTTATACAACATAAAATGCAGCACCAATATCAATAAAATTCAAAAATTCAGGGATCATTTTTTTGGGAGGGGGGAGAAACCCAGTCAGTAGACATTGAATGATCACCAGGGCTAACTGGCCAAGTTGGTCCTACTAAGGCCAGCAAGGAGACCAGGGAAGAATTTAAATGTGGGGTCCCAGAAAGGGTTTCTTCATAGAAGAGGAAAGGGAAAAGGGAATAGAGGATCGGGCTAATTCAAATTGAAGGCCAGGCAGAATAGCTCTGTCTTACAGGCCCTGCAGAAGGAGATCAAGTCCTGCAGGGCCCTAGTCTCATGGGACAGAGCATTCCACCAGGTTGGAGCTGTCACTGAAAAAGCCCTGGCCCTGGTGGAGGATAGTCTGGCTTCCTTAGGGCCCAGGACCTTTAAGCTATAATTACCCATGGACCTTTGGGTGGTCTGCAAGACATACAAGGAGAGGCGGCCCTGTAAGTACGAGGGTCCTAAGGTTTTGTTGTTGGGTGATTTTGATACTATTGACCATAGTATCCTTCTGTAGTGGCTCAAGAAGGTGACATCTATAGAAGCCCTCCAGGGCTAAGGAATATCAGATAAAAAAAGCACGAAAGGGAGGGAAGTTCAACTTCCAGTGCTTCAAGGAAGAACCCAGTGGATCTGCCAAAAGGCTCCCCACCCAGAACAGTTGCAAATGGTTGTATTTACACAGAACAAAATCTTTCTCTGAATCTAATAACTGAACTAGATTGACTAAACCTTCCCAATCAGTTGCAAACTCAAAACCAGACTTTACACCTGCTGTCCTGGATCATCGCTGGGTGGGGAAGCAAAGGCGGAGACCCAGATTTAATGAATTTCATTGAAGGTTTTGATATAACTGTTTTACAAGAAACCTGGTCAACTAAAGACATCAAAATTAATTCTTTTACCTCTTATATGATTCCTGCATTGAAACCTAATTCTAAGAGCCAAAGCAGGTTTTTGCTGTCAGATTAAAGACAATCTAGGGTTTGAAGTCAAACAGAAAAATGTTATTTATTTCCACAAGCTCTACTTTTAACTACTAAAAATGATAAATTGTTGCTTGTAGATGTCTATATCCCCCCCCAACTACATCAAACATTATCTCCGCTGAAAATTGGTCACAATTAAATTCTTATATTGAAAATTTGACTGATAGAAACCAAAGCGCCTCATTAATAATAGCGGACAATTTTAATGCTAGTGTGGGAATTGATAACAAACAATTATGTACCACTTTAAATTGGAATACCACCAATGATATTGCATATTCAATGAAAATATTCAATCTCCTAAGGGAGTCCGTTTCAAAGTCTAACAGTTCTTACTGTCATAAAGTTTTTCCTGATGTTTAGTCGTAATCTCATTTCTTGTAAGTTGAAACCATTGATTTGAGTCCTACCCTCTGGAGCAGGAAAAAACAG
The DNA here is from genome assembly GCF_965112155.1 of Podarcis liolepis. Taxonomy (NCBI): domain Eukaryota; kingdom Metazoa; phylum Chordata; class Lepidosauria; order Squamata; family Lacertidae; genus Podarcis; species Podarcis liolepis. The sequence continues at coordinate 83,703,760 of NC_139559.1, read as the reverse complement.
ACTTGCTCCATTTTCCATATGACAACCCTTAAGATACATAAAGATGGCTATCATATCTCCTTTCAGTCTCCTATTTTCCAGGCCAATTGTGCCCAACCCCCTCAACTATTCCTCATAAGGATTGGTTTTCAGACTTTTGATCATCTTGGTTGCCTCTTCTGCACATGTTCCAGCTTGTCAATATCTTTCTTAAATTGTGGTGTCCAGGTAATCTGACCAAGGCAAAGTAGAGCGGTATTATTACTTCCCGTTGATTGGGACACTATTTCTGTTGATGTAGAATAGAATACAGTGGTGCCTCGCAAGACGAAATTAATTCGTTCCGCGAGTCTTTTCGTCTTGCGATGTTTTTCGTCTTGCGAAGCACGGTCAGTCGCAGCTGCGCCTCCTTTTGTTTGTTTGTTTGCTTGTTAGTTTTTTTGGGGGGTTCACCGTCCGGGCGCTCGGCCCAGCCTGAGGCCCCGCTGGCGGGGAGCCTTGCAACCGCGGGGCACAGGGGGCTAAGGCGGAGCCCCCGCTTCCCCGGCCTCGTCCCCTGCGCGACAAGGCCACTCGAGTCTTTGAACCGCCGCCCCGGAGGGCGCCAGGTGACTGGATCCTGGGCGGAGGGAAACATGGACTGCACGACCCCCCCGACCGCGGGGAGACGACACGTGGCCGGCCCCAGCCTTGGCCGGCCACCGCGCGCCCACGCGGTGGAAGGGACGCGTCGAGGGAGACCCCCGTGCTTCCGCCGCCCTGCCCCCTGCGGGCCTCCAGAGTTTCCCTCCAGTTGGCCGGCACGCCTGAGGGGGCCCCGTAGGGTGGACGGGCCCGTGCCCGGAGAGGTCCGAGGGGGACGCCAGCTGCAGGGGCAGCGAGCGGAGCGCCTCGCCCGGCCGAGACGGGAGAGAGGGTGGCGGCGGTGCCGCCACGCATCGGCCGAAGCCTTACCCCCTGCCCGGCGCCCGTCTGCCCGGTGACAGGATGCCAGAGGAGAAAGATCCGGCGGCTATGCGAGCGACGGCGCATCCCTCTTCCCGCTCGCCGGCCCAGACGCCCGCTGCTGCCTGCCGGGCGGCCCCCGGCCGGCCACCCGCGCGCGCGCCCGGAGGGGCTCCCAGCGCATCGACGGGCGGACATCGCCACCGGCCAGAGGGGTCACCCGTGCCCTGCCCTCCGCGGAGAGAGGGAGGGCGGCGGGTCACTGTCCCCGACCGCCGACAGGCCGCGCCGCTCGTGTTAGGGCCGGGCGTGGGTCTGCCACGCGTACCCCAGCCGGCGCCCCTGTCACGCCCGGCGGCGTCCCACGTTGGCGGCCTGGGCTCACTCGCTCGTGGCATTGGCATTGCGTGGCGGGTCGGAGCCTTGCCTGGGCGCAACCGCCCAGGCCCTCGCGCTCTTGCGAAGCACGTTCCGTAGCAGCTGTGCCTCTTCAAGCGGCTTTAAGAAAAAAGCGCAAGACGTTTTCGTCTTGCGAAGCAAGTCCATAGGGAAATTCGTCCAGCGAAGCAAAGCAAAACCGAAAAACCCTTTCGTCTAGCGAGTTTTTCGTCTTGCGAGGCATTCGTCTTGCGGGGCACCACTGTAGCATTTTCCCCCTGCTGCATCAACCACCATTGACTTTGGTAGTTCTGCTCCAAGACCAAATACCAGAATGTAGTTATGGGAGGCCACCATTTTACACCATGGGAACTCTCCCCCATACTAGTTAACATATACATGAAGCTGCTGGGAGCTGCCATCCAGAGTTTTGGAGCAAAGTGTCACCAATATAGGGATGGCACTCAACTCTATCTAGTCCATCTAAATCAGAAGAGGTGGCTGAGGTGTTTGAAGGCAATGGTGAGCTAGAAGGAAGGAAGGAAGGAAGGAAGGAAGGAAGGAAGGAAGGAAGGAACTGAATCCTGATATGACAGAGGTGTTATGTGTCCCACATTCTTGAGTCTGTGTGGTGGGAAGACAGCCTGTTCTGGATGGGGTTGCACTCCCCTAGAAAGAGCAGGTTTGTCGTTTGGGGGGTACTCCTACAACATTGTCACTTAAGACCTGGGAAGCCCCAGTGGCTAGGGGTGCCTGTTTCTGGCTATGGCTGGAAATTTGCCCGCTATAGTGCCTTTTGGACAGAGATGAGTTGGTTGCAACGTGTTCTATGTGGGACTACCCTTGAAAATGATATAGAAACTTCAAATAGTTGGCAAGATTACTGTCTGGGATTGCTTTTAGAATGGATCTAATCCCACTGGCTACCAATTGACTTCTGGGCTGATGTTAAGGTGCTGTTGCCAATGTTTTAAGTCCTAGACCAGTGTTTCCCAACCACTGTTCCGCGGCACACTAGTGTGCCGCGAGATGTTGCCTGGTGTGCCGCGGGAAAAATTAAAAAATTCGAAAGATTTTTTTTTTAAAGTCAAATTTTCGATTGGGGCGCCATCACTAGATGACCCCTGGGGTTCCCTCCCTCCCTCCCGCTCTGCGCCTCCCTCCTCCTCCTCCTCCTCCGGGGAGGCCCTTCCTAGCTCTCGGCCAAGGCTTGGCGGCTGCCACTCACTCACTCGCTCGCCCACCCGTCCCTCCATCCCTGCACCCGGCCTCTCCCCCTCTGTCCCTGGCGCAGATCCGTAGTCCCCTCGCCCTTGGGCTCCGCGCCCGTGCGGGGTGCGCGAACTACGTTTCCCAGCGTGGCCTGGCGGGCCAGGCGTTTTGTTTGAAGCGCTCTTCTCCCGGCCATGGAATGAGCGCGGCGGCGGCGGCCGGGCGGGCAGGGGCTCTTCCGCGCAGCCCTCGCGCAGCCTGCCTGCGCCCCCGCGGAGATCGGGCGGCAGGATGGAGCCCGGGGATCCCCGCGGAGGCGGAGCGGCGGAGGCGGAGGCTGCCCCCCAGGTAGGGCTGCGTCGGGGGGGGGGGTTATTTTTGCAATGCTGCATCCGCGCCGGAGGGGACGCATCGGACCGCGGGGAGACCCCTTGGCGGGCGTGCAAGGCAATGCATGCGTGCAGGCGTTGCATGGAGTGCAGTGCAATGCAATGGCAACGCGGCGCCCTGCATGCATGCATGCAACTTCCACCGGCGCTCCGGACTTGGCAGGTGAGGGGGGTCCCCAGTGGGCGGCAGAGAGAGCCGGGAGGGCGAAGGGGAGCCTGGGGGGAAACTTCGGCGTCGTTGCGCCGGGTGTTGGAAGCGGAGGCTGGCGGGGGCCCCTCACCTGCAAAACCTGGTCGCCTCTCATATATTTCGTGCATTGCATTCATCGCCCGCTTTCTCCTCCAAGGAGCTCCCGGGGGCGCGCGTGGTTCTCCCCGTGTTATCCTCGCAACAACAGCCCTGCGAGGTGGGTCAGGCGAGTGGCCCAAGGGAGCACCCAGGGATTGTCCTGGCCAGGTGGGGTGATTTGAACCCTGCTCTCTGCCCGGTCTTCGTCCTCATTTAGCCCCCACATGTGCATGACTGTGCATGACTGAGGTTTTCCCCCCTCGTCTTGGCTATGGTGTGAGTCTGTGCTGTTAATTAATGGGGTTCTGCCTTCGGAGAAGATGAGCCAGCCCTCAAGGAGGTGATTATGTAATTTGCTAGCAATTCATGTCCCTCCCGGCGTGACGCTGCGCGCTGACGTCACGGGGCTGTAATGGTGGTGTGCCTCGAGATTTTTTTCATGAAACAAGTGTGCCTTTGCCCAAAAAAGGTTGGGAAACACTGTCCTAGACAACTTGCTCTCCAAACATAGATGCCAACTCCAGGGGGCCCTTGGGGCCAGGGCACCCACAATTTTTTTGCTGCGTGTGCCCAGCCTCTGCCCCTGCTACTGCCCATCACCAACACCTTACCTCTGGCGCTCCAGTGGTGCGGAGGCAACTGGGTTGTGGCCTCTGCCTCTGCCACAGGGCCTCAGGGATACCATTTTACTCCCTACAGAGATTCCCTAGGGTGTTAAAATTAGCAGAGGTGGCCCTGCTAATACAGAAGAATGGTCTTCAATGATTTTGTACAAGAGGGAGGTTTTGCCAGATATAGTGCATCATGCAGAGTAAAAACTGTTTCAGCTACTGAAATAAGAGGAGCCCTGATTTTGAGGGTTGGGTCAAAGAGTTGAAGCCCAAGACCTCAACTGGAAGAGCAAGAGAATTGCCTGCTCTTAGTTCCCATAAAGCGTGTTCTCCTTAACAGAGTGCACGTGTTGCGGTGGGGGTCTGCAGACCACCCCACTGTTGTATTGGTTGATATTGGCCAAGAGTTGATTGGGCAAAAGTGTGTTGCTGGGGAGTTTGCTATGTTGCAAATTGGTGGGAGAAATACAAGGCATAAATACAAATTGGTGGGAGAAATACAAGAGGGCATAAATACAAGGCACGCAGCCTGCAGCATTCTCTTGGGCTGCGTGCACCGGATCACCCGCCCACCCTCCCTGTAATTGTCCTCTGACCTTGCTATGCCTGTCATGGGGTCGTCTGCTCTTGAAGCAGGGGCCTGGTAGGAATTTTGTCCATTTGGCTGATTGGCTGTTGCCATTTGGTTTTTTGCCTACTGCGTAGCAAAGCGTCACAACTTGTAAGGTTGGCGGTAAGGCATTGGTTAAAATTGGTTGGTGGAGGGGTAAGTGCCTACCCCTCCAATGGTGGTGCTGCAGAGGGAATTCCGCTAAAGGACTCCAGGGGCTTGCCATCCTTTCGTCCTAGTCCCTGGCATCGGACTTGGGCTAAGCAAGCCCCCGGGGGCATGAGGGTGAGAGATGAGGGACTGATGCCCACCTTCATTTCTCCCCAATATTGTTTTCCCTGACTGGCTTCCGCTGGAATCCGGAAGACAGTTCTGTCCCTGGGGCAAGGACAGATAGTCATAAGCAATGCCTAAGCAACCACTCACATGTGTGTATTTAAATAAAGTTGTGGCCAAAATTCATGCCAAAAACCTTAAACAAAAATTGATGTGTGAGATGTGAGTTATTGGGGTGGCGTGGGGACCTTGACGCGCAACAGGGATTCATTCACACACAAAGGAGGAAGTCCTCTCAGAAGGTGGACACTTCTTACCCACTGCAAATCTTTTGGGTATATATATATTTTTTTTAAACATATTTTATTAAGATTTTTTAAAGAGATACATAAGAACATATAAAAAATAAAAGAATACGAAACATAAAGCAAAGAAAATAAAGAATACCTAAAAAAAGAGAAAGACTAAACATTTTCCCCTTTAAAGTTCTAAGTTTCTTAACTCCGTTTCTTGACTTCCCCACACCTCCTTTCCTTGTGTTCCTGTTTACCATCAAATTCAGCAAATCCCTATCCTCTTTCAAATCTCGTTATCTATTAAAATATTTAGGTAAGTCTTATTTCCAAACTTTCATCCCTATTACATTCCTTATTACATACTCATAACTTATTCACTAATGCCATATTATTTTATATCTCACATCATTTTAACATTCATGGATTTTGCAATGTATCTGCAGGTAGTCTTTAAATTTCTTCCAGTCCTTTTCCACCAAGTCTTCTCCCTGGTCTCGGATTCTGCCAGTCATTTCTGCCATCTCCATATAGTCGATTACTGCAAATCTTTTGGGTATAGGACTGGTGTAGCTGTCCAGTTTTAAAATCTAGTATAGTGTGGCTCCCAGAAGTCTAGGAAATGCTTTTTCATGTGCTTTCTTAAAATATCGTTAAGGGGGTGGGGTTTAAAAGCAAAACAAACAAAAAAAGCAGAACCCAAACACTCCCAAACTCCCCCTGCCCCACTGACATAAAAAGGAATTTTTGAGGCATCACAAGCTATCGCTAGACTAACAATCTTATAAGAATGTTAAAAGTAATTTTTTTTCTAGAGGGTGGGAGAAATCATCCCTGTTTTGAATTCTGAATTTAATGACTAGTATGCAGTTGTCTGGGCGGGGTGGTACTATGCCGAAGTATGTTGGTAATGAACCTGAAATATGAAATTTAGGAAAATTTTATGGGCAACTTGAGAGACATTTTGTTTTGTTTATGATTTCACAGAAACATCCCAATAAAAGGTGAAAATGGCTTGGTGTTTGTTCAAAAATGTAAAATGAGTATCAGCATGCAGAGGATTTATGGTGGGATGTAGGAGGAATTATGAGTGCAATAATTAAACATCAGCCTTGCAGGAAAAATCATAAACCTACCGTAAAAAGTATTGTCTGTTACTTTTATCATTACTAGTTTTACTGGGAACCTCATGTTCAGTAGCTGGCATATGACTCATGACATCCCAGTCAATTTTGCAGCCAGCAGCACAAAATGCTACATCTAAACCATGGGTAGGCAAATTAAGGCCCGGGGGCCGGATCCGGCCCAATCACCTTCTAAATCCAGTCCGCGGATGGACCAGGAATCAGCATGTTTTTACATGAGTAGAATGTGCCCTTTTATTTAAAACGCATCTCTGGGGCATAGTAATTCAATTATTTATTTATTTTCAAAATATAGTCCGGCCCCCCACAAGGTCTGAGGGACAGTGGACCGGCCCCCTGCTGACAGTTTGCTGACCCCTGTAATAAACAGACAAATAGTATAGAAGATAAAAAATGACTCTAAGGAATGCAAGGGTCTTTTTGCTGGGAGTATGTACACACACACACACACACACACACACACACACACACAAACGTAACATTAAATACATTTTCAGGGCAATCCTAGAAACATTTACTTGGAATAAGCTACCTTGAGTTCACTGGGACTTACGCCCAGGTAGGTGTGTGTAGGATTGCAGTCTTCATCTTCAGAAGTAATTTGCTATTAAAAGTGTTTGATTTCCCCCCCAATTATCTCAGGAAATAAAATCTGTAAACCTTTGCACAGATTAAAGCAGATTGCTTTAAAAGTTGGAAACAGTGTGTATGAAGAATTGAGGCCCAAATGTAATAATACAATTTTTGAGAACAAAAAGCCATTTGGGGATCAAGAACCAGCTCCAGATTGTTGGGGTTATCAATATAAATTGTTCCTCACAGATCTGTCCTTTGGCCCAGGAAGACCTGCAAGGCAGATAGAACATGGATTTTGCATCTAGCATCCTAAGAGATAAGCTCCTGAATACTGTAGCTCTGTTCAGAGAGGAATACATGCATGCATGCAGCTAAACCTACGTACATAGCTGGACTTTCTGTTTTGATAGTTTTATTTATTACTACTAGTTTTTAGGGATGCGGGTGGCACTGTGGGTAAAACCTCAGCGCTTAGGACTTGCCGATCGTATGGTCGGCGGTTCGAATCCCCGTGGCGGGGTGAGCTCCCGCCGTTCGGTCCCAGCTCCTGCCCACCTAGCAGTTCGAAAGCACTCTTAAGTGCAAGTAGATAAATAGGTACCGCTTTATAGCGGGAAGGTAAACGGCATTTCCGTGTGCTGCGCTGGTGCAGGCTTGCCAGAGCAGCTTCGTCACGCTGGCCACGTGACCCGGAAGTGTCCTCGGACAGCGCTGGCCCCCGGCCTCTTAAGCGAGATGGGCACGCAACCCCAGAGTCGGTCATGACTGGACCGCACGGGCAGGGGTACCTTTACCTTTACTAGTTTTTAAAGTTTGCGGATTTTATCACTGTATTATATAGTGCTGGATTTACGTATAAGCTAAACAAGCTATAGCTTGCCCCACTCTCTTGAGGGCCCCCCAAAAATGTAAAGGAAAAAACAACTGGATACACATTTCCAAAATATAAGATAAAAAACAAATAAAATACTATTTTATGTAAACTGCTTACATATTTTTTTCATAATAAAATGTAATATAAATAAAAATCTTACAGCTATATATACTTTTCAGTGTTTAGTAAGGACGTAAACTAAATAATTAGCTATTAACACCTCAATAATTTCTAATTTAGTACCTTAACACAGCCACAATATTCAGGCAATCCCCCCACATGGAAACTCAATACATGGTGGAGCAAGACACAAAACTATGTCCTCAAATACTGTCCATCTGCTGGCCACACATACACACACACGCACGCACACACACACACACACACCAGCCACCACATTTGGTTTTTAATGAAAAAGAGAAATACATGTATTGCATTGTTCCTTGTGATCAGGGCCTGTGATTGGCCCAGGCTCATAATTATTTCCTGATAGGAAATAATTTTCTGTAGGTTTGAGATTTCTGGCTCACACATTTATTTACAAAGTATCATTGCTAGGTGCTGTACAAAAAAATAATAATTAAAAGAACACGAGCTCTGCCTTCAGGTCTGTAATCTAAAGACAAGACACATTAAGAAGGAACCTAACAGAATATAAAAGGAAAGGAGGGTCAGTTAGGATAAGCCAGGTTGAACAGAAGCGTCTGAAAGTAGCACTTGAATGTAAAGATTAATGACTTAGTATGGATAGATAAGGTTTGTCTAAGAAGCCCATATGGATGCTCTTCCCCCAGGTGGCCATCTCTGATACGACGTTAGATGATGGAACTGAAAAAAAATTGTCGTTTCATGGAGAACCAAATCCTTTTAAAAGCCAAACCTGCTGAATTATCTCTTGGGTTCTGACCTTTGAAAAGTCCCTGGCTTGACCAGGCAGTGTGATAAATTCTTAATAGCTTGCCAGAGTGATAAGGTTTTATATGCCTGTTGTTTTTGTCCATGGAGTTTTCTTGGCAGGGATACCTGAGTGGCTTGCCAGTTCCTGCTCCAGGTGGATCACGTTTAGGCAAAACTCTCTACTATGACCTGTCTGTCTTGGGTGGCCCTACGCGGCATAGCTCATAGCGTCTCTGAGTTATTCAAGCCCCTTCGCCACGACAAGGCAGTGATACATGAAGGAGATAATCTGTTGTTTTTGTCCATGGAGTTTTCCCATGGACTGCAAGAAGATCAAACCTACCCATTCTGAAGGAAATCAGCCCTGAGTGCTCACTGGAAGGACAGATCCTGAAGCTGAGGCTCCAATACTCTGGCCACCTTATGAGAAGAGAAGACGCCCTGGAAAAGACCCTGATGCTGGGAAAGATTGAGGGCACAAGGAGAAGGGAACGACAGAGAATGACATGGTTGGACAGTGTTCTCGAAGCTACCAACATGAGTTTGACCAAATTGCGGGAGGCAGTGGAAGACAGGAGTGCCTGGCGTGCTCAGGTCCATGGTGTCACGAAGAGTCAGACACAACTAAATGACTAAACAACAACAACAACAACAACAACAGCATCAACAGCAACAACAGAGTGATAACCTACACACACACACACATACATGTGAAGACTTGGGTTAAAGCATGTAGTGTGCATTCATTAAGTGGGGCACATCCTCACCATATATTTAGAATTGAACAATTCTAACATTTTTGGTAGCTTAATATTTTTATCTCTATCTCTTGGAAGAAATGTTCATATTCACATCTATCAGATGACTTCCAGTTTTATAATTTACAACCTCGTAAATGCCAGAGAGAATTTTCCTATTTTTGAACCTCTTCAGTTTTGTTGGCCTTGCTGTCATATCGCTCCAAACCATAGTTTAGCTCATGGACGAACACAGTGTGCTGGTGCATGGGAAGAACATCAGAGGCTTTATTCCTCTCCTGCTCGTGTTGTGCTGCTGGGAGCTAAGCCATGGTTTAGCAAAGCGTTACCTCCAAACTCAGGCTTGTGGTTTGCTTCTCCCAAACAAACCATGTGTGGTAAGCCAAGAGCAAACCTTTGTTTGGAGACAAACAAAATACCAACCCAGCTTTGAACATGATGTTTGCTCTCGGCTTTTCCTGAACCATAGCTTGGAATGAACCACTATTTTTATTTCCTGTGCCCCAGCATGCTGTATGCTCACCTTTAAACTATAGTGAGTTGTGAACTGGGTCATTGTGTCTCATCAAATACAAGGTTATGCAGAGCCATGTTAGCTCCCTTCTCAGTAATCCACATTCACACATACAATAGTAAGGAAAATTCACTAAAAGCCTTTTTTTCATAGAGTTAACGGAGTTCAATTATTGATCACAGAGTAGTGGAGTGTTGCAGCAGGATGCAAGCCAGAGACATGCATATCAACAAGAGTTTTGCTATTGACATCAACAACATGTGGATTCCACTTTCTGATATTTCCCCTGCAAAAAAAAAACCCATTTAGCAGTATTGTTCTCAGTCATATTTAAATACCTTCTATTCTTTAAAGTATCCCATTCACTCTGGCTTCCATTCTGTGCCATTTCTAAAAGGCCAAAAGCACTGTGCCATTCAGACGCTTCTCTTATCAGGCCACGCAGGAGATCCACCAGAGAACCAAGAAAACAAGCTTGGGAGATACCAAATGCCAACATTTTGGCTTTATTCTGCGTACGTCTTTGGAACAGAGTATGTAAATGGAATTTATCGCCACACCTAGGAGGCATTTAATTAACTGAGCACCTCCAAACGCGACGGCAATTTAGTTACGGAACTGAGCGAGTATAAATCTCAAAAGCGTTTGGGTCTCGCTCCTTTTCATTCCCCTTCCCCTTCCCTAAGATGTTTGTGATTGTTTGTGTGCTTTTGTTGCAATCCTTTAGTGCGAGGCAGGCACTGTGAAAAGCTGAACGAAAGCCATGTTCAGTGGATTTGAGAGATAGCGCTTTCCGGCTCCGCCGTATGGATAGTCCTTTTTATCTGTACTGAGAAAGAGATAGTTTAGACAAGTACCGTTCATTCACTGAATTTCCCCACATATTTTGAAATGCCAATGAATAATTCATGGATATGAACAGCTTTACAGGAAACAGCTCAATATAATAGGGAAAGGTCATTTTGCACGTGTGTGTGTGTGTGTGATTTTTGGAAAGTCTTATAAAGCGACCCACACACATGCACACACACACTAAATCTGAAGCAAAAGAAGTGGTTTCTTGGATCCAAAGTTAGAGGTTTGTGGAGTTCAGACATAACACACTTTGTGCTTTAATGGAGCTATGCAACCCATTCTTTCTTGAGGGTTTCTGGTAGGGGTGGGGGGAATTTAATTCAGTTCACATTTCTATGTGAATCTACCAAATTCAGAGTTACTGAAACAATGAAGCAGAATGGCAGCCATGTTTCTAAAATTGCGGATGCCAGGAGAAAGCGTGAATAAAAATGCATATATTGGTGAAAACGACATACAAAAATGCATTCTATTTGGAAATGTTCTTTGCAGGTATGTGAGTTAATGCAAACTGCCTACAGAGATGTATTAAGATAAATTTGTACTGAAAAGATGATGGATTTTCATGAGTATTCTTATTTTTTAAAAATCACAAATTATTGCAGGAATGTGTAGAGTTGAATTTAAGACTGGGGGGAAATGAGAGAATTGAAACCTTTCACCCTTTTTCCAGGTTTGGTTGCCTCCCCCCCCCCCCCAGTTTTGTGTTCAAAAAAGGATAAAAGAAGCAGGGAGCACCTGTAGTTTTTCAGTCAAAAATCTTGATTTTATAAAAGATGTGGTCATCCATGTGCTCTGTCTTCTCTGCCATGCCATCCCTTCCTGTGCAGATAAAAATAGTAACGGTGTTGCACTACACCTTCTCAACCCTGTACTCCGTCCTCAGACTGGAAAGGTAAGGTCGAATTGTGGGGTCAAGGGACACCTTGCATTCAGGTATAAATGCAGCCCAATTCAGTTTGTTCATTGCACACTCTGGAAAACAAGGAACAAATAAGGTGTGAGAGAGGAGTATTTGTGTCAATAAGGCAAAAGTGTAATTTTATAAATATGGAAATTCTACACGGCGAGAAAGCTGTCAGAGAAAACTAGTTTATTCCTACCCATTTAGCTACAGGAGGAAATAGCGTATGTGTGTCAAACCTCAACTCTCCAAGTGTGCTGGTCCCGGGGGCTAACCGAGAAGCAAGGTCCGAGTCCAGTCCAAGGTCGATGGTGCGGTATGGAGGCTGCCCATCAAAGCTGTAGCTGGGTCCAAGGCGGGGAGTCAGGTGGGGTCAGGAACTCTGGCAGAAGAGCAGGACAGGGTGCAGGCAGGAACAGGCTAGCAACAATGCTGCTCCTGCAACCTGGGACTGGGGCTGACTGGCTTTTATCTATCCCGAGGCATAGGTGGCCCCGGTCCACAGGTGACTCGCCTCTCCTGGCCTGGAGGTGAGCACTCCTCCTGCAAGAACTTAGTTCCCTCCGCCTCTCTGCCCTGGGCCTCTGCAGCTCTGGAGAGGCTGGAGGGTTACCGGACCCAGAGGCAACCTCCTCTTCCCCTGACAGGGCTGAGAGTGGAGCACCTGCAGGCAATGGGCCCTCCATCACCTCAGGGGCCAGAGCAGACTCAGCTGGTGCCTGCACCTGAGGATCCAGCACAGGTGAGGACCCTTCAGGCTCAAGCCCCAGCCCCGGCTCAGCTGGTTCTGGAGGCGGGGACTCCTGTGCAGGCTGGGATTCCTCAGGTTCAGCCTCTGAGTCCGAATCCCAGGCCATCACACCAGGCAGTGGAATCAGTTAAAAGCACTGCCATTCCTTGCTAGCTATGCTGTAACAGATCAAACTTTGAACAACCAAGGTAGGCTTCAGCACTGGCCTAAAAAAGGCGGACACTCACTGCACTCTTCCCAGTTGCAGAAGAAAGCGCAGGATGGAGCAGGCTTAAAAAGCCTTTCACCATTTCTCCTCATTGGGCGCAATCGTTCTCGGGCCATAACATCCTCCCCATAGGAGATACCATCTCTCCTATTCTTCCAGGGGAGGACAGGTGTGGCCAATTCATCTCCCCTGTAAATGGAGGGAATGGCATTTGCGAAACAGTACAAGTAGCTCTCCCTGCATCACACTTTACCCCCTCCTTTCCTTAACTACTGCTAGGATCAATCCTTGCTTGCTCTTCCCTTCGAGATTATTGTTGGGACCCTATCTCCTCCCCCACAGCACACAAAAAGATGAAGAGTGTCCATAAATTTTCAGATGTATGTTCTGTGTATTTTATGTTGTAGGGCCTTATGACAGGCTCATGGGGTCAGTCGGTATTAACAACGCTCAGTAGGGATGGGCAAATATGCCAAATTTGGGTTCTCTCCACTTCTCATTTGTCCAATCTTCCCCCCCTTGCTGCTTTTAAAAAACCAAAAACCAACCAACTTGTTTTTATTGGTTTTGAAACAAAAACAATAACCATTAAACCCTTATCCAGCAGTACATCTAATGGTGTCTTTAAAATCCATTGTCTTTAAAAATAAAGTTGCACATTCAATGTTCAAACTGTTAGTTTCCTTAGTACAGAAAGTATTGATCTGATGTGTAGAGATCTTTCCTGTTCTACTTAGTTCAAGCAGGTTTCTTTCTACGTGAAAGAAACAGGCAGAGGTTTCTGATGTCTGGGTTATTCCTTCTGGGAAGCTGAGTACAGCTGGTTTAAACTGTTTCTGTTCTCCTTTCTGTCAAGGTCTTGTTGACTATAACAGTCAGGCCAGGAAGAGCCTGGGTTCCACTCACTTTCTCTTTCCATCTCTGTTCTGGTGTGGTGTTCTGTTTCTGTATGCTATAGTGTTAAGTTTTAATCTTATTATTAAGTTCTTGTTAAGTTTAAGATAAGTCTGCTGCAACTGGATTTCTTGCGGACTGTGCCAGTCCTGAATGTATTAGATTTGTCACCATGATGCTCATTTGCCTTCAGTAGCAGTAAAGCTCTGCTGGATGAGATACAATTGCCTCTGGTCTATTTTGGGGGAACTCTGCAATGCGTTTAGGCTTTCCTCCACACGTATGACACAAACATATACATAACCTGAGAAGATTGAGCAGTTGGTATCACAAGGTCTTGATTTTGATCAATAGCATAGAAAAAGGGATCCACATTTCTTGGAAGGTGTCTCTTTTTGTTATACAGTGGTACCTCGGTTTACAAACTTAATCTGTCCCAGAAGTCCGTTCTTAAAACAAAGCCATTCTTAAACCAAGGTGTGCTTTCCTAATGAGGCTTCCCACTGCCAGTGCCCTTCTACCACTCGGCTTCCATTCGTAGACAGAGGTAAAGTTTGCTAACCGGAACACTACTTCCAGTTTTGCGGAGTTTGTATACTGAATAGTTCGTAAATCGGGTCCTCCCATAAATAGGACCTGGCAACCTGCGGTGGGACCTGGCAACCTGACCCTGTGTTGTGGGTGAATACGTTTGGATAGCCACAGCATCCGATTGGTAGGTCCCTTGATGCAGGGTTCAATCAGGCCAGTGGGACACAGGCTAAACGGATCAAGGGACCTATATATACCTATGCACGTGACCCAGAGCTTCCTCTTTCGGTGCGTGCATCAGAACACCCACCCACCTCTCCCTATATTTAGGGCTTGTGAGCTTGACCTTGCTATGCCGTCGTGTGTCGTCTGTCATTGGGAGAGGGGCATGGCAGGAATTTCCCCACTTGGCTGATTGGCTGGTGCCATTTGGGTTTCACCTGCCGCGTAGCAAATCGTCACAACTTGTAAGGTTGCAGACAGGCTCTCGTTCAGGTGATAGGGATGGAAGAATGCTCTGGCCATCCCTATGTGAAGGGTATTCTGTTAAAGGAATCCAGGGACTCGATGGTTTGGGCAACCCTATGAGGGGGTTGAGCCCGTGCCTGAGTCCAGGGGGGCATTTGGGTGGCGGAAATAGCCTGTTCCTGGCTTTCCGCTTATCCAGGTGTTCACCCTTGGCTGACCTATGCTGGCGTCCTGGGTCAGCGCTACCTGCAACGGTGCAGGGAGCTAGTCGAACCAGAGCCTATGCAACCAGTCACTTGCTGTAATCAATAAAGTTGTGGCCTAAATTCTGCCAAAAACCAAACCAAAATTTGAGTCTTGTCTGAATTTTTTTTAAGGGGGAGGTTTAAAGGTCTCAACACGCAAACAGGGCTGTTCTTAAACTGAGGTACCACTATAACTGGAAACCCAGCCAGATGGGCGGGGTACAAATAATAAATTATTATTATTATTATTATTATTATTATTATTATTATTATTATTATTATTATAACTTCAATTGCCCTCCTGTGTGTGGTGAGATGCTCAATCTTAAGTTCCATTTATCTACATTTCCACAACAGTTTGAAGGTGTGGGTATAAGCAATGCCAGGTGGGGGTTCTGACAGATCCATCAGCTTCACCACGAGCTGGCCCGAGGCCTGGAACCTATAGGCATAAATTCCTTGTGTGATCTTACTTGTGCAAAAAAGCCTTCTAGTTTTTACATAATTCTTGATCTGATCTAGGGAGCCATATACAAGCGATTCTGAAAGAGCCACATCTAAATGTCAAATTCTGATCAATAGGTTTTTCTCTTCCTAAAGGTAACGCCTGTCAGTCTGTTAAAGGCATGTAGCCCATCTCTTGCTTTACATACAGATGCATTTTTGACGAAATGTGAGTGGAATTCTGCAAGTACAATGTACAAGCCAATGTGCTTTAAATGCCATTTCTTGGGAGTGCAGGCTCAAGATTAGCTAGACTTCAAAAAAGCTGTGGATATGTTTAATGGTAAGAACGATACAACAGTGGGTGATAGCTGACTTTAAGCTATGTGGGTCTCCCCCCCTTCAAGCATTTCTCTCAACAGCTTCAGTTAACAAGCTGATGCTATAACCATGCTGGTCATGTCAGTGTTTTCCTTTGGGAAGCTAAACTTTGTTCCACATAGAATTCATTTTTAATAGACTCCTGGCTGGATGCTGTTAAAAACAGTCTTTATTGTTACATGAGCGCGGTGCCTATAACAACACAAGTGGGTAGTAACATCATTTTGGGAGCCAGTAGGCAAAAGCACAAGAAGTTCCAGTTTTTGTTCATGTTTCTTGTGCTTTCATTTTCTTTTTAAAAGATGGTTCATGCTTTTTTGCTTTTTAGATACCTCAGTTTTACATCTGGAATAACAACCATTCACTAACATGAATATTCTCTCTGTGTGTGAATATTTAGTTGATGTTTGGCATGCACGTTTTTCAGTTGGCAAAGGGGGTGGGGTGTGGAGTAGAATCTGGCATGCATTTTGTCAGGGAACTGACATCAGAGGCAAGAGGAGAGGTAAGGCTCCCCAATGATGCAGGGGAGGGAACCAGCAAGGAGAGAGAGAGAGCTTCCACTGGGGAAGGAAATCCAGGGGACACCAGGAAGAAAGGGGAGGCTGAGAGTACTGCGGAGGGAAGGCTCCGAGACTCTTCCAGTGAGATCAGCGGAGAGAGCACAGGACCTCCGCTTGGCACGCCTACGCTGCGCAGAAAGCTTCCGCGCAGAGAATCTAGGAGGAGACTTGGAGTCAAGGAACTTTTATGTTGGAAGAAGTTTAGGAAACGCCCACTGACGGATTCTGCCAGTGACTGAGACAGTTGCGTTGTAAGGGCTGTCAAACCAGGGAAAGGTTTAGCTATACAACCAGCTTGGAGCAGTTTGCAGTTTACGCACAAGCAACCCCAATTCCCATTACACATTTTAAAGCAAACAGACTGAATTTGAAGTACCTGGATTTATATGTTGATTGAAATACAGTTAACAATCTGGATTGCTCACTTCTGTTGTGATGCAGCTTTGGGTGTGGGTGTGGGGATACTTTTATGGGGAAATGCATATAAAATGCAGATTTTATATTGGAGACAAATGCATATTTTAGGGGAAGTGTATAAAAATAGATACAATTTAAATGTGTTTTTTTGTGTGTGTGTGTGTGTAGCTTCTAAACAATATATGCAGAAAATGGGACAGAACAGGGTTATGATTACATATTCATAGAATGGAAATAGGCCAATCCACCCATTCCTAAGCAGCAGTCAATATTTTAAAATATGTTATTTGTCGTATGATGAATAGGAATTTCTCATATTATTATTATTATTATTACCCTGCCCATCTGGCTGGGTTTCCCCAGCCACTCTGAGTGGCTCCCAACAGAATATTAAAAACACGACAAAACATCAAACATTAACCACTTCCCTAAACAGGGCTGCCTTCAGAGGTCTTCTAAAAGTCAGATAGTTGTTTATTTCCTTGACAGCTAATGGGAGGGCATTCCACAGGGTGGGCGCCACCACCAAGAAGGCCCTCTGCCTGGTTCCCTGTAACTTCACATCTCGCAGTGAGGGAACCGCCAGAAGGCCCTCGGCGCTGGACCTCAGTGTCTGGGCTGAACGATGGGGGTGGAAACGCTCCTTCAGGTATACTGGGCTGAGGCCGTTTAGGGATTCCACCCAGTGTGTTCCTAAATAATTCTGTGGAAGCTGGTATAACAAAAATTGAGCTTTGTCTCCTCTCCATGGTGGGGTGAGCAAAAGGGGACGAGGAATCCAGTTGCTTCCTGGCTGGTTTGCCTTAGGCGTTTGTTGGTCTGACAGGCCAATCAACACCCCTGCCTGGCTGCTGGTGGAGGGGCTGGGACACAGTCCTTATGGAAGACTTTGTCCATATCTGGCCTATAAAAGAAAGGAGGTCCAGCCTACAGCTCCTTCAGGACTCCTGCTACTGACCCACCCATCCTCTGTTGTTGACACTCAGTTTGCTGTGGATAGGTCATATAACCATAGAATTGTAGAGTTGGAAGGGACCCTTAGGATCATCTAGTTAACAATGCAGGAGTCTGCTGCTATCCCATTCAGGGATTGAACCTGCAACCTAGGCATTATCAGCACCACACTCTAACCAACTGAGCTATCCAGTTGTTGGTCACTGATTGATGGGGCCAGGGAGGGATTTTATCCATGGTTCAAAATGTCCTACATTTGTGGTGGTGGTGTTGCCTTCCCCAGAGCATAGCTTTTCTCACATACACTTGTTTGTCACAGTTTGGTGGTGAAAGGCTTTAGGTAGGACCAATAATTTGAGAGGTTTTGAGGGGGCACAGTCATGCTATGGCCCTTGTATGCATGATGAGGGACTGGGTGCCAGGTTGCAGTGGGACCCACTGTACTGGTTCTGGTTCATGACTTGGTGGAACCTCCTCTTTTTGCCCAGCAGATGGGCTGGGCAGTAGACCAGGCCAGCAGTTGGGGGGTGGATCCTTGCCCCATACTATGCCAAACTCCATTGTTTCTAGATTCAGGTAGGTAGCTGTGTTGGTCTGACACAGTTTTTATATATATATATATATATATATATATATATATATATATATATATATATATATATAATTTGTCCAGTAGCACCTTAGAGACCAATTAATTTTGTTCTTGGTACAGTGGTGCCTCGCAAGACGAAAAGAATTCGTTCCGCGAGTCTTTTCGTCTTACGATGTTTTTCGTCTTGCGAAGCACTGTCCGTCGCAACTGTGCCTCTTCAAGCGGCTTTAAAAAAAAGCGCAAGACGTTTTCGTCTTGCGAAGCAAGCCCATAGGGAGATTCGTCTAGCGAAGCAACGCAAAAACGGAAAACCCTTTCGTCTGGCGAGTTTTTCGCCTTGCGAGGAATTCGTCTTGCGGGGCACCACTGTATAAGCTTTCCATGCATGCACACTTCTTCAGATACACTGAAACAGAAGTCATATGCTAACCATCTGCATACTATCCCTTGCTTTTTCCTGTAGGACTAATTGCAGTCATTAACAGTCATCAACAGGTTTACCATATCCATTGAGTCAATCACGCAACTCCTACTACCCTTCTGAGAAATACCCCACCCCACCCTCCCACTATATCAGGGGTCAGCAACCTTTTTCAGCCGTGAGCCGGTCCACCATCCCTCAGACCATGTTCCTATGCCCCTCAAATAACCCAGAGATGCATTTTTTTAAAAAAACGATATTTATTGAAATTTTACAGACAATAAAAGGTTACAAGATTAAAAATAAGAAATAAAAAAGAATAACAATAATAAAAGAAAAAGCGATACAAAAATACAAAAACAAAACACATAAAAAGTAAGAAAAAATTAAAAAGAAATCAATATTTTCATGTCTTATATTTCATTTACTTGGTTCCTGACCTCCTCACACCCCCCTTTTTTGTATTCCAGTTCACATAGTTAATTCAGCAAATCCTTACCCTCTATCATTTATCTATCATTTATATTTACTCAATATCTTAACCTATTAAAACTATATATTTTAAACCATTGTCAATCCGTATTCACATATTCTTGTTAATCTTTTTACCAAAACCGCTTATTTTCAATCCAACATCCCTTTAACATTCATTAATTTTACAGTATTTCTGCAAGTAGTCTTTAAATTTCTTCCAGTCTTCTTCCACCGCCTCTTCTCCCTGATCTCGGATTCTGCCAGTCATTTCTGCCAGTTCCATGTAGTCCATCACCTTCATCTGCCATTTTTCCAGTGTGGGTAAATCTTGTGTCTTCCAATACTTTGCAATCAATATTCTTGCTGCTGCTGTTGCATACATAAAAAAAGTTCTATCCTTCTTTAGCACCAATTGGCCAACTATGCCCAAGAGGAAGGCCTCTGGTTTCTTCAGGAAGGTATATTTAAATACCTTTTTCATTTCATTATAGATCATCTCCCAGAAAGCCTTAATCTTTGGGCACGTCCACCAAAGGTGAAAGAATGTACCTTCAGTTTCTTTACATTTCCAACATTTATTATCGGGCAAATGATAGATTTTTGCAAGCTTGACTGGTGTCATGTATCATCTATAAATCATTTTCATTAAATTTTCTCTTAGGGCATTACATGCCGTGAATTTCATACCTATGGTCCATAACTGTTCCCAGTCAGCCATCATTATGTTATGTCCAACATCTTGTGCCCATTTAATCATAGCTGATTTCACCATTTCATCCTGAGTGTTCCATTTCAACATTGCATTTTAAATAAAAGGACACATTCTACTCATGTAAAAACACCAGGCAGGCCCCACAAATAACCCAGAGATGCATTTTAAATAAAAGCACGCATTCTACTCATGTAAAAACACCAGGCAGGCCCCACAAATAACCCAGAGATGCATTTTAAATAAAAGGACACAGTCTACTCATGTAAAAACACGCTGATTCCTGGACTGTCTGTGGGCCGGATTTAGAAGGCGATTGGGCTGGATCCGGCCCCCGGGCCTTAGGTTGCCTACCCCTGCACTATATATAAGGGTCTGGTGACTTCTATTTCAGTGTATCTGAAGAAGTGTACATGCACACGAAAGCTTATACCCAGGGTTTTTAAGGTGCTACTGGACAATTTTTTATATTTTTTATATTTCCATTGTTTCTGTAACCAATAAAACCTTGATTTACCCTGTCTCTGCCTCCCTTTGCTGCCACATGCCTCTGCTCCCTGTGACTGGTGCATGAAGCAAATCTTCTCTCCTTCACAAAATCCATACTTCATTAACAGGGTGTCCTAGAGGGAAAATCATTAAAGTTAGCGTTGAATTGTAAATAGCACTTTTGATTTTGTCTTGGAATGTTAAAGCATGAGGATTATGAAGGTATAAAGCATTAAATTGCTTCCTGCAATGTATATATACTGAGTCCATAATGTAGGTGGGTTTTGGAACAACATAACAAAAACCCCAGCTCCTGGCTTGTTAATTTGTCTTAATATATTTTATATGAAACTTGTGGTTGCGCTGTCTGAAAATAATGAAAAAAGATGATAAATGGAGATGTATACTTGTCCACCCACTGCATGCAAAAGCACATACACACAAACATCAAACCTAACCACTTCACAAAGGTACAATTTAAGACAAACTAAAGTACATAACAATTTCTTCTTGGGTTGAGTAATAAGCCTCGGGAGGCAAGTAGGAAGGAAATAGGGACTGAAATATATTATCTGAGCAGACTGACACATCTGCTTGGGAGACAAATCTACACAAATATGTAAAACAGACCTTAAAAGACAGTTTGTTTCATAGATATGAGAGTCTGAGGGCTCATCTCTACTGCCTCAAATTATACCATCCATAAGTGAATGAGTCACAGATCCAATATTGCAATTAAAGGTTTCATGGATTCTGAGCAAATATTTCAACAAATATTTCAATATTTGAGGAGGGCATGGGATCATGTGCACTATCCCTTCTCCTGACCTCTACATGTAATGAAAGTATTACATAATAATAATAATAATAACAACAATAATAATCTTTATTGCAGTCCAATGACCCATAACATAGATACAGAATAAAATACAGACTCATATAGATAACTCCCCAGGGAAGGGAGACTGAAGTGATATTTGTTTAGTCATGGGTATGTTGACCGTATAGTAAAAGCTATGGTTCTCCCAGTAGTGATGTATGGAAGTGAGAGCTGGACCATAAAGAAGGCTGATCGCCGAAGAATTGATACTTTTGAATTATGGTGCTGGAGGAGACTCTTGAGAGTCCCATGGACTGCAAGAAGATCAAACTGATCCATTCTGAAGGAAATCAGCCCTGAGTGCTCACTGGAAGGACAGATCCTGAAGCTGAGACTCCAATACTTTGGCCACCTCATGGGAAGAGAAGACTCCCTGGAAAAGACCCTGATGTTGGGAAAGATGGAGGGCACAAGGAGAAGGGGACGACAGAGGACGAGATGGTTGGACAGTGTTCTCGAAGCTACCAGCATGAGTTTGACCAAACTTCGGGAGGCAGTGGAAGACAGGAGTGCCTGGCCTGCTCTGGTCCATGGGGTCACGAAGAGTCAGACACGACTAAACGACTAAACAACAACAACATGTTGATCTTTGATTCGTATGACTACATAATGTTCTGATATCGGCATGAACAGCATGTGAAGATAGGTAGAAAATATCAAAAATGTCAACTTTATCACATTGGTATATAGTGAGAGATTGGAAATGCTATGAAAACTAAGGAAACTCCTTTCCCTTTAACATTTTGCTAGAGGAAGAGTTATCTGATTTTCAGTTCGCCCTATGTTGGTATTACAGTACTATGTGATCCCCATTTCTCTAATGGACCAACTCAGCTGCTTGCATTTGTGTGCCTATGTGTCTAATAATACTTAAGAACATCAAAGGTGCTGTTTAATCCTCATTAGCTACCTTTTCAGTTTCCTTTAGAAAGAAAACAAATAGAAGAAATCAAATCAAAGTTTGCTGTGGGAGAGATAAAAGGTCTCTAGGCAGGAATCCATTTTCTCCCCCTGTTCAGACACAGTTAACCTGTTTATTATCAAGGAGGGCTATGTGATATATTAGGGAATGGGGGGGGGGAGAGCATTGTTGTTTATGAATCTGACAGCAGGACTGAAGTGGTCATAAATGTTGTCAGATGCCAAGAGAACGCATCATAGTGCTTTCAGAGGTGCATTAATGCTCCCAAGAGAAGATCAGCATATTTGAAATGTTTTCTCTCCAATAACTCTTATCCTGTTTGTTCAAATGTGGAACAGGATATTTTCTTTTCTCCTTCCTCTGAGTGGCCTGCCTGTAAGCTGGCAAAACTGCTCTGAGAATCTTTTGATGTTTTGGGGGAAAAAAGGATGCATGTTTGGTGCCTTCAAGAGTCTCCAGCCAATTACTGCTGAGGTTTTGTTATGCATAAAACTGGATGCCTTATTGCCTTTCTGTTTTCTGGAATTGCTCTTCAAATACTTTGTCTTATTAATGTTTGCTTCAGCTTTCTGAAATGTCAAGCTGAAGAGCTCAGTGGATTGAGAGAATGTGGTTTTTAATGGGCCCGAATTGGTAAATCTTCATAATTCTAGGTAATCTACGCAATGTGCTACGTGATGTGATTATTATAGGTAAAGGGACCCCTGACCGTTAGGTCCAGTTGTGGACGACTCTGGGGTTGCGGCACTCATCTCACTCTATAGGCTGAGGGAGCCGGTGTTTGTCCGCAGACAGCTTCCGGGTCATGTGGCCAGCATGACTAAGCCACTTCTGGTGAACCAGAGCAGTGCACGGAAATGCCATTTACCTTCCCGCCAGAGTGGTACCTATTTATCTACTTGAACTTTGACATGCTTTTGAACTGCTAGGTGGGCAGGAGCTGGGACTGACCATTGGGAGCTCACCCTGTTGCAGGGATTCGAACTACTGACCTTCTGATCGGCAAGCCCTAGGCTCTGTGGCTTAGACCACAGCACCACCCGCGTCTCACGTGATTATTCTAGAGCAGTGTTATTCTGAGGGGAAAGCAAGGGGGCATTATTCCTGTGGTCTTTGCTAAAAACTTTTCTGGATGACCTTGCACTTGTAAATCTCAAAAGAGTTTGGAGGTTACTTTTAACAAAAGCTCCCAAGTAATATTATCCAGATTTTACACTAGGGCAATGTTTGGGGAACATGTGGTCCTGCAGATATTTCTGGAATACAACTCTCATCATCATTAATCACTGACCATGCTGGCTGCGGTGGATGGTAGATGGAGTCCAGCCTAATCCCAAAGGATGCCACCATTTATTGATTATGAGTTGTATAGGAATGCGTTAATATTCAGAAATCTGTAGGAGTTATCTGAAACTGCTCTATACATGCCTTTCTTCTAACACATGGCTTTCCAACCCAGAAGTAAATAAAATTTGCAGACATAGTAGGCAATTCTGTGCAGAAAGAAAGCCTGTCAAATTATACACAAAGAGGTTTAGGGTTGGATGCACCTTTAAAGTTCTTTTTCATTTTGAGGAAACATCAATATCTTTTGCAATTTTTGGCAGAATTCAGTGAAATGTGCAGGTATGGGAATGAACAATGCCATATTTCATAAGGATAGCTGCAATGGTATTCCTGTAATGGTTTAAAAGTTTAGAGGTGGTTAACATGGATTCTTTAAATTTTCCCTATTTTTTATAATCAATTTGTATAAAAATAGCATATATAATATGCTATTCTGTATGCCTCTGAGAAGCGTGACAAATTTCAGGGTTTTGTGCTAGGTGCTTTATTTTTTTAGGTGGTTTTTTTTTTCTAAACTAAAGGTTTTGCTTCCTTTTGTCAGCAACAAATCTGGTGTGAAATTGGTATATATCCTAGAGGTGACCCTAGGAATGTAACCTGCAAATTTTTAGAAGGCTAGCTCTAGGAGTTAGGGAGTTGTGCTTAAAGAAAAACAGCTTCAGGCTTGTGTTCTGTTTAATTGGCATCAAAAGTCACAGAAACTTAGTGTAAAGCTCATTTGACAGGAGTGGATGCATGTGCAAAGAAGCAGAAATTTGCCAAGCAAGTACCATGAGGAAAACTAGCATTGAGCACTGAAGAGACAAGAACAAGATGATACATTACTTCCACATTCCTCCCTCGGAGCACAGTGGCTGGAGATCCCTGGTAAACTCATTTCTTCTGATTAGGACATATAGCTGCCAGTTACAGTATTTCCTTCTTCCATTCCTGTCTCTCCCTCCCATTTCCTACTTGCACAGCAACTCTGGGAATAAATCTTTCAGTTTTTGCAATGGGCCTGCTTTGGCTCAGACAAATCCTGTATCTCTCCAAACTGGCTCAATTCAGCTCAGGATTCAAGATTCATACAAATCTGTTGCACACCTCTGGTAGAAATGTCTAGTACCACCCAACCATAAACTGCTAGCCTCATAAAGCTGGAGAGAGAATTTGCAGGTGAGAATTCCTCCTTCCTTGCTAAACATTCCATTGCCTTTTACTAAGTTACATCAGTGCACCACAGCTCAAAGGTTGCTCTCCTTGGGGTCAATGTAAACACAGAAGAGAGATAATGATGATGATGGTGGTGGTGGTGATATTTTATTATCTATACCCCGCCCATCTGTCTGGGTTTCCTGAGCCACTCTGGGCGGCTCCCAGCAGAACACTAAAAACAGAATAAAACTTCAAACATTAAAAACTTCCCTAAACAGGGCTGCCGTCAGATGTCTTCTAAAAGTCAGATAGTTGTTTATTTCCTTGACATCTGATGGGAGGGCACCACCACCAAGAAGGCCCTCTGCCTGGTTCCCTGTAACCTCACTTTTCACAGTGAGGGAACCACCAGAAGGCCCTCAGCACTGGACCTCAGTGTCTGGGCTGAACGATGGGGGTATTGTCCACTCAGATTCATCTTTGCAAACATTCATTGTCCCCAGTGATGTTTCTGTTTGTTTTGAAAAGGCAAACTAGATTACAAATATTTTGCCCCCTGACTCTACCTATTTTGTGTAACTTGAGTTCGGCATTTGCTTCATTCCCTTTGAACTGAAGTCTTTCTCACATCGAGTGCATTAAGCCTCCAAAGGCTTGATAAAGATAGACTTTGATACATATCATGAAGGGAATAGATAAAACATCTCATGATCGGCGGTTGTGACAGTTTTATTCTTTTTGTGAGGCATAATCAGAATTGTCAGAGTTTAAGGGCTGTTGCAGAGCAACTCTCCCCACAAAGCTATAGGACAAAGGATGAGTGTTTGTATTTATCCTCACTGTGAATCTCTCCACCCCCACCCCCCGCCAATCAAATCTTTCTGAATTCCCCTCCCCTTACTATGTCATGTTCAGATGCTTATATGCTGGCCTGTGCAAAAATAATATAGGGCTAGTCTGTCGTTTTGGGACTATAGTGTGGGATCAAAATCCATATGACTAAAACGATTGGATGAATTTGACTTGATAATGCGTTTTCCCTCATCAATACAATAATACAGACGAAATGGGAATGTATTTTTTTTTTTTTTAAGAGACGTCTTGAAAACTGTTCAAATAATCCCAATGTACTATGAAGGCCTATGAGATGCAGCGTGGCTTATTACATTATGTGAACAATAGGATCTCAATTTCATCATGAAAGCCAGAAGACAGAAGTCGGAATAATCCTTCCCCTGAAGGATTACTGAAGTGGCCTGAGCAATTTTTAATGAGGTATTTTAAAGCTTCCAGCTACTGAAGGTGGAACTGAGTTCAGTCCGTTCACAGTTTCCCCTAGCGCCTACCAAGAGAGAGAGAGAGGGAGGGAGGGAGAAAGAGAGAGAGAGAGATTATGTATCGAGCATCAAAGTGCTCATCTCACCTTGCTCAAAACCTCCCTTCAAAAGAACTAGGCAAATGTGACTGGGAAGGCTAGCTTAGCAGCCCCTCATGCTGCTGTTTGAGAATGCTTGTGATCTACTAACTGTTTAAACAGACATCAGTGGGAGAGAGAAGGCTTACAGTCTAATCCCAAATTGGATGAAAGCCCTGCTGGTTTCAGTGGATTTTTCCTTCCAAGCAAGCATGCATAGGATTGCAACACAGAGTATTAAAGTGGGTTGTAAATGATATCATAACTGAAGGGGACAATACAGTCTCTTTCCGCTGCGCTCTCTCTCTCTCTCTCTCTCTCTCTCTCTCTCTCTCTGACCACAGACACTCTCTCTGTCTACATTCAGGATTACATTATCACCAGTCCCTGTCCTGCGCATAGAGGACTCCACTCCACTTGCAATGCGCATGCACAATCCTCACGCCACACACAGGGCGCAGACTAGATTTCACACCAACAGTGCAGCGTTGGTGCCCATTGGAACTGGTAGAGAGGAAGGCAGGTAGATCAACAGTGAAGGGACAAGGAGAAGAAGAGTTTGGATTTGTTATCCCGCTTTATCACTACCCTAAGGAGTCTCAAAGCGGCTAACAATCTCCTTTCCCTTCCTCCCCCCCCCCATAAGCACTCTGTGAGGTGAGTGAGGCTGAGATACTTCAGAGAAGTGTGACTAGCCCAAGGTCACCCAGCAGCTGCATGTGGAGGAGCGGGGACGCGAACCCTGTTCACCAGATTACGAGTCCACTGCTCTCTTAACCACTACACCACGATGGCTCCAGGAGCAGGGCCAACTAATGGAGGGCAGGGCCAACTAATTGTGGTTTGGTTCCCCTCTTTCTCCTTTTTGAGTTCTACGAGGACAATGCTGAAAATTGCTTGCAAATATGTATTAGTCAGATCTGCATATTAGGAGAAACTTGAATTTTCGTGAGGATTTGGCAAAACCAGAAATTGCTGCAGAAATGTGGAAAATTTAATTTAAGCTTTGAAAAATTAGGAGCATGGCGAACTGAAATTTATGGAATTGCCTGTCTGTATCGGAAGCTGAGAGGCAGTGCTACCCACTGAGCTTTAAGTAATAAGACACTAAATAATAATAATAATAATAATAATAATAATAATAATAATAATAATTGTATCCCACCCATCTGACTGGGTTGCCCCAGCCACTCTGGGCAGCTTCCAACACATATAAAAACACAATGAAAAATTAAACATTAGATAAATCCACCTCTATATAGGGCTGCATTCAGATGTCTTCTAAAGGTTGCATTGTTACTTATCTCCTTGGCTTGAGGGTTACCTAACTCCATACCCTCCAACATTTCTCCAATGAAATTAGGGAAGTCCTAAGAAAAAGTGGGACACTCTGGGATCAAATCAGAAACCAGGACAGCTTCTGTAAATCCGGGGCTTCCCTGGAAAATAAGGACACTTGGAGATCTGCCATGTTTGTTGGGGCTGACGGGAATTGAAATTCAACATCATGTGGAAGGGCAAAGATTCCAACGCCTGCCTGCCATATTCTATTAGGTCTCTGTGAAGTAGAAGAGTATTGCAGTTGCTGAACGTTATACTCCTTTAGAACTCTTTAAGAAGAGAAAAGAGCTGTCCTAGATGGCATATATGGTCAATTTGCCCTTGGTTTCTTGTTGGAGGCATAAGGGACAAGGGGTATGTGATCTTGTGATATACTGGTAGGTAATATTGGAATATGGCTGAGAAATCTGAATCCCATGTCATCCTGCACAGGCTACATAAAACCTCACATAAAACCACATCATACGAGTTGAGGGCAGCCAGGCGCTTGATCACTCAATTTCTTGGCTTCCATTAAGAAAACAGAGCTTATATACAACTTTGTGTGTACTGGGCACATCTGCTCATTCACAGGATTCAATTCACAGTTCGTTCACAGGATTCACAGGATTCAATTCACAGTTCGTTCACAGGATTCAATTCACAGGATTCATCATCATAATTGGTTTATTTGTGGATATGTTTGTCCAGATATGGATACATAATGAAACAAATATTTGCCAAGAGAGCCAGTAACCTTATTTGCACTTCCAATGGGGTCTACAGCCCCACCTTGCCCTAATAAGAATGATTTATCCATGCAAGAATGTACTGTGTAAACAATACTTTGTGATGGCGTTTACTATGGTAACCATGCTCTGTAGCTTTTTTATGCTCATATTTCAATATATCCTTTTTTATTTCTCGAGTGTTCCTGGTGTGAATGTGTTAAACGAAATTATCATTTGAAACAATGCTTTCTCTCGTCCTCTCCTTATTATTTAATGTGGTTGATATGACAACGGTATCAGTTTTCTTTATAACACGTCTCTTAAAAGACAGCCGCCACATTTCTGATAGAAGAAGATGCTCATTTATTATTATTTGTAAAGTTTTCTGCCTTATTGCTTAAAGGTTGGTTGCTTGTCCCAAGCTTGTATTTTAACCCATAAATGTCAGCAGCATCACCTGATAAGCTTAGGCTATGTTTTTCACACTTCATTTTTTTCAACATGCAACAATTCAGCTAATTGTGTAGACCTCTCCATAGGGAAATATCATTTTACTGCGCAGTTCCTCACCTTTGGGGGTCCATGGGCACATTTGGAACTTTGAAAGTGTGTTGTGGATGGATGCCATTTCTACTGAACCCACATGCAGGCAAGAACTACGAGTTTTACTGCACATCCATTACCTGCAGATGTAAAGGAGAAGCAGAGCTGTGTGTCATCAGCATACATCGTACCTTGGCTCCCAAATGCCTTGGGAGCCGAATGTTCTGGCTCCCGAATGATCGAAAACAGGAAGTGAGTGTTCCAGTTTTTCAAACATTCTTTTGGAAGCTGAACGTCTGATGGGGTTTCCGATTGGCTGCAGGAGCCTCCTGCAGCCAATCAGAAGCCATGCTTTGGAAGTCAAACGGACTTCCGGAATAGATTCTGTTCGACTTCCGAGGTACAACTGTATTGCTGATGATATACTGCAAACCTACGGATAACCCCACTCAGCATTTTCATGTAGATATTAAGCAGCGTAGGGGATAAAATTGAACCCTGAGGAACTCCACCCTGAAGACTCCATGAGGTATAACCCTCTGGAAATAACCATCCAAGTAGGACTAGAATGACTCCAAAACACCTTGCTGCTCTAGTCTTTCTTCTTCTCAGCCCCCTTGTCCCTGGCTATTTTGTGTTTTCTCTTCTCCATCTGGGCCCACAGCCTATAGCTTTCTTTCTCCCATTATCTACTTGCATGCCAAGGCCCCGTGACCCATGGTCCCCTATTGGATAAATAAAACACACTACAATTCCTTCTTTCATTGAGACACAGGAACAGCCTTTCACTGATACCTCTTTCCTTAGAGTTCCTGCTCCCTGAGCTGGTAGCGTCCAATTAGAACTCCTCTCTCCACTGTTAGTGTCCAATTGGAACTGTACCCTCTTCTGGTTGGATACTACTGGACTTCACCAGTCTTCTGGCCAATCAGAACAATAGATAACCTAAGCAAAAAAGTGGGCAGTGCTTGAGGAGCTCAGGTGGCCATTATAATTTTTAACCTGGTGTGGAAAGGGTTAAAGAGATTGAAGGTATTCCTAATAGCTCTCTGTGAGCTTTGTGAAAATCAGCAAAATTCCTGGGTAAGAGTTAGGATGTTTATACCTCTTTGCTTAATCCCAGGTGATGTAATCAGAGTAATTAATGTTCTATGAAGATTGCCCTGTAAGAGGACTTTCCCAATTAACTTTGTTAGGATTGCAATTTAGAAAGCATTTCAGGCTCTGTTCTGATGTAGGATAATAGTTTTAATAGTCCAATGATATTGAACTCTGGGTGTATAATTACTTTCCAATGAAAATATAAAAAGGGACCAATAGAATAGTTCAGCTATCCCGAATCTTAGACAGGTAATGATACAAATGCAAGCAATTGTATTTCCTTGTAATGGTTTCTTTTGTCTGAAAAAATAAAAGGTAGAGATCTAAAAAAATAAATAAATTCTGTGCTAGAGTACTGAAAACAATGGCAAAAAGGGAAATAGCCTGAGGATCATAAAATGAAATTAAACATAAATATATTTTGGAAAAGATACCTGGAAAAATCTGTGATAGGATATTGAAAAGAACGGGAAAGGGAAAATAGGGATCATAAAATGAAATTGAACGTCAATGTATTTTCCATCTTCAAGTCTACTGTTATGAAGACTATTAGATATATTGTCAAATGTATTTGTTACTCAAGGGAATGCTCCCAATAGTCTTTATATATCTTTCCACCCCCGCAACCTGAAGGTATTTCCCTTACAATATTTTGCAGGATTTTCCCTCCTTATTTGCAGATTTCATAGTGCAGTGTTAATTGTTTTTTTCCACCTTGCCCTCTCCAGTTTCAGGCCAGGCACTAGAAGCATCCTGTTAATGAGGGAGGGAAGTGAGCAAAGAATCCTAAATCTCCAAAATAGATATGTGGTGTGATTTCAAAGAAACCTTTGGGATTTTCGAATCTTTTCCCGAAAGCTGACAGTTGCAAAAAAGAAGAAGCAGCTAACAAATAATGAATTGTGTGATTCCCCACAAGAGTAGCTACAAATTGAATTAGTCATTTATTTATTAACACTGTTGCAAACCTTCTGTCATTATTTAATCAGTTTTAAAACATGTGTCGGCAAGCAAGGCAGCTGATGTTCTGAAAAAAGAGAGTGGAAAGGTCTACAGCTGAGACATCTGATTGATTACCTTCATCCTCTTTTGCACAGTGCTAGCTGACAGATAGAATCACACAGGCAGGCATAGTCAGAACTTGCAGTATAGCCTCTGTGCCCTGTTCCACCCACCATATAATTTCTCTAAGGACTATTCTCCCTTGCAGCCAATTGGAAAGTGTAGAATCCGCGTTGGACATTCATGTTCCAAAGAACATTCACAAACCGGAACACTCAGTTTGGGAGCCAAAACATTCGACTCGCAAGGTGTTCGGGATCCGAGCTAGGACTGTATACAGTTGCAGATACAGTCTTTCCAGCAGCATGGTCTCCTTACAGCAGGGGTCAGCAAACTTTGTCAGCAGAGGGCCGGTCCACTGTCCCTCAGACCTTGTGGGGGGCCGGACTATATTTTGGGGAAATAAATGAAATAATTCCTATGCCCCACAAATAACCCAGAGATGCATTTTAAATAAAAGGACAAATTCTGCTCATGTAAAAACACACTGATTCCTGGACTGTCCATGGGCTGGGTTTAGAAGGCAACTGGGCCGGATCCAGCCCCGGGCCTTAGTTTGCCTACCCATGCCTTACAGCATACAGACTGCGCTCTGGGCAAGAGCAAACTTGCCTTAAACCAGTGATGGCCAAACTTGACCCTCCAGCTGTTTTGGGACTACAATTCCCATCATCCCTGACCGGTACTGTTAGCTAGAGATGATGGGAGTTGTAGTCCCAAAACAGCTGGAGGGCCAAGTTTGGCCATCACTGTCTTAAACACATTTATACTGTTAATTGTGCTGAGTCATTCTTCCATGCTTGTTGAGTCATTCTCACATGCTTAACTAGCTGCAGGTGCAGGAAAACACACCCAAAATTAACCAGTAAACCTAACTCAACACCTTCTTGTCCTTTTTCTCTGCTTGCATAAACACACATATGCATGCATCAACATACATTAACATCTTTTGGGTTGAGTCTAGCATTATTTCAGTGGAAAGCTGTTGTGGGGACCCTGCTGTAAAATGTGGACGGCAGACCCCCCAAAGTGAGCATGGCCATGCAGCACACAATTAAGGACATCCTTAAAGGAGGAAGGATGCACTGCTGCCTTGCATTGCCTGCCCACTGGATTTAAACAGTAGTAAGATCATTATTAGGGACATGGGTGGCACTGTGGTCTAAACCATAGAACCTACGACTTGCCGATCAGAAGCTCGGTGGTTCGAATCCCTGCGACGGAGTGAGCTCCCGTTGCTCCGTCTCTGCTCCTGTCAACCTAAAAGTTTGAAAGCACATCAAAGCGCAAGTAGATAAATAGGTACCGCTCCAGCGGGAAGGTAAATGGTGTTTCCGTATGCTGCTCTGGTTCGCCAGAAGCGGCTTAGTCATGCTGGCCACATGACCCGGAAGCTGTACGCCGGCTCCCTCAGCCAATAAAGCAAGATGAGCGCCGCAACCCCAGAGTCGGTCACGACTGGACCTAATGGTCAGGGGTCCCTTTACCTTTAAGATCATCATTGGCAAGCAGTGCACAATGAGAATGGATGTTGGCTAATAGAGAAGAGGTATTTCTTCTGGGGATATTGAGAAATGGTCTGTTTTCAATAGCACCAATGCATGTCAGCACCTGTAAGTTACTGTGTAAGGTCAGGAACTACAAACTGTGAAAAAAACAGCTGGTATAATTTTTTTCCTCCGTAGGTACAGGAGGACTGTAAATTTTTAGAGATGACATTTTTATTCTTGGCTGCAACAGCTTGGCTTCAACCCAGATGGAGACTGAGGTGGTTTGTTTTTAAATGAATTCTCCAAATGCCAGGGAAGATGAAAGAGGGTGTTGGGGGTTTGTGCTGTGTGTGTGTGTGTGTGTGTGTGTGTACCTGTCATTTAAGAAATGTCACAGTCTTCCCGATTACTCTGCTTCCCGATTACTTCCATTACTCTGGCTAATGACAATTTTTCAGAGAAGTATATGTGTTAACAATACAAATAAATTTAAGGGAAGGGTTCAACTGAAAGGCCATGTGCATACTTCATCCCATTGTTAATTGTATCATTTTCATTCTTATATTAACACCTGTCAGTTGGCTATGATCTGTTCATTGTAGCTGTTACTCAGCAGGGTAGGGGAGCACATACCTTCCAACACCTATGAAAAAAGGGACGTCTTATATAATAATAGTAATAATATTAATATATGTTTACTATGTATACCACACCCATCTGACTGGGTTGCCCCAGCCACTCTGGGCAGCTTCCAACATATATAAAAAATATAAGAAAACATTAAACATTTAAAAAAAACCTTCCCTATACAGGGCTGCCTTCAGATGGCTCAGGGGTCGGATAACTCCATACCCTCCAACATTTCTCTGATGAAAATAGGGACGTCCTAAGAAAGATGTGGGTGGTGCTGTGGCCTAAACCGCTGAGCCTCTTGGTCTTGCCGATCAGAATGTCGGCAGTTCGAATCCCCACAACAGGGTGAGCTCCCGTTGCTCGGTCCCAGCTCCTGCCAACCTAGCAGTTTGAAAGCACCCCAAAAAGTGCAAGTAGGTAAATAAGTACCACTCTGGCAGGAAGGTAAATGGCATTTCTGTGCGCTGCTCTGGTTTTGGTGTTCCGTTGCACCAGAAGTGGCTTAGTCATGACCCAGAAAAATTGTTTGCGGACAAACACCTGCTCCCTTGGCCTGTAAAGCGAGATGAGCGCCGCAACCCCAGAGTTGTCTGCGACTGGACTTAACTGTCAGGGGTCCTTTACCTTTAAGAAAAAGCAGATCATTCCTGGATCAAATCAGAAACTGGGACAGCTTCTGTAAATCCAGTACTATCCCAGAAAAATAGGTACACTTGGAGGGTCTGTAAATGTGAGATGGGGAGAAGTGGCTTGGCACATCCAGGAGTTGCTTAGATCACAGCATCAAGGATACTCTTTACCAAAGGCTGATGAGAGCCAGTCCATTCCTTCACTAGTAAACAGTTATAGACAGGGAGACACAAAAATGGGAGTGTGGGGACAAAATGGAGGTCAACTGACCCTGTCTTTTAAGAGTTGTGCCATAACATCTGTGTAACTCCCTTCCTTGAGGGTCGCAGATGGCTTTGACCAGAGAGCAAGTCTGTCCCTGGAGGTTTTCTTAAAGTGGCCAGCCGCATCCCTTGAAGTTAAAAGAACTTCTTTGCTCTCCTGCCTGGTCATACACACCTCCCTCACCTGGCCAGAACAGGGTACGGTTCACAGATCAAAGCATTGCCTGCCATTCCTCAGGCTGCTTGCTCCTGTGGCAGAAAGCATGTTCTCCTTCATGGAGAGCACATGTTGCGGTGTGAGCCGACAGGACACTCCAAAGTTGTGGGGCGGGCTAATTGATCATTGGTCACTAATGCGATTGGGCTTCCCTTGTTGTTGGGAAGAAGTTAATGTTGCCATTTGTTGATTGACAGCCAGAAATGCTAAACTCCTTGCACGAGGCTAGAGCTTCCTCTTTTCGCCCATGCATCGGATTGCCCGTCCCCCCTCCCTAGAATTAGGGTTGTTCGCTTTCACCTTGCTATGCCTGTCATGGGGTAGTCTGCTCTTGGGACAGGAGCCCGGTAGGAATTTTGTCCATCTGGCTGATTGGCTGGGGCCATTTGGTTTTTGCGTACTGCGTAGCAAATCGTCACAACTTGTAAGATTGCGATTAGGAATTGGTTTATGGTTTGGTTGGTTGAGGGGCATGGATTGGCTGTGCCTGCCCCTCTAATGCTGCTGCTGCAAGGGATTCCGTTAAAGGAATACAGGGGCTCACTATTGCTTTTGTCCACCCTAGCAAGGGGCTCGGGCCATGCAAAAGCCCCTGGTTGCATTTGGGGAGGGCTGAGGCCAGGTTCCCTGCTCCGTCGCTTCCCCCAAGTGTATTCCCTTTTTCTGACTTTCGCAGGCGTGCGGAATGTCAGTCTGTCCCCCATGGAGGGGCAGATAGTCGCAAGCAGTGCCTAAGCAACCACTCACATGTTTGTATTTTAATAAAGCTGTGGCCAAAATTATGCCAAAAACCTTAAACAAAAATTCCTGTGTGATGTGTGAGTTATTGGGGTGGCCCTGGGGACCTCGACACGCAACCCCGACTTGATCACTGTCACCTTGATTGTAATTATTTCAGTGAATATGATCCAGTTTAAATTATTTGAGCTAAAATAGAGCTCAGTCGGTAGCGCATGAGACTTTTAATCTCAGGGTTATGGGTTTGATCCCCTTCTTGAGCCCTGCATTGCAGGGGTTTGGATTAGATGACTTCCAGCTCTACAGCTAAGCATTTTATTCCAGAAGTTAAGTTGACAGGCCTGGCACCAGGATTTGGGCAGCTGGTGGGGCTCAAGGACTCGGAAACCATACACTCTGGCAGTGGCACCTATCCCCCCCCCCAATTCAGCAAGGTCTACTTCTGAGTAAGTGTTCCTAGTATTGTGGCCTCCAAAGAAAGGACTTAAACACTTGCATTGTTCCATCCAGACGGCAAACCTAAATACACATATTAGTAAGTAAGCCCCATTGAACTCAGTGAGACTTACTTCTGAGTAAATATATTAAAGCTATTGCTGCATGGATCATAATTTCTACATATTTCTGTACGGTTAATTTTGCCTTCATTTTCAGCATGAATAACTCTTCCCATTTCCTCCCTCCCAGAAAGGTTTTGTTCTGTAATTCAGTTATGACAACCAGCTGGCTGGGAGAGTTCTCTGTACCAGCGCTTGCTACCATCAGGCCCATCATGATAATGAAGAGTTTGCTCAGCAGAGCAGTTAATGTGCCTGAGAAATTTCTAGTAATTTAGGATTGCCTGACATTAAGGAGTTTCTCTTTCGTTTAAAAATAATGTTTCTTCTTTAACGGGAAAAACGGAAATAGGTGATCCGATTTCATGTGCACCTTTTTGCTGTTAGAAAAAGGCAGGTATCTAGTAGCCACTGGAAGCTGGAAATTTGTTCCTGGTAATGTTACTGAAGAATAACAGAAGCATGTTTTTCCTTCCCATCTGCGTGTGTGTGTGTGTGTGTGTGTGCACGTGCATGCATGTGCATGCATGCGCAGTGGTGGTTGTGCTCCTGATTGCTGGTGGGAATCTCACCCCGCACCATTAAGACTCTAGAGTGAGGGCAGGAAGCATTGCCCTCACTCCGATCTGGCTTTAGGAGAATGCCACAAGATAACACAGCCAAATCGGAGCGAGGACAAAGCGTGTTCTCCTTCATAGAGAGCACGTGTTGCGGTGGGGTCTGGAAGGCCACCCCTCTGTTGCTGGGCGGGTTAGTTTGGATGACCATCCGCAGTGATTGGGTGGTTGGGTTGTTGGGCAAATTTTGGTGTTGCCATTTAGGGGGATGGACCAAAGATTATAAAATCAAGTCACACAGCACTGACTAGGCTCTTTTGCTGTGTGCATTGGATCACCCACCCACCTTCCCTAATTTTAAGAATCTTGGTTGACCTTGCTATGTCATGGGGTCACCTGCTTTTGGGGCAAGGGCCTGGTAGGAATTTTGTCCATTTGGCTGATTGGCTGGTGCCATTTGGTTTTTGCCTACTGTGTAGCAAATCGTCACAACTTGTAAGGTTGCGGTTAGGCATTGGTTTAAAAATTGGTTGGTGGAGGGGTAAGGATTGGCGGTGGCTGCCCCTCCAATGCTGCTGCGGAAAGGGAATTCGGTTTAAGGAATCCAGGGGCTTGCCATTCTTTCGTCCGTACCCCTGAAGGGGGCTTAGGGCCGTGCAAGCCCCAAGGAGCATGGGAGGGGGTTAGGGTCTGGTGCCTGGCTCCATGCTCTCCCTAATATTGTTTTCCCTGACTGGCTTTCACTGGAATCCGGAAGTCAGTTCTGTCCCTAGGCGTGGGGACAGATAGTCATAACCAATGCCTAAGCAATCACTCACATTTATGCATTTTAATAAAGTTGTGGCCAAAATTATGCCCAAAACCTTAAACAAAATTATGTGTGAAGTGTGAATCATTTGGGGGTGGATTGGAGGACCTCAACATGCAATACTTGCTCTCTGAAGCCTTTGAAAGTTTGTGTGGGGATATCAAGATTCTTTGGAAATCAGAAACATGATTGCTATTTAAAGTCTTATAAGGTCTTATAATAAATGTTCATAAATGTACCAACCAAGCACGTACATAGATCAGCACAGGAAGACTGACCTGAAACCATTTTGAATCCCAAACTGACCAAATGTTTTCTCTGCAAGGAGGGAGGGGGTCAGGGAACCTTCCCATTGTCTCAGGAATTGGGAAATCACCATCTCAAAGGAATGGCCAGACTACCAGAAAAGGCAATCAGATAAGGCATTATCAGATAACCTGGCAGACAGGAAAAACAACAATACCTTTTGTGTGATGTAGGTATGATGTTTGTGGGGGGTGGTCTTGGGTTACACCCCTTCTGTGATGTATGTATGTTGTATGGAGGGGTGGTCTTGAGCTCCAGGGCAGTGAATTTAAAATGTCTATATAAGGCCTTGGCCGCTATTGTACGAGGTCCTCCTCCTTTCCTGCGTGTGAGGGGAGCACCCTGTTGCAACAGACCAATAAAGATCAGGCTTACTAGCTGCTTTGCTTCTCAATATTCACTGGTTGGCCTCTGTTATTTTCTCCTACCAATGGGGAACCCACGTAACGACTCTATACAGGCTCTTGGATACCCCATAAGGGCAGATTTTGTTTACAACACTATGGCTGCCCAGATAACAAACTAGGTACTGGCAGACAAAAGGGGTGTCGCCTCTAATTCTGAGCAAAAATAAGGTTATAATTCTGAAAATAACTTGGTACAGTGGTACCTTGGGTTAAGTACTTAATTTGTTCCAGAGGTCCGTTCTTAACCTGAAACTGTTCTTAACCTGAAGCACCACTTTAGCTACAGGGGCCTCTCGCTGCCGCCGCACTGCCGGAGCACAATTTTCTCATCCTGAAGCAAAGTTCTTAACCCGAGGTACTGGGTTAGTGGAGTCTGTAACCTGAAGCGTCTGTAACCTGAGGTACCACTGTATTGGCTCAGGACGCTCTCTGGTAGTCTGCATATTGCCTAAAGAGACTCAAAGCATGATGGGACTTCATTGCGCTGTGAGTTCTATGCTCCTTCTAGACTTCATTGTCTGACACTTGGGTGGGGACATGTTCGGTGTGTCACATTATGCCCTGAGTATTACTAGACACTGGAGAGGAGAGGGACGGGACAAGGGAATGGGGCTTTTTTAAAAATAGCAACCCCACATCCGCCGTATGTTAAAGCTCTAGTGTAGTAGCAGGGGCTGAAAGTGAGAAATATGAGTGCTTGTTGCAAAAGTTTGCCGATTAGCACTTGAATCATTCTGAAGATTAGAGTTTAGCTCAGCACAGGTGAGCATCCCAAGAAGCATGTGGATACTTATCTTGCCTTCTCCACATGGGCCTTTATCAGCAGTTTGTTTGCTTGGCCCAGAAATCTTCAAACAAGCAGGTTTTATTTGTGAGGTTTCCTATTTTTACCTCCTTGCCTGTCACTGCAGGAATGACGAAGCATCATTCAAAGCTCTCAATTAGAGAGAGAGAGAGAGAGAGTTGCAGATTCTCTGCATTTTGCATGATCTTCAGTTAAATTGGGAAAGATTTAAATGTCTGATTTCCACATCCATTCATGGCTAGAGCAGGAAAGAAGAGGGACAACATTATCCATCATTGTAGCATGTCTGCGGGAGTTCGTACCCTCCAACATTTCTCCGATGAAAACAGGGACGTCCTAAGGAAAAGCAGGGCATTCCAGGATCAAATCAGAAACCAGGACGGCTTCCTTAAATCTGGGACTGTCCCTGGAAAATAGGGACGCTTGGAGGGTCTGGGAGTGGTGATTTGGATATAGTCCTGTGTGTGTTTATTGTTTGGCCACTGGAATATGTTGGCTGATATGATCATCATTGTTGCTTTTAGCCCTAGGTAAAGGTAAAGGGACCCCTGACCGTTAGGTCCAGTTGTGGATGACTCTGGGGTTGTGGTATTCATCTCAATTTACTGGCTGAGGGAGCCAGTGTTTGTCCGCAGACAGTTTTTCCAGGTCATGTGGCCAGCATGACAAAGCCACTTCTGGCAAACCAGAACAGCGCATGGAAATACCATTAACCTTCCCGCCAGAGCGGTACCTATTTATCTACTTGCACTTTGATGTGCTTTCAAACTGCTAGGTTGGCAGGAGCAGGGACCGAGCGACGGGAGCTCACCCCGTCGTGTGAATTCAAACCGCCGACCTTCTGATCAGCAAGCCCTAGGCTTTGTGGTTTAGACCACAGCGCCACCCACGTCCCTGCTTTTAGCCCTACCCAAGACAATTAAATCAAGTGGGCTTAACTAGAGCTGCCCCTACCAATTTTCCAAAAGAGTAGTAGGCTGCACACACACTGTACATTTAAAACATGTGACTTCCCTCTAGGAATCCTGGGAGTTGTGGTTTGTTAATGGTGCTGAGAACTCTGCGAGAAGTAAGCTGCAGTTGCCATATGCTATTAATGTGCTGTGCATGTATGATGAGGATGCAGTCTGAGTAGCAGTCAGTTACAAATGATATGAAAAAGGCAAGGCTGTCTTTGAGACAGCCTATAAATGTTTTAAATGCCTATAAATGAATGCATTTCATGTTCCTCCCATTCCTGCCCCTTTCTAAGGGGCACTGCCATGCATAAATCACAAGTGATAGTGTACGAGCTTATCCTAGTTGCTACCTTGTGTAATTTGCAGCAAAAAGGATAGTCCCATTCATAAATAGTACTGTGGATATGTATTCTGTAGCTGTGTATATACCAAATAATTGCATAATCATTTTAACTTCCTGTGATAATGGTCACATAGATACTACACATTTAACATACATAACTCCCCACCGGCACCTTGCAAAAAATCAGTGGACCACATGTAGCCAGTGCTTTTTTTCTTTTAAAAAAATGTTTAGGGGTACTCTCATTTTGACTCAAGAAAATCACCGTTTTATAGTCCAAATAGGGAAAAATAAATAC
Source organism: Podarcis liolepis (assembly GCF_965112155.1). Lineage (NCBI taxonomy): Eukaryota > Metazoa > Chordata > Lepidosauria > Squamata > Lacertidae > Podarcis > Podarcis liolepis. The sequence goes on along the minus strand of NC_139559.1, from coordinate 83,664,246 downwards.
AGTCAATGGACAAAAGTACAAAGATTCACAAATTTTTGGGGGGTATGCGTACCCCTGTGTCACCCCAGAAAAAAAAGAACTGGGTGTACCTCTCCAAGGGGTAAAGTACAATTCCCGGGATTCTGATCTAAAAGCACCAATGCCAGTTATTAGTGTGATTATGTAGTCCTTTCTTTCCAGTCTTCCATGATGCTGTTTGTTTTTTAAAGATCAGGTCACCTTTCCACGAAACCAGGACAAATAAGACACAGTACAGCATTCTCCACTTCCTGTTTCATCTTGTCTTTATTTACTTCACTTTTTAAGTTGTGCGGTTTGGTCTCTCTCTCTCTCTCTCTCTCTCTCTCTCTCTCTCTCTCTCTCTCTCTCTTCCTCCTCCTCCTCTTGTGGTTCCAAACAGATGAAGCTTAAATTGAACTGACTATATTATCTCTTGAAATCCTTTGAAAGCCACCTCAAAATACATTCAGGTGTCACAGGCGCAGCGAGACATAAAGGAGATGCTGGAGAAGATGAAAAAGGGGAAGGGGGGGAGAACCCTCCCGTGTCCTTTTATACATTGACAAATGCCATGGAAATAATCAGGGCACCTGATAAAGCTTATAAGCAAGAAAGGAAATGAAAGACAGAACCAGTCAATGTGATGAGTCTGGTGCAGAATCCTAGCCATAGCTCACTAGCTCTCCTGGCAGGTGATGTGCTTAAGAAAATAAATTAGAAAAGCAAAGAAGAAAACAACAACTCCTCATGCATAAAGTCAGCTGAAGTTACAGGAAGACCTTTCTTTCTTTCTTTCTTTCTTTCTTTCTTTCTTTCTTTCTTTCTTTCTTTCTTTCTTTCTTTCTTTTTCATTTCAAGGATCCATTTAGTCCAGCAATCTCTTTCCATCCATAGTGTATAAGATGCCACCCCAAGGTACGCAAATGGGGCTGAAGGCAACAGCCCTTTCCTGCTGCTTACCCGAGCACCAGGTACCACTGAACACCGAGGTTCCATTTGATTTGCTGTGGCTAAGAGCCATTTGTAGATCTCTTCCCCCCAAATCTGTCTGATCACATTTACTTTTTAGAAACTCCTATTCCACTCTTCACCACAAGGTCACAGAGTGGGTCACAGCATCATGTAGCACATGCAACAACTACAATAGATAACGACATTATTTTATTTTTTTAAAGAAACCCACAACCCTTTAAAACTGTAAATCAGAATAACACAAATACACACACACACACACAGATAATTGACAGCTTGTCAGTTTCCCCCCAAACCGAGGTGGAACACACTTTTTTTAAAGCTGTTGCCAGAAGCTGCCCAACATAGATTCCTGCCAGATCTCAAGGGGGGGGGCATCCCAGAGCCAGCTGAGAGAGCCCAATTTTATGTTTCAGCCAACTAGACCCCACCAATGTTGGCATAACTTGCAGGGCTTCTAGAGATGCATGGAATGGTCTTGATATTTTGTGGGGTGTGTGTGCTGGGTCCCGTTGGTGAAAATGCTCGGGGGGGGGGGCGACAAAAAATGGGGGGGGGGTCAAGGAGGGTCATTGGGTAGGGAGTGAGAAATGTCCCTTTTTCCATCTGAGGAATGTTGGAGGGGATGCTGTATCCCTTGCACACAATTAAAAAGGTAAAGGGACCCCTGACCATTAAGTCCAGTCGTAGTCGACTCTGGGGTTGCGGCACTCATCTCGCTTTATTGGCCAAGGCGTACAGCTTCCGGGTCATGTGGCCAGCATGACTAAGCTGCTTCTGGCGAACCAGAGCAGCGCACGGAAATGCCGTTTACCTTTCCACCAGAGTGGTACCTATTAATCTACTTGCACTTTGACGTGCTTTCGAACTGCTAGGTGGGCAGGAGCTGGGACTGAGCAACGGGAGCTCACCCCGTCGCAGGGATTCGAACCGCCGACCTTTTGATCGGCAAGTCCTAGGCTCTGTTTAACCCACAGCGCCACCCATGTCCCAGAATTAGATTGGCATATTTGTTCCATCCCAAGTCTCTGGAGATTTTTTTAAAAGGAAGATTCACTGTTCATGAATGTGCAGAAACTTTCTTTGCCTTTCCAGTCAGAAAATATTTCTCTGATGAAAACAGGGACACCCTATTCCATATTAATAATACTAATAATAATTTTATTATTTAGACCCCTCCCATCTGACTAGGTTGACACAGCTGCTCCGGGCAGCTTCCAACATATATAAAAGCATAATAAAACATTAAACAACTTTCCCTGTACAGGGCTTCCTTCAGATGTCTTCTAAAGGCTGTATAGTAAGTTATCTCCTTGGCTTGGGGGGTCACATAACTCTATACCAGGCTTCCTCAACCTCGGCCCTCCAGATGTTTTGAAACTACAATTCCCAACATCCCTGACCACTGGTCCTGCTAGCTAGGGATCATGGGAGTTGTAGGCCAAAAGCATCTGGAGGGCCGAGTTTGAGGAAGCCTGCTCTATACCCTCCAACACTTCTCTGATGAAAATAAGAATGCCCTTCCATACCCTTCAACATTTCTCTGATGAAAATAGGGATGTCCCAAGGAAAAGCCAGAGACCAAATTGCAAACATGTGCTGGATTATGGAGAAAGCTAGAGAGTTCCAGAAAAACGTCTACTTCTGCTTCATTGACTACGCAAAAGCATTTGACTGTGTCGACCACAGCAAACTATGGCAAGTTCCTAAAGAAATGGAAGTGCCTGATCACCTCATCTGTCTCCTGAGAAATCTCTATGTGGGACAAGAAACTACAGTTAGAATTGGATATGGAATAACTGATTGGTTCAAAATTGGGAAAGGAGTACGACAAGGCTGTATATTGTCTCCCTGCTTATTTAACTTATATGCAGAATTCATCATGCGAAAGGCTGGGCTGGATGAATTCCAGCCCAGAATTAAGATTGCCAGAAGAAATATCAACAACCTTAGATGTGCAGATGGCACAACCTTGATGGCAGAAAGTGAGGAGGAATTAAAGAACCTTTTAATGAGGGTGAAAGAGGAGAGCGCAAAATATGGTCTGAAGCTCAACATCAAAAAAACTAAGATCATGGCCACTGGTCCCATCACCTCCTGGCAAGTAGAAGGGGAAGAAATGGAGGCAGTGATTTGACTTTCTTGGGTTCCATGATCACTGCAGATGGTGACAGCAGTCACGAAATTAAAAGACACCTGCTTCTTGGGTGAAAAGTAATGACAAACCTAGACAGCAACTTAAAAAGCAGAGACATCACCTTGCCGACAAAGGCCCGTATAGTTAAAGCTATGGTTTTCCCATAGTGAAGTATGGAAGTGAGAGCTGGACCATAAAGAAGGCCGATCACCGAAGAATTGATGCTTTTGAATTATGGTGCCGGAGGACACTCTTGAGAATCCCATGGACTGCAAGAAGATCAAACCTATCCACTCTGAAGGAAATCAGCCCTGAATGCTCACTGGAAGGATGGATCCTGAAGCTGAGGTTTCAATACTTTAGCCACCTCATAGGAAGAGAAGACTCTCTGGAAAAGACCCTGATATTGGGAAAGATTGAGGGTACAAGGAGAAGGGGATGACATAGGACGAGATGGTTGGACAGTGTTCTCGAAGCTACCAACATGGGTTTGACCAAACTGTGGGAGGCAGTGGAAGACAGAAGTGCCTGGCGTGCTCTGGTCCATGGGGTCATGAAGAGTCAGACACGACTAAACAACTAAACAACAACAAAGGACAAACAGGATATTCCAGGATCAAATCAGAAACTGGGATGGCTTCTGTAAAACCAGGATTGTGCCTGGAAAATAGGGACATTTGGAGGGCCTGGTGTTTCCTTGTGGGAACTTCTTGATCACCTTAGTTGTCGTTCTCTGCACCTTTTCCTGCTACAGCATTTCACCCTGAGCACCTTGATTTTCATGTTTTGCCTCTGCATTATGCATCAGTTCCCACTGTTATTATTAATGTGTACTAGCTCCCCCCACCGGTAAGCCACCTGACTCCAATAAGTGCCTTGAAAAATCAACTGTATCAAGTTGGTAAAGTCAAACAGGGTAAATCTTTGTCACACACTGCAGCATAAACCAAGTGTACTCAAAAGTAATATTTGCATACCATAATTGTTTGAGAATATTAAAACAAAGTGTGCTCCGCAAGCTACCTGCGGTAGTTTATTTGTCCACATGGCAGAACGGCAGTTCTGACTGAACAGTCATAATGGAAGTGAAATGTGATTAATTTTACACTCGTCTGCAGATGACATTCTCTTTTGTTTAATGAGCTATATTTTCCTGCTGCTGTACGTGTGGGCTTTGCTGCATGACTTTCCTGAATATTAGTGAATCATCTCTTGGAAGGCAAATATATGAGAGGTTTGGGACTTGGCTTTTATGAGACTATTTTCTTACTCCTAGCATTCATCTAAGGGTTGTGTCAAATATTCTCCCCCCCTTTTTTTGCATTTGCCTAAAAATTAACAGGTGAACAAATTATCAAAGAAAGCATAAATTCTGAACAACAGGGGAAATGGAGGCATTCCTCTGCCACTTGTAATGAAACTCTAGGACTGCAAGAAAGGGAGAAAACTGGAAACTGGATTTTAGGAGAAAAAAGGCAATATGACTTTAATCTGCTGTAGATTTGCAGTTGAGCACATGCTCCAGATTCAGTCACTGGCATCTCTGGGTAGGACTTGGAAAGGCTCCTGCTTGCAAAGAAAAAGAGCTACTACCTGTTAGTATAAGGTAAAGGTAAAGAGACCCCTGACTATTAGGTCCAGGTTCTGTGGTTTGACCCACAGTGCCACCCGCGTCCCACGTACCTGTTAGTATATTCAGGTGTATTCAATGTGGTGCCCTCCAGATGTTTTGGACAACAACTCCCATCAGCCCCAGCCAGCATGGCCAATGGCTATGAGTTCTGGGAGATCCGCTTCTTGCACTGTAGGCCTTTTTCCAATCTGGCCTGAGAAGGTGGAGCCCTTACGGACTGACTCCAGATACAAAAGCTGAGACAGCTGAATGGACACTTGGACTGGGTTGTTGGGGGTCATTGTTGCTGTTATTGATACAAAATTTGTATCTTTCTTTTAAATCTTACTATAATTTATTGTAATGATGGAAGGATTGAGTGGAGATGTATCTACTGTAGCCTCCCTTCTCCTCTGGTGAGTTTCTTGAATTAAAATCAAATCTCTCTTTTTAAATTCTTTCCAGACCTGTCTCCTTTAAAGACATGAGTGTCTCTAGACCACTAATATTCCAGGTAAGTATTTTTAGATTATCCATATTAGTTCCAGAGTAAACAGTGCATTATAGGAGCAAGTGAGAAAAAAGGAAACCAGCCACTTGACATATTTTAACAATTGGATGATAAGCAAGCCCCAAACTACTACTCCCTCACCCTCTTTTCTTTTCCAAGAAGAACAAAGAAATATTTCTACTGTTGGAACAAAAAAATATTTCTACTGTTGGAACCATTGTAGTTCCAATGCTTTTTTTGGCTTTTTTTTAAAAAAAATGCTCAACAGCATTCGGGTTTTTTTTTTTTTTAAAAAAAAACAAAACTCAAAAAGCTCAACAACATTCGGAGTGTCCTGGTTTTTACTTTGTGAAATATGGCAACCCTACAATAAAGGGTGACAAATAGATTGCTGCCAGTCCCCCACCCCCCTATAAATCCTGTAATAGTAAATAATCAAAAGCAAGTCATGAAAACAGGGACAAAACAATCTCACACAGAGCAGGAACCATACTGTGGAATTTTCTGTCCAAATTTCTTCTGCATTGGGTTCTTTTTTTACTTTATCTTAGTTTTCTCCCCTGCCTTGCTGTTGTCATTCGGAGGCATCACTTTCTGTCTCTTCATCTGTGCTTCCTTAATTTAGGTTGATTATTTTCCTTCTACACCACCATGATCACGAAATGAGCCATTTTAGTCAAGTTTAAATAATAATAATAATAATAATAATAATAATAATAATAATAATAATAATAATAATAAATCGTATTTTCCCCTGCAACTGACACAGATATACACCTTCAACTGAATGGGTCATACAACAGTTTTCTGTGAAGACTTAATTATCTACATTTGGCCTGATGGCCAGGTGGCTTATCTTCTCAAATAGTCCTCATTGCTTAAACAGTTCTGAAGTATTCTTAATATCTTGTGAACAACAAGTAGAAAAACGGCTTCAAAGCTAGGGGGTAATAAGGTGTGAAAATTGAGACCTTTCCTGGGAATTTGGCAGCAAGTCCCCAGGAGATGTTTATTGGCCTGAGATCCAGGGATGCTAGGAACCATGGGACACAGAATATTCATGGATCCCCATGGTTGGATCCACAGTCGTTCTATAAGGCAGCTTGGAGGGAACTAAACTTCATATGATTTCTAGTGTCACACTTAGGAAGTTTCACTGTACAGTGGTACCTTGGGTTAAGTACTTAATTCGTTCCAGAGGTTCGTACTTAACCTGAAACTGTTCTTAACCTGAAGCACCACTTTAGCTAATGGGGCCTCCTGCTGCTGCCACACCGCCAGACCACAATTTCTGTTCTCATCCTGAAGCAAAGTTCTTAACCTGAAGCAATATTTCTGGATTAACAGAGTCTGTAACCTGAAGTGTATGTAACCTGAAGCGTATGTAACCCGAGGTACCACTGTACTGCCGATTCAGAGCCAGCTTTTGGGGTGCAGGAGCTGGACAGCTTTGCCCCTGGTGCCAAGCTGAACTTGATAGTTCAGTGTTGAGTGTAAAAAAAGGTAAAAGGTAAAAGACCCCTGAATGGTTAAGTCCAGTCAAAGGTGACTCTGGGGCTGCGGCACTCATCTGGCTTTCAGGCCAAGGGAGCTGGTGTTTGTCCACAGACAGCTTTCCAGGTCATGTGGCCAGCAGGACTAAACTGCTTCTGGTGCAACGGAATGCCATGATGGATCCCAGAGTGCATGAAATGCTGTTTACCTTCCTGCCGCAGCAATACCTATGTATCTACTCGCATTGGTATAATTTCGTACTGCTAGGTTGGCAGGAGCTGGGACAAAGCAACAGGAGCTCACCCCGTCACGGGGATTCGAACCACTGACCATCTGATTGGCAAGCCCAAGAGGCTCAATGGTTTCAACCACAGGGCCACCCATGTCCCATTGAGTGTACTGTCTGTTGTGAGCTGGGGGTTGGGACTGTCTTTGAGCTCCCCCCCCCTCCCTGCGCAAGTTTTAAAGCAAGGGGAAGGAATAACCTGAGCCACGTTTGTCTCACACTAGGCAAGGAGAAATGCAGTTAAACTCCACCTGTGTTGTTATGTATGCATGCCTTAAGGTTAAAATCCAGATATGTTTGCTTCTTCCAGGAAAATAATAATAATAATAAGGCAAGGTATCATGACTGCTAATCTTCTGGGTATTTATTTACCTGAAAATGAATGCTGAAAATTATCCATCTGGCAGTCAGTGTTATGCTCTGTCAATTTATGACTTCCTCTTTCCAACTCATGCTGCTTTCTATGTTCTGAATGATTTTTTGACATGCACACAGTTGCTGTAAAAGTGTGCTCTTGGTACTTTCTTGGAGTTGAGCTGGGTAGGTTCAGGGGAGCTACTTTGCAGGGTTATTGTGAGGATAAAATAGGCTAAGCATGTAGACCTACCTGCATTCCCCGAAGGAAGGACATTGGGTTAGAAATATAGATAAATGCATATTTAATCCACAGTTAATCCTACCCGTTGACTGACTGATCAAACTTATGTTTTAGTGATGCCAAGGGGCAAGCCACAGTATGGTCAGGTTACAGTTAAAGGACCAGCTAGGAACATTCAAAGGGATTTCATACCCTCTAACATTTCTCCAATGAGAATAGGGATGTCCCATTCCATGATGATAATTTTACTATTTATACGCTACACATCTTACTGAGTTGCCCCAGCCACTCTGGGCAGCTTCCAAAATCTATAAAAAATACAATAAAAAAATAAAAAAAACTTTAAAAAAACCCCACTTCCCTATACAGGATTGCCTTCAGACAGCTCGGGGGTCGGATAACTCCATACCCTCCAACATTTATCCAATGAAAATAGGGACATCACAAGGAAAAGTGGGACATTCTGGGATCAAATCAGAAACCGGGGTGGCTTCTTTAAATCAATGACATCTCTGGAAAATAGGGACACTTGAAGGGTTTGGGATTGGGTAGTATTAAGAGAGAGTCTGGACAATATCAATTTAAAAAAATCAATTAAGGTTGAAACCCAATGCACACTATTTTGGTAGATAAGCCCAAGTGGATTTGAACAGGATATTTCTAAGTAAACATTCATAAATTCTGGCTGCATAGGTTGGAGTCCCGGTAGTGCTCTCTTTTTTATTGTCCAGCGGCAAAAAGACTGGATTTTGCCACCATAATAAAGGGAAATAAAAAGGCCCGATTACTGATGACTGACAGTACAGTTGTCAAATGCTGTTGAGTTTATCTGACATCATTAACCCAAGCTTCAGACATCCAGGCTGCTGCTGCTGCTGAAAGGATTTTCTTGCAATTACAGTGGTAATACTTGTTAGGAATGGCAGGATCTGATGGTGTAGCTGAGGACTGAAAACCTGAGATTTCAAAGGTCTGCTGCGTGTGTCTACAGACACTTCTTTGCAACCACACAACAGCTGCTCTGTGGGGTCTTTATGAGAAATGCTTTGCATGGAAATGATGTACATTCCATCTGAATCGGAAACTTCCATGCAAACAATGTCAGCAATTGCTCTGCCGACTAATTATTTTGCACCATTGATTTCACTAGGCAAGGTAAGGCAGCGATTGGAAGTTTGTTTTGTTTTTTAAAAAGCATGTTAGATCCAGTCAACTCTCTGGTGCATCAGAGACCCAGAGAGAGAGAAAAAGATTTATTATTTATTTCTGCTGCAGTCAGTCACTGTTCTTTATGTATACACCAGAAGACACAGCAGGTGTCCTGAATATCTTATAGCCCCGGGGGGCTTCAAAGAGTACGATAGCAAGTATATCTATAGCAAGTAGAGGAAAAATCTGTGCATCCCAGGATGTAAGGAAGGCAGATTGCATGAATACTGACATGCACTCTCACCATATCCTGGGGTAGAACACAGCAGGGATATTGGGACTGCAGAAACAAGTAGTGCAGTTTATGGTCCCTGAAAGGGAATGACCAAGAAAGCAAAAAGCCTAAGAAAAATGGATGTGGTTCTCAGCACGGTCGAATCAACACAAGTAGGGACTGGCTAACCACATAGCATTGATTGGGAGGGAACAAAAGTGCTTCCAGAACGGATTCAGAACTACGTACATTAATTTGTCTGACTTTTGAAAATGGGTAGGAAATCCAGATGAGGTTTGATTTCTAAACAGTTATGGCAAGCCCATGGAGTCTCGAGGCCTATCGCAGAGTTCCCAGAACCCATATCAATGGAGAAAATGAATATGTAAATATATATTGAGAGCTTTAAGTCAGACATCTTATGCAATTGGGAGGAAGCATGAGGTATCAAGTCTACCACTGCACAGAGACTATTCTTAGCCAGATGAGTACATGACTCAGCCCAGCATAGTCACTTATGTTTGAATTTATTACCATTTTATAAAGGCCAAATCAGCACATCTAGGAATTAACGGCGTTTTAATTTCCTGCTCAGATATTTCCGAGCCTATGCTTCTTGTCTAGTGGACAGATGAGGGAAGGAATGAGTTTTGGTTTATTTGTTTCTGCCTATTTGCTTATCATCCTTCCTGCTTTTCCTCTCACAATAAACCCAGTAGAATAACAGTAGGTTTCTGTTGCCTGAACATTTCAAGATGTCACTCAAGGTGAGGGAACATAGTGACTTGACACTCTCTCTTTGTAATAACAGAGGTCTCACTAAGGAAAGACAAGGCAGATCGGAGACAGCTAAATTATTAGAAGTGAGACAGTCTCTATAAACTGCTGTGAAGCACTGTAATGAAACGGATATCGCTCGGGATTGTTGCCTGATATTCCCTGCCCTTGATTCTGACTAAGCAGGTCTTGTTGTTTAGATCCCTTATTTGAACAGGATATTTTGTGGTCCATTTATTAAACAGTGAAATATTGAGGAGGCCTAACATGAAGATAAAGCGTCTTCTAGCCAAAGACAGAAGCAACTTAGTGAGCATTCATTCTCATTTGCCAGTTGCGTGGAGGAGTGGGCAGACACGCTGGCTGCCCCATCATAATAACTGCTCAGCCCAGAAAATCACAAAATGGCCACTAAGCAGCAGTCAAACCCCAGTATCCATGGAAACATGCCAATACCCACCAATCAGGGAGATGCGGCACCAAACAGAGGAAGATGATGAAGACATGAGATGGATATATCACCCTCCATAAACTCTAGTGTAGCGGTTGCATGTTAAGAGCCTCAGGAGCTTCCCAATAAATAAAGACACAATTGACACGGAATTTAGTTTTTAGGTTATTGGCATAATTTTGGCCACAACTTTATTGATTACAGATAGTGAGTGGGTTGTTTAGGCATTAGTTCCCGACTAGCTGCACCTGACCACAGCAGGGCAGCACTGACAACTGGACACCGGCAGAGGTCAGTACAGGTAAACAATGGTCCAGGATCAGCCTCAATCTCACCCCAAATGCTCCCAGAGACTCTTGCATGGCCCTACACCCCAAAAGGGGTCGACAAAAGCATGGCAAATCCCTGGATTCCTTTAATGGAATGGCTTTGCGCATTGGAGGGGACAGGTGCTCCAAACCCCCCTCCAGACCACCTTGAACCAATGCCTAACCGCGAAAAATTACAAAGCTGTGACGATTTGCTACGCGGCAGGCAAAACCCAAAACCCAGCCAATCAGCCAAATGGCAAAATTCCTACTGGGTCCCTGTCCCAAAAACAGACGACCCACGACGGCACAGCAAGGTTCACAATGGGCCCTAAATATAGGGAGGGTGAGCGGGTGATCTGGTGCACAAGGCGAAAATGAGGAAGCTCAATGCAATGCACAGCGGTATATAAAGGTCCCTCAGTTAATACACAAAATTCCCCATTGGCCAGATTTGCCCAGCAACTGAGGGACAACCAATCAGGGTTGTTGTGGCTATCCAATTGCTCCCACCCACACAAACAGTGAGATCAGTCTTGATGATCTCACCACAACATGTGCCCTCTGTGAGGAGGACTCAATTTCTCAAACATTTTCCCTTGGGCTGTACTTTCGCAATAAAAATTTGCTGGTGAAATAGCAAAAAAATTTTTCAATGCTAATAAATATATTCGAAATATATTTGAAAACAAAAGAAATATACAGTGGCACCTTGGGTTAAGAACTTAATTCATTCCGGAGGTCCGTTCTTAACCTGAAACTGTTCTTAACCTGAGGTACCACTTTAGCTAATGGGGCCTCCTGCTGCCACTGCACGATTTCTGTTCTCATCCTGAAGCAAAGTTCTTAACCCGAGGTACTATTTCTGGGTTAGCAGAGTCTGTAACCTGAAGCGTCTGTAACCCGAGGTACCACTGTATTGGGAAACAGAAAGAAACAACTCTTGGCAGTGCTTGATTTATAACATAGAACACAATTACTTTATAATATGTTCCCCCCCTTTTTTCAATCTTTATTTATACAACAACAAAAACACACACACAAAAACACAAATACAAAATTACACACAAATTACAAAAATAACCATAGACACATAATTTTCTTGGCAAACAATAAAACATCTATTGGTCTTAACACTAAAGACCCAACTTCCCGTCTATTCCATATTTCAAATTCATATTACTTATTGCCAATACACATTTTCATAATTAAACTTATACTCAATAAATCTAATTTCTTCTATCCACCTAGCAACTATTACTGAAGTTCCTCGAATGCTGCAACAGAATTTAAACTACTATATTTATTTTTCAGATATTCTTTAAAAACCTCCCATTTAGAAACAAATTCCTGTTTTGATTTATTCTTTATCTTTTCTGATAAACCATCTAATTCGGCATATTCTGTCAGCTTTTGGATCCAATCTTGTATAGAGGGGATTTCATTACTCTTCCATTTTGCTGCGATCAAAACTCTTGCTGCCGCCGTCACATGTAAAAAGATACCCTTCCTCTTTTGTAGAATATCCGAATCTGTTATTCTCAAGAGGTAGGCCTCTGGTTTTTTATTGAAAGAGATCTTTAGCATTTTTTGCAGTTCTGCATGTATACTCTCCCAGAATACCTGTATTTTCCTACATATCCACCACATATGGTAGAATGTTCCTGAGTCTCCGCATCTCCAACAATTACTTGACACATTTTTATACATTTTTGAAAGTTTCCATGGTGTTAGATACCATCGATGTTGCATTTTTTGAAACTTCTCTCTAATCGTGTAACAGTTTGTGAATTTCCAATTGATCTTCCATAAATTTTCCCATTGGGCCATGGTTATTGAATGGCCAAAATCCTGGGACCACCTCACCATTGCCACTGTTACCTCCTCCTCCTTGACTGTCCAGTGCACGATTGGTGCACGTTGCAGGATCCGGACCTCCTGGACCTGGAAGGTTTCGACAACCGTTGGGGATGGCACGCCTACCTAATATATGGAAAAGCGAAAATTCATAAAAAATTTACCAACCATATAATAAGAAAGTCACTCTTTGCTGTATGGGAAAAATATAAAGACCTGATGGAGCCTAAAGTCCCGTGGTGGACTTCTCCAGTAGAAGCCATAGCAGTAAAATGGAAAAATACTCAGGAAAGCTGGCCAACATATAAAATACTTCTAAAAGATGAAGATAACCAAATAAAATTAAAACAATTTGAGGAAATAAGAGAACACATTTCAGACTGGTTCCAATACCATCAGTTATTTGAAAAATTTAAATCTGACAAACAAAAGGGGTTCTCAGTAGAAATTTCTCAATTCGAATCTGATCTTGTAAATTCTAAAAGAAAAACTCTTTCCAAACTTACTTTATAATATGTTCATGGGACATCCAGAAAGTAAAGCAATGCAGCTATATAAGAACATGTATCATTCCCAAAATATAATTAAAAGCTTCTCCTTTCGTTAAAGTTCTTAAAGTTGTGTTTTGTTTTGTTTTGTTTTGTTTTTAATAGGGCTAGGAGTTGCTACTCTGGCTGGGGCTTCTGTCACTTTAAGAATTCAAATTGCAATTTAACAGTGGAGAATGTATGTCACCTTCCTATGATGAATATTTACCACTGATGGGAATTGCTAGCAGTACTATTTAGTTTTTTGTGGCGCGGGGGGGGGGGGGAACGAAACCAAAGATGGTGCCATTATGCTTGGAAATATAGGACTTACCCCTGCCCTTACAGTTTTCTTCAGATTATTTCAAGTGCAGAATCGATTATCTCCTTCACATAAGGAAATCAAGGACACAGGTGGTATCCATTTGTTGTTCATATAGAAAGGTTTGCTCACTATCTAGTATGGTATAATCATAACATTGGCTTGTGAAGTCAGTGGTGGGATTGGGTCCTGGAAATGTACATGACTGAGCTGGTTCCTGTTGTTCAGAAGAGTCTCTTGCTATTTGTAGTTGGGCCTTGACCTATCCAGGAATTAGAGAGCTGAAGTATTTGCCTTTTGTTGTTGTTGTTGTTGGCTTGCAAGAAAACAAAACAAAACACCTCCTTCAAATATTTTGGTGGCAGCAGAATGTTGATCTGAAATATGCCCATGATTTGTACAATCCCCCCCCCCCCGAAGAAACATTTCACGTGTATCTCTAATTTGTATACCTATAACTCAGGTAATACCTCATGAATCGCATGAAGTGAACTGTAGTCTTCAAAAGCTTGGTGCCACAATAAATTGATTTGTCTTTAAGGTGCCACCAGACTCTCTTTTCTGTTTGCTACAAAAGACTACCATGGCTACCCCACTGCAATTTGTTATATAGTGGTACCTCAGGTTAAGAACTTAATTCGTTCTAGAGGTCCGTTCTTAACCTGAAACTGTTCTTAACCTGAGGTACCACTTTAGCTAATGGGGCCTTCCGCTGCCGCCGTGCCACCACTGCATGATTTCTGTTCTCATCCTGAAGCAAAGTTCTTAACCCGAGGTACTATTTCTGGGTTAGCGGAGTCTGTAACCTGAAGCGTCTGTAACCTGAGGTACCACTGTACTGTATTTACGCAAATCTAATGCGCACCTCAGTTTTCAAAACCTTGAAACCAAAAAAAGTATTTGCTGGTGAATGTAAATGTGCCATCAAATCTAATATGCACCCTAATTTTCACAATGTAATTTGGCACTTTACATTCGAGTAAATACAGTATTAAAAAATCTCAGAGACAGTTTGCCTCTGTATTCCGCTTTCTGAGAAACACAAGTGGGAAAGGTACTGTTGTGTTCAGGTCTTGTTTATAGGTTTCTCATGGTTATCCAGTCGGCCATGGTAAGAACGGCCATGGCTTCAAGACCCCCAAGCCACCCCCAGGAGAATAAAGACACAAGGACACAGAATTTAGGTTAATGTTAATGTGCAAAATTTAGGCCACAACTTTATTGGTTACAGAATGTGAGCGGAATTGGCTTAGGCATTGGCATCAACAGACTATATCTGAGTCCTGCCCGCCTTGCAGGAAATCTGGTAAGGGTACACCACCAGTAGGAGGAGTCCCCCCAATGCCGATCGACCCGAGCATCCCCTGGGTTCCCGAAGGGGTTATGGCATGGCCCTAGCCCCTTTCAGGGCTTCGGACAAGATCCACACTCCCAGATTCCTTTAACAGAATACCCTTATGCATGGAGGAGCAGGTGATGGCGGCGGCTCTGCCTGCCCCCCAAAAACAAAATCACCAACCGTAGCACTGCAGCTGCAAGCACCCCCAGCCAAACACACACATACCCACTTGCCCCACCACTCGCAAACCGGCAGGAAAAACCTTGCCAATCAGCGCGGCAGCGCACGATCTTGCTGTTCCTTCTCTTGGCCAAGAGAAACCACACCTGGAGATCATGAATAAAGGCAGGCCTACAGAGGTGGAGGCGGGGAGGAAGGCAACTAAGGCGGCTGAAGCTGCTAAGACCCGCGGCACGAGGCTGAAAGAGGAGCTCCCAGAGTCACACTGTGTTTAAATTGGCCCCGGCCACGCCCCCACAGCTCCCTGATTGGTTGCCTAGCAAATGGCATGGCCGGGGCACCCTCAGTGTGGTGCAGGATGCTACCCCACCCCACGCTGGTCCCACTCGGAAGCGGAACCAATTTGCTGGACTAGATATGTCTAATGTCTGATTCAGCAGGGCTCTTGTTTTTTTAATGTGTATTTTGAGGTAAAATACATTCTTTTGAAAAAAAAATTGGATGTAATCTTTTGTACATTTTTTAAAAAGTAAATCCACAGGTCAATTTAGAAATGGGATGGAACGGATTTCTGAGTCAACACATGGGGACTGGGCGTGGATTGGCAAGAGAAGGTTTCGTTCATCCCTACATATAGTTCCCTCTATGGAAAAAAATGTTTTAAATTGTAATCTCTCTGCAGGGGAATATTTCAGTGTGTGCATTGCATATGTTTATTTATATAATCTTTATACATAAACCCAGATTTTCCAGACACTACTGTGACAGATCAAACAGACTTAGAAGAAAAGTAGGCAGTGACTTTCTGTTTGGAATAAAATGCAAACAGAGCTTGAAAGCAAAGGTGACACTGATGTGTTCATACCGGGGAGGATTTAGAAGTTATGACATTGGCAGAATCTAGTTGCGGGAAAGGGAGGTGTTTGAAAAGAACAAGGACAATGCCCACTTAAAGGTTTCAGTCACATCTCAGATGGAGGGTACCCACCAAATTCGTGCAGCCTTTACCTCCTATCCCTTAGTTTTTTTCTAGTCTGCATCAGGAGTGGACAACCAGTGGTCCTTCAAATGTTGTTGGACTCCAGCTCCTTAAAAAGGCCTTTGCTTAATTGTATCATTTCTGTTGGTTAAGTTATTTTTGTACTGCTGGAGTTTTAGTTTTTTTAAAAACAAGTTGAATGTTGTTAACATTAATTTGAATGTATATTGGTGGTTTGGTAGCTTTTAGATGGTTTCAGGACGAGAGTGGTCTGAAAGTGTGGGATATTGGCATCAGTCTCTAGTCATGTCTTCCTGATGAGATTTAGGCTTTCACCACCTTTCCCCCCCCTGCAAAGGCCTATTAGGATGGTCCAGCCTTAAAGACTGATGGATTCAATAGGTTTCTAGATGGCTCTGGAGGGTTTTCCAGCTGCTATGACTGGTGCTTCTGTCAAAGCCCTGGAACATCTGAATGGCTGAGTCCATTGACACAATCACCTCTGAGCACCCTCTCCCACTTCACGGAACCCGTTTGGCTTCCTGGAACACTCCAGATCTTAGGGCGAGGAAACAAACTGGGAGACAGCTCAAACGCGAGTGGAGGAAAACTTGTCAAATGCAATCAAACTCTCCTCATTAAGCCTACGTAGTGGCAGTGATGGCAGCAAAGAAGGCACACTTTGCTGCCTCCATTGCATCCTCATTGTGCTGTCCAGCAGAGCTTTCCCAGATAGTGCAAGGTCTTCTATTGTGTGGCCCGAAGGAGGTGACAGAACCAATGATAGCTTGCTGTGACTTGTGGCTCAATTCATAATATGGCTTGGCTGTTTTCAAAAAAAGAGTTGGGAAATAGCTCTATCGTTATCATTGGACCCTGGCAACTGCTGATGGCTCCAAATCATTCTCCAAGCTAAGCAGTTGGCTCCTTACCTCTCTCGCCCTGACCTAGCCACTGTGATCCACGCGACGGTCACCTCCAGACTAGATTATTGTAACTCGCTCTATGTGGGGCTGCCCTTGAGACTGACCCAGAAACTCCAGCAGGTGCAGAGTGCCATGGCGAGACTCCTTACGGGGTCCTCGCTGCGAGATCACATTCACCCGGTGCTATACCAGCTGCACTGGCTCCCGGTGGGGTACAGGATCAGGTTTAAGGTGCTGGTTTTAACCTTTAAAGCCCTATATGGCCTAGGACCCTCGTACCTACGGGACCGCCTCTCCTGGTATGTCCCACAGAGGAACTTACGGTCTTCAAACAAAATCATCCTGAAGGTCCCAGGCCACAGAGAGGTTAGGCTGGCCTCAACCAGAGCCAGGGCTTTTTCGGCTGTGGCTCCAATCTGGTGGAATGCTCTGTCACAAGAGACTAGGACCCTGCGAGACTTGGCATCTTTCTGCAGGGCCTGCAAGACAGAGCTGTTCCACCAGGCCTTTGGTCAGGGCATAGCCTGACTCCCTCCTTTGGCAATCTTCACAGAGCTTTAGCCTAATGGTTGCCATCAATTTGATTTGAATTAATTTTATAAAGAAATGAATTTAGAATGTTGTACTATTTTATTGTTGTTAGCCGCCCTGAGCCCGGCTTCAGCTGGGGAGGGCAGGATATAAACAAAAATTTATTATTATTATTATTATTATTAACCTCCAAACATGCCACCCCATCCAATCTACCTATCTCTCCCACTTTCCTTTTGGGCACATCTGCTGGTGAGGGTCTTCCATCATCTTATTGTAGTGAGCGAGTGGTGGAGAAACACCTCATTTCCCCCCAGATTTCAAGGAGCTACTCATGGCCTCACGGCAACAGAGACTCACAGCTGCCAGCTTTTCTAGTTTAAGCATCCAGAAACAGAAAAAGGGCAACTGAAGGAGAGTGAATGAATTTGGGGTTGAAGGCAGAGAGAAGAAGGTAAAAAGGAGAGGATTCTTGAACGAACCTCGAGGTTGTGATTATTGCTTTGGGTGGGAGGTAAGCATTTGCAACCTGCTAAGGTTTGTATTCCAAGCCGAAGAATTTACAACTTTGGTAGCACCACTCATTTCAAAGGGATTCCTCCCTTCCCCGCAATGTATAACTGATCTTACATTGTGCCCTTCAGCTACAATTCTAATCTAGCAAATGGTAAACGTAAGCGCCGGTGGAGCCAAACTGCACGATTAAATGCTTAAGTACCCTAGGCAAGGCAGGCGAACGTTTCATTGGATTGTGCCCCAATGATTAACAAGAGCGGCCAGAACATTTATCTTTTTCTCCCTGATCATGAAATGTTCTGGAAACTCATCTTTGGACTGATTGAGTCCTGATGGGTCTAAATTAATCTGTGGCTCATTATAATGTATATATTTGCTGACAGGAAAAGCAGAAATGGCTAAGTAGTGTGACAGAGTGATACTGTAAACTGCCCTGTAATCCTCGAATGAAGGGCAGTATATAAATTTAATAATAATAATAATAATAGTGAGTCAGATGGTTGGTCTAGCTTAGTATTGTCTACTACATTGTCTACACTAGGGGTCAGCAACCTAGAATCATAGAATCATAGAGTTGGAAGAGACCACAAGGGCCATCGAGTCCAACCCCCTGCCAAGCAGGAAACACCATCAGAGCACTCCTGACATATGGTTGTCAAGCCTCTGCTTAAAGACCTCCAAAGAAGGAGACTCCACCACACTCCTTGGCAGCAAATTCCACTGTCAAACAGCTCTTACTGTCAGGAAGTTCTTCCTAATGTTTAGGTGGAATCTTCTTTCTTGTAGTTTGGATCCATTGCTCCGTGTCCGCTTCTCTGGAGCAGCAGAAAACAACCTTTCTCCCTCCTCTATATGACATCCTTTTATATATTTGAACATGGCTATCACATCACCCCTTAACCTCCTCTTCTCCAGGCTAAACATGCCCAGCTCCCTTAGCCCTTCCTCATAAGGCATCGTTTCCAGGCCTTTGAGCATTTTGGTTGCCCTCCTCTGGACACGTTCCAGTTTGTCAGTGTCCTTCTTGAACTGTGGTGCCCAGAACTGGACACAGTACTCCAGGTGAGGTCTGACCAGAGCAGAATACAGTGGCACTATTACTTCCCTTGATCTTTTCCCTTGATCTTCCCTTTTCCAGCTGCAGGCCAGTCCACCATCCCTCAGACTGTGTGGTGGGCCGGACTATATTTTTTGGGGGAAAATGAACAAATTCTTATGCCCCACGAATAACCCAGAGATGCATTTTAAATAAAAGGACACATTCTACTCATGAAAAAACACACTGATTCCCGGACCATCGGCAGGCCGGATTTAGAAGGCGACTGGGCCGGATCCACAGTTTCCAAGATTCTTTGGGGGAAGCAGTGCGCTTTAAAGTATGGTGCATACACATCCTTAGTGTTCAGTGATGTCCCAACGTAGTGACTCTTCTGAATAGAGCTGCTCACAGGAGTGGCTAGTACATCCAAGGAGGGAGAGTAATAGTTTAGGCAAGGCATAGGGCTGATAATAATAAAACGTTGTTCTATTATATTGTATCTTTATGAAAGTATGCTGCAGTGGAATCTGCTGGATAAAGGCTGGGATAGAATCTTTTAATAAATAAAAGAAAGCTGCTTAATCCATTGAAAGCTATTTTTAAAAACCCTAATAGGAAGAGGAACAATGCACATTGTTAAGTAAGATTGCTAAAGTAACAGTGACATTTCCTTCATTGTGAGGTGCCCTCCCCCACTGAATGACTCGGCAGAGTAGTTTGGTAAGAGCAAGACTTAAAGGCGACTAAGGTAAGGTAGTAAGGTGGGTGTGGGTGTGAAAGAAGGCAGTGAAAGAGAAAACCATTTCATCTTTTGAACGGGAAGTATGATTTCTTACTGGTTGCAGTTTTCTGGTTCTAAAGGTTCTAAAGGTAAAAGGGTAAAGGACCCCTGGACAGTTAAGTCCAGCCAAACGCAACTATGGAGTTGCAGCGCTCATCAGTGGCGTAGCGTGGGTTGTCAGCACCCGGGGCAAGGCAAGCAATTTGCGTCCCCTAACCCGTGGATTTGCACCCCCTAACACGTGGATTTGTGCCCCCTAACCCTAACCCCCAGATGTTGCGCCCGGTGCGGCCGCCCCCCCCTGCACCCCCCACGCTACGCCACTGGCGCTCATCTCACTTTCAGGCAGAGGGAACCGGCATTTGTCCACAGACAGCTTTCCAGGTCATGTGGCCAGCATGTCTAAACTGCTTCTGATGCAATGGAAGATCATGACGTAAGCCAGAGCATACGGAAACATCGTTTACCTTCCTGACGCAGCAGTACCTATTTATCTACTTGTACTGGCATGCTTTTGAACTGCTACATTGGCAGGAGCTG